>NW_028181947.1:0-506787 GCF_965140295.1 Lepidochelys olivacea | reverse complement strand
CCTAACCCTAACCCTAACCCTAACCCTAACCCTAACCCTAACCCTAACCCTAACCCTAACCCTAACCCTAACCCTAACCCTAACCCTAACCCTAACCCTAACCCTAACCCTAACCCTAACCCTAACCCTAACCCTAACCCTAACCCTAACCCTAACCCTAACCCTAACCCTAACCCTAACCCAACCCTAACCCTAACCCTAACCCTAACCCTAACCCTAACCCTAACCCTAACCCAACCCTAACCCTAACCCTAACCCTAACCCTAACCCTAACCCTAACCCTAACCCTAACCCTAACCCTAACCCTAACCCTAACCCTAACCCTAACCCTAACCCTAACCCTAACCCTAACCCTAACCCTAACCCTAACCCTAACCCTAACCCTAACCCTAACCCTAACCCTAACCCTAACCCTAACCCTAACCCTAACCCTAACCCTAACCCTAACCCTAACCCTAACCCTAACCCTAACCCTAACCCTAACCCTAACCCTAACCCTAACCCTAACCCTAACCCTAACCCTAACCCTAACCCTAACCCTAACCCTAACCCTAACCCTAACCCTAACCCTAACCCTAACCCTAACCCTAACCCTAACCCTAACCCTAACCCTAACCCTAACCCTAACCCTAACCCTAACCCTAACCCTAACCCTAACCCTAACCCTAACCCTAACCCTAACCCTAACCCTAACCCTAACCCTAACCCTAACCCTAACCCTAACCCTAACCCTAACCCTAACCCTAACCCTAACCCTAACCCTAACCCTAACCCTAACCCTAACCCTAACCCTAACCCTAACCCTAACCCTAACCCTAACCCTAACCCTAACCCTAACCCTAACCCTAACCCTAACCCTAACCCTAACCCTAACCCTAACCCTAACCCTAACCCTAACCCTAACCCTAACCCTAACCCTAACCCTAACCCTAACCCTAACCCTAACCCTAACCCTAACCCTAACCCTAACCCTAACCCTAACCCTAACCCTAACCCTAACCCTAACCCTAACCCTAACCCTAACCCTAACCCTAACCCTAACCCTAACCCTAACCCTAACCCTAACCCTAACCCTAACCCTAACCCTAACCCTAACCCTAACCCTAACCCTAACCCTAACCCTAACCCTAACCCTAACCCTAACCCTAACCCTAACCCTAACCCTAACCCTAACCCTAACCCTAACCCTAACCCTAACCCTAACCCTAACCCTAACCCTAACCCTAACCCTAACCCTAACCCTAACCCTAACCCTAACCCTAACCCTAACCCTAACCCTAACCCTAACCCTAACCCTAACCCTAACCCTAACCCTAACCCTAACCCTAACCCTAACCCTAACCCTAACCCTAACCCTAACCCTAACCCTAACCCTAACCCTAACCCTAACCCTAACCCTAACCCTAACCCTAACCCTAACCCTAACCCTAACCCTAACCCTAACCCTAACCCTAACCCTAACCCTAACCCTAACCCTAACCCTAACCCTAACCCTAACCCTAACCCTAACCCTAACCCTAACCCTAACCCTAACCCTAACCCTAACCCTAACCCTAACCCTAACCCTAACCCTAACCCTAACCCTAACCCTAACCCTAACCCTAACCCTAACCCTAACCCTAACCCTAACCCTAACCCTAACCCTAACCCTAACCCTAACCCTAACCCTAACCCTAACCCTAACCCTAACCCTAACCCTAACCCTAACCCTAACCCTAACCCTAACCCTAACCCTAACCCTAACCCTAACCCTAACCCTAACCCTAACCCTAACCCTAACCCTAACCCTAACCCTAACCCTAACCCTAACCCTAACCCTAACCCTAACCCTAACCCTAACCCTAACCCTAACCCTAACCCTAACCCTAACCCTAACCCTAACCCTAACCCTAACCCTAACCCTAACCCTAACCCTAACCCTAACCCTAACCCTAACCCTAACCCTAACCCTAACCCTAACCCTAACCCTAACCCTAACCCTAACCCTAACCCTAACCCTAACCCTAACCCTAACCCTAACCCTAACCCTAACCCTAACCCTAACCCTAACCCTAACCCTAACCCTAACCCTAACCCTAACCCTAACCCTAACCCTAACCCTAACCCTAACCCTAACCCTAACCCTAACCCTAACCCTAACCCTAACCCTAACCCTAACCCTAACCCTAACCCTAACCCTAACCCTAACCCTAACCCTAACCCTAACCCTAACCCTAACCCTAACCCTAACCCTAACCCTAACCCTAACCCTAACCCTAACCCTAACCCTAACCCTAACCCTAACCCTAACCCTAACCCTAACCCTAACCCTAACCCTAACCCTAACCCTAACCCTAACCCTAACCCTAACCCTAACCCTAACCCTAACCCTAACCCTAACCCTAACCCTAACCCTAACCCTAACCCTAACCCTAACCCTAACCCTAACCCTAACCCTAACCCTAACCCTAACCCTAACCCTAACCCTAACCCTAACCCTAACCCTAACCCTAACCCTAACCCTAACCCTAACCCTAACCCTAACCCTAACCCTAACCCTAACCCTAACCCTAACCCTAACCCTAACCCTAACCCTAACCCTAACCCTAACCCTAACCCTAACCCTAACCCTAACCCTAACCCTAACCCTAACCCTAACCCTAACCCTAACCCTAACCCTAACCCTAACCCTAACCCTAACCCTAACCCTAACCCTAACCCTAACCCTAACCCTAACCCTAACCCTAACCCTAACCCTAACCCTAACCCTAACCCTAACCCTAACCCTAACCCTAACCCTAACCCTAACCCTAACCCTAACCCTAACCCTAACCCTAACCCTAACCCTAACCCTAACCCTAACCCTAACCCTAACCCTAACCCTAACCCTAACCCTAACCCTAACCCTAACCCTAACCCTAACCCTAACCCTAACCCTAACCCTAACCCTAACCCTAACCCTAACCCTAACCCTAACCCTAACCCTAACCCTAACCCTAACCCTAACCCTAACCCTAACCCTAACCCTAACCCTAACCCTAACCCTAACCCTAACCCTAACCCTAACCCTAACCCTAACCCTAACCCTAACCCTAACCCTAACCCTAACCCTAACCCTAACCCTAACCCTAACCCTAACCCTAACCCTAACCCTAACCCTAACCCTAACCCTAACCCTAACCCTAACCCTAACCCTAACCCTAACCCTAACCCTAACCCTAACCCTAACCCTAACCCTAACCCTAACCCTAACCCTAACCCTAACCCTAACCCTAACCCTAACCCTAACCCTAACCCTAACCCTAACCCTAACCCTAACCCTAACCCTAACCCTAACCCTAACCCTAACCCTAACCCTAACCCTAACCCTAACCCTAACCCTAACCCTAACCCTAACCCTAACCCTAACCCTAACCCTAACCCTAACCCTAACCCTAACCCTAACCCTAACCCTAACCCTAACCCTAACCCTAACCCTAACCCTAACCCTAACCCTAACCCTAACCCTAACCCTAACCCTAACCCTAACCCTAACCCTAACCCTAACCCTAACCCTAACCCTAACCCTAACCCTAACCCTAACCCTAACCCTAACCCTAACCCTAACCCTAACCCTAACCCTAACCCTAACCCTAACCCTAACCCTAACCCTAACCCTAACCCTAACCCTAACCCTAACCCTAACCCTAACCCTAACCCTAACCCTAACCCTAACCCTAACCCTAACCCTAACCCTAACCCTAACCCTAACCCTAACCCTAACCCTAACCCTAACCCTAACCCTAACCCTAACCCTAACCCTAACCCTAACCCTAACCCTAACCCTAACCCTAACCCTAACCCTAACCCTAACCCTAACCCTAACCCTAACCCTAACCCTAACCCTAACCCTAACCCTAACCCTAACCCTAACCCTAACCCTAACCCTAACCCTAACCCTAACCCTAACCCTAACCCTAACCCTAACCCTAACCCTAACCCTAACCCTAACCCTAACCCTAACCCTAACCCTAACCCTAACCCTAACCCTAACCCTAACCCTAACCCTAACCCTAACCCTAACCCTAACCCTAACCCTAACCCTAACCCTAACCCTAACCCTAACCCTAACCCTAACCCTAACCCTAACCCTAACCCTAACCCTAACCCTAACCCTAACCCTAACCCTAACCCTAACCCTAACCCTAACCCTAACCCTAACCCTAACCCTAACCCTAACCCTAACCCTAACCCTAACCCTAACCCTAACCCTAACCCTAACCCTAACCCTAACCCTAACCCTAACCCTAACCCTAACCCTAACCCTAACCCTAACCCTAACCCTAACCCTAACCCTAACCCTAACCCTAACCCTAACCCTAACCCTAACCCTAACCCTAACCCTAACCCTAACCCTAACCCTAACCCTAACCCTAACCCTAACCCTAACCCTAACCCTAACCCTAACCCTAACCCTAACCCTAACCCTAACCCTAACCCTAACCCTAACCCTAACCCTAACCCTAACCCTAACCCTAACCCTAACCCTAACCCTAACCCTAACCCTAACCCTAACCCTAACCCTAACCCTAACCCTAACCCTAACCCTAACCCTAACCCTAACCCTAACCCTAACCCTAACCCTAACCCTAACCCTAACCCTAACCCTAACCCTAACCCTAACCCTAACCCTAACCCTAACCCTAACCCTAACCCTAACCCTAACCCTAACCCTAACCCTAACCCTAACCCTAACCCTAACCCTAACCCTAACCCTAACCCTAACCCTAACCCTAACCCTAACCCTAACCCTAACCCTAACCCTAACCCTAACCCTAACCCTAACCCTAACCCTAACCCTAACCCTAACCCTAACCCTAACCCTAACCCTAACCCTAACCCTAACCCTAACCCTAACCCTAACCCTAACCCTAACCCTAACCCTAACCCTAACCCTAACCCTAACCCTAACCCTAACCCTAACCCTAACCCTAACCCTAACCCTAACCCTAACCCTAACCCTAACCCTAACCCTAACCCTAACCCTAACCCTAACCCTAACCCTAACCCTAACCCTAACCCTAACCCTAACCCTAACCCTAACCCTAACCCTAACCCTAACCCTAACCCTAACCCTAACCCTAACCCTAACCCTAACCCTAACCCTAACCCTAACCCTAACCCTAACCCTAACCCTAACCCTAACCCTAACCCTAACCCTAACCCTAACCCTAACCCTAACCCTAACCCTAACCCTAACCCTAACCCTAACCCTAACCCTAACCCTAACCCTAACCCTAACCCTAACCCTAACCCTAACCCTAACCCTAACCCTAACCCTAACCCTAACCCTAACCCTAACCCTAACCCTAACCCTAACCCTAACCCTAACCCTAACCCTAACCCTAACCCTAACCCTAACCCTAACCCTAACCCTAACCCTAACCCTAACCCTAACCCTAACCCTAACCCTAACCCTAACCCTAACCCTAACCCTAACCCTAACCCTAACCCTAACCCTAACCCTAACCCTAACCCTAACCCTAACCCTAACCCTAACCCTAACCCTAACCCTAACCCTAACCCTAACCCTAACCCTAACCCTAACCCTAACCCTAACCCTAACCCTAACCCTAACCCTAACCCTAACCCTAACCCTAACCCTAACCCTAACCCTAACCCTAACCCTAACCCTAACCCTAACCCTAACCCTAACCCTAACCCTAACCCTAACCCTAACCCTAACCCTAACCCTAACCCTAACCCTAACCCTAACCCTAACCCTAACCCTAACCCTAACCCTAACCCTAACCCTAACCCTAACCCTAACCCTAACCCTAACCCTAACCCTAACCCTAACCCTAACCCTAACCCTAACCCTAACCCTAACCCTAACCCTAACCCTAACCCTAACCCTAACCCTAACCCTAACCCTAACCCTAACCCTAACCCTAACCCTAACCCTAACCCTAACCCTAACCCTAACCCTAACCCTAACCCTAACCCTAACCCTAACCCTAACCCTAACCCTAACCCTAACCCTAACCCTAACCCTAACCCTAACCCTAACCCTAACCCTAACCCTAACCCTAACCCTAACCCTAACCCTAACCCTAACCCTAACCCTAACCCTAACCCTAACCCTAACCCTAACCCTAACCCTAACCCTAACCCTAACCCTAACCCTAACCCTAACCCTAACCCTAACCCTAACCCTAACCCTAACCCTAACCCTAACCCTAACCCTAACCCTAACCCTAACCCTAACCCTAACCCTAACCCTAACCCTAACCCTAACCCTAACCCTAACCCTAACCCTAACCCTAACCCTAACCCTAACCCTAACCCTAACCCTAACCCTAACCCTAACCCTAACCCTAACCCTAACCCTAACCCTAACCCTAACCCTAACCCTAACCCTAACCCTAACCCTAACCCTAACCCTAACCCTAACCCTAACCCTAACCCTAACCCTAACCCTAACCCTAACCCTAACCCTAACCCTAACCCTAACCCTAACCCTAACCCTAACCCTAACCCTAACCCTAACCCTAACCCTAACCCTAACCCTAACCCTAACCCTAACCCTAACCCTAACCCTAACCCTAACCCTAACCCTAACCCTAACCCTAACCCTAACCCTAACCCTAACCCTAACCCTAACCCTAACCCTAACCCTAACCCTAACCCTAACCCTAACCCTAACCCTAACCCTAACCCTAACCCTAACCCTAACCCTAACCCTAACCCTAACCCTAACCCTAACCCTAACCCTAACCCTAACCCTAACCCTAACCCTAACCCTAACCCTAACCCTAACCCTAACCCTAACCCTAACCCTAACCCTAACCCTAACCCTAACCCTAACCCTAACCCTAACCCTAACCCTAACCCTAACCCTAACCCTAACCCTAACCCTAACCCTAACCCTAACCCTAACCCTAACCCTAACCCTAACCCTAACCCTAACCCTAACCCTAACCCTAACCCTAACCCTAACCCTAACCCTAACCCTAACCCTAACCCTAACCCTAACCCTAACCCTAACCCTAACCCTAACCCTAACCCTAACCCTAACCCTAACCCTAACCCTAACCCTAACCCTAACCCTAACCCTAACCCTAACCCTAACCCTAACCCTAACCCTAACCCTAACCCTAACCCTAACCCTAACCCTAACCCTAACCCTAACCCTAACCCTAACCCTAACCCTAACCCTAACCCTAACCCTAACCCTAACCCTAACCCTAACCCTAACCCTAACCCTAACCCTAACCCTAACCCTAACCCTAACCCTAACCCTAACCCTAACCCTAACCCTAACCCTAACCCTAACCCTAACCCTAACCCTAACCCTAACCCTAACCCTAACCCTAACCCTAACCCTAACCCTAACCCTAACCCTAACCCTAACCCTAACCCTAACCCTAACCCTAACCCTAACCCTAACCCTAACCCTAACCCTAACCCTAACCCTAACCCTAACCCTAACCCTAACCCTAACCCTAACCCTAACCCTAACCCTAACCCTAACCCTAACCCTAACCCTAACCCTAACCCTAACCCTAACCCTAACCCTAACCCTAACCCTAACCCTAACCCTAACCCTAACCCTAACCCTAACCCTAACCCTAACCCTAACCCTAACCCTAACCCTAACCCTAACCCTAACCCTAACCCTAACCCTAACCCTAACCCTAACCCTAACCCTAACCCTAACCCTAACCCTAACCCTAACCCTAACCCTAACCCTAACCCTAACCCTAACCCCTAACCCCTAACCCCTAACCCCTAACCCCTAACCCTAACCCTAACCCTAACCCCTAACCCCTAACCCCTAACCCTAACCCTAACCCTAACCCCTAACCCCTAACCCCTAACCCCTAACCCTAACCCCTAACCCTAACCCCTAACCCTAACCCCGAACCCCGAACCCCGAACCCCGAACCCGAACCCCGAACCCCGAACCCGAACCCCGAACCCCGAACCCCGAACCCCGAACCCATGTCAGCACATCCTCCCATCCAAAGGCAGGGTACCCCTGATTTGGAGACACATTGCTCAACTTGGGTCAGAGCTCTTTTTGGCTCATACAACAGACCAAACCGCAGGAGGACAGATTCATTGTTCAGCAGCACAGTGTTTTTATTGGCTCTACCTGGCATCCGGTACAGGAACAGCTTCCAACTTTTGGACACTGCATACATGTTCAATGACAATGTTTTCTTTTGCAGACATTCTGTACATTCCTATACTCTATGGAAATGAAATGTAAACATTGCTTTCGGTGATCTATTTCATACCTATACTTCAAAACATCACCTGTACAAAACCTTGCAAGCATTGTGACGGGTGGGTATGGGGCTCAACTATACCTCACCTAGCAACTGGCCAGAATGCTCCCTCCACAGCACCTCCGCATGCACAAAGTTAAGTCGAAGACTGTCCGGGACAGTCCCAACCATGGTGCAGTGCAGCAAAACAGCCAAGAGGCTGACAAATTGGAAATGACATCAGCCTTCTAGCTGTTTGACTGCACTGCACCATGGTTTCTAAATCACTGCAGTAATTAGCACGCTACCACATGGATGACTAAATGAGTCATCTGACCGCAACCCACGCTATACATTACAGCTCTACAAATACAGCATGTGCAACAATATGGAAACAAGTGACAAACACTTCAGCATGCCCAAAACAATGATACGACCCCTTACAGTGTTCTCTTGAGACTTCGATGGCTGGAACATTTCAAGTGGCAAACTAACTACTCCTTTCAAAAGAAAGTTACATTTTGTGCAAGTAATTACAGGAACTACTTCACACGACTGACCGAACAAATGAACCCGATCTCTGCGGTTGAGATTGCGCAAATGACAATAATGCCATTTTGTGATACTGCGTTCTGGTATCTAGCAGAACCACCAATGACACCAGCCCTGCTGCTCTACTACATTCCAGCCATCGAACAGAGGACACTTCACATTGCAACCCAAAAAATATACGTTCAAACCCCGATTCTTCCAAACGAAGCACGCCAAACTATTCTCCGGTAACACCGATATCTTCGGACAGCACGGACGGAAATAGCTTCCTATAAGGATGAAAAACAGATTAGCATTCGTTTTACAGCTGTTGAACGTGCGAAACATCTCATTTTCTAAAACACACACACAACAAAAGCACATGAAATTCCCATTGACGTGCACCCAGTGAAACACATTTCCCATCTTCGACATAGAATAGACCAACAAAAATACCACAATCGATAACCATACTTAACTTGCAAACCTGACATCGAATCCGCTTCCATTTTGAGAAATGAGTACTTCGTGTCCCCCACGGTCATACTTCAACTTCACTGGTTCTTTGCCAAATCGGACCCCATCTTCGCACAGAACCTACAATGACAAAAGACTTTACAACGCTTGCACTTGACGACGCTTGCACACCGACCGACAGCATAAAGAGTATCTTGAACCATCTTTGGAACACACCACTGGTGAGTAGAGGAAGAGAATACATTACCATCACCAGGACTTCGCACCCCAATATTTATGACAAGAGTTGAGGACCGAGCACCTTGACTGACGGAAAACCTGCACACTGGAAATCGATCATACTTCACTGACGCTACTATGCTCCCTACCCGAATCCCGATATCTCCTTCCGATATTAAACTCAAAACACAGCTTGACGATCTCTTTGCTCAGAACCCCGCCGCGTGCAAATATAGGAAATGTTTCTCCATATTCACAATTTAGTCAATACTTACCTCAACTGAACAATGATTTCCTCTACCTCCGCACGGGACTGTCACGTTTCCGTGTCCCCGGATGCACCCGCGTCATCTCCTCTTCATTTCATCACACATTTTCATCATCGGCTCATTATCCTTAGACACTGAAAACACACCAATGCCTATAAAGTATCCAGCGCTAACATCTGCGATTCAGACACACGCACTGAGAAAACCTCACAGCGCCTTCCTGTGACCCTTCGTTCGTCCCCACCCAGTGGTAACCATTGCTACAAGTTATGGCCGATCGGGTGACGCTCCGCTCCCTCTCCTCCCACCGAACCGCTGCCCAACCAATACCAAAATTAGCTACGTACGTGACAAAAAGCAGCGCGCGCCAGTGATATGTGACAAGACACAGCTTGGAAGCACGTGAGGTCGGCTCTCTATTTTCCCTCCACCGCTGTCATCCCCACGAAGGACCGTAAGAGTACTCACACACACCTTGCCAGACATTCTTTTCCAAACCGCACCTCCTGAAGCCTCTTAAGTACCTGCAAACGCAAAATAAATGAGTACTGACCGTCAAACCCAAGGATGATGCAACACATCCCACCCTATTTCTGCAAGAAACTATCTACGGTAACAAACCCTGGAATCACAGGTCATGAGATCCCTCACCCCTCCCTAGTATTGCAACTCTCAGTCCCCCTACATATTTTCCACGCTCCCCTCCCCACTGCTACCCCTGCCCCAAAAGATATCAAACGCATCTCCACACCTGCACCACACATCCACAATATGTTCGAGGAAAAACTATACTCAACGTTTTAGGGCACACGTGACAACACGCTCACTAACCGTCCACCTAAATCCAACCTTCTTCTACATAAGAAGCGACACCTTAACCCAAATGTTGTCTTCTCCATCTGTTGTCTCACACGTACAAAACTGGTGGAGAACCCGTGCATAATAAGCCCACCTCACCTAACACAGCAAAGACCACACTCCCATTGAGAGAAGTGCACCAAAAGCTCTAACTTAACACTTACCTCATGGATGCAACCGGCTCCTCTGCTCCCACTGGCACCACGTACACCAAACGGGCCGCGCTTGCCCCAGCCAATTCCCTCGGTTCTGGACTCCTATCCCCCTGTGGCACGCAAACGATAAATGCCACATTATTGCTAAATCCACAACGGCGCAATACTACATTCCCTTTGCTAAACTGACCTATTCAACACGCCGAAAGAGCCCTGACGCATTCATACCCACAATGAAGGAGCAACCAACTACTTCTATATAGTTAAAATGAAGACGCAACATTCTGAAAAATTACACAATACTCACAGCCTTTTCCCACCCTGACTGGGGCCCATCGCTAACTACAATGCTCACATCCTCCTGAGGAAACCAACACCCAGTAGAGGACAGACAAACAAGGTAGTGGTGACCAGTGATGCAAACCCAGTGCTGCGTAACAGAGAAGAACAGAGAATGGAGCATCTCTAGTTACAGACAGGTCACTCTACCAGCACTCGACCTTCCTCCAAGGAGAACGCACGCTCCCTCCATACAATGAGCTCCCTCCCACGCCGGTTAAGAACTAGCAGAGTTTACAGGACTTCTGTCCCTAAACAAGAAGCCTTAATGGCACAAATACTTCTGACTATCAAACCCTTCGGCAGAGACTTAACTTTGACAGCTGCTCCCGCTCTCAATATCTTCTTGTCCTTTGTACACAGGCCTTCGCTCCCATAAGTTGACAGCCGTATGGCAATGTCATGATACGGTCACAGAGAAGTAGTCACGACCCTCCACGGAACGATACGGTGCCGGATCTGGACACATCTGCAAAGACGAACAAAACTGGACTGCGAACAGACTCACAAAGCACCCAACTACACAACATGAAACATGACTTCACCTGCATACTGCTTCCTTAAGAGAAGGAACACCTACTAAACATTACAGCCCCCTCAGAGAAGCACCCACCCACCCTAAACAGTCTCATCCACATACTGGTGGCCCTCCACATGTCCCACCACATTGTGACCCATCGCTAACTAGGATGCTCACATCCTCCTCAGAAAACCACCACCGCATAGAGGAGAACCCAAGGTGGAAGCGGTGACCTGTGATGCAAACCCAGTGCTGCGTACAAGAGAAGAAGAACTGAGAACGGAGCATCTCTAGTTACGGACAGGTCACTCTGCCAGCGATCGACCTTCCATCGGGGGAAACGCACGCTCCCTCCGTACAACGATCTCCTGCCCACCCCTCACGCGCCCATTAAGAATGGGCAGGGTTTAGAGGACTCCTGCCCCTAAACGAGAAGCTTCAATGGCACAAATACTTCTGGCTATCGAACCCTTCGGCAGAGACTTAACTTTGACAGCCGCTGTCGCTCTCAAGATCTTCTTGTCCTTTGTACGTGGGCCTTTCCTCCCGTACGTTGACAACCGTACAGCGATGTCGTGACGGTCAAAGAGAAGTAATCACGACCCTCCACGGAATGAGACTACTCGGTACTGGATCTGGACGCATTTGAAAGTAAAAACAAAGCTTGACTGCAAACCTCAGTTATAAACTCTACTCACAAAGCTCCCGACACCACAATATGAAAGATGACCTCACCTACATACCGATTCCTTGAGAGGGACAGCTACTACACATTACACCCCCCACATAGAACACTCTCATCCACATGGAAAATGGCTACGCTTCTACATAGTGGTGGCTCTCCCCCTTTCCCTACACCACAGGGGCCCATCGCTAACTAGGATGCTCGCATCCTCCTCGGAAAACCACCACCGTGTAGAGGAAAACGCAAGGTGGAAGCGGTGACCTGTGATGCAAACCCAGTGCTGCGTACGAGAGAAGAAGAAGAACTCAGAACGGAGCATCTCTAGTTACGGACAGGTCACTCTGCCAGCGATCGACCTTCCCTCGGGGGAAACGCACGCTCCCTCCGTGCAACGAGCTCCCGCCCACCCCTCACGTGCCCATTCAGAATGGGGACAGTTTAGAGGACTCCCGCCCCTAAATGAGGAGCCTCAATGGCTCAAATACTTCTGGCTACCAAACCCTTCGGCAGAGACTTAACTTTGACAGCCGCTCCTGCTCTCAAGATCTTCTTGTCCTTTGTACACGGACCTTCGCTCCCATATGCTAACATGACATGGTACTGGATGTGGAAGCATCTGCAAATACAAACAAAGCTTGACCGAAAACCTACTCGCAAAGCTCCCAGATACACGATACAAAAGATGACCTCACTTACATACTGCTTCCTAAAGAGAAGGAATACCTACTAAACATTACCCACCCCCGCCCCCCGAGAGAAGCACCCACCCACCCCAAACACGCTCATCCACATATCGGTGGCCCTCCCCGTGTCCCACCAAAACGGGGGCCCATTGCTAACTAGGATGCTCACATCCTCCTCGGAAAACCACCACCACGTAGAAGAGAACACAAGTTGGAAGCGGTGACCTGTGATGCAAAACTAGTGCTGCGTACGAGAGAA
Organism: Lepidochelys olivacea; assembly: GCF_965140295.1. Lineage (NCBI taxonomy): Eukaryota > Metazoa > Chordata > Testudines > Cheloniidae > Lepidochelys > Lepidochelys olivacea. The sequence continues at coordinate 493,561 of NW_028181947.1, read as the reverse complement.
GAAGAAGAACTGAGAACGGAGCATCTCTAGTTACGGACAGGTCACTCTGCCAGCGATCGACCTTCCCTCAGGGGAAACGCACGCTCCCTCCGTGCAACGAGCTCCCGCCCACCCCTCACGTGCCCATTCACAATGGGGAGAGTTTAGAGGACTCCCGCCCCTAAATGAGGAGCCTCAATGGCTCAAATATTTCTGGCTACCAAACCCTTCGGCAGAGACTTAACTTTGACAGCCGCTGCCGCTCTCAAGATCTTCTTGTCCTTTGTACGTGGGCCTTTCCTCCCGTACGTTGACAACCGTACAGCGATGTCGTGACGGTCAAAGAGAAGTAATCACGACCCTCCACGGAATGAGACTACTCGGTACTGGATCTGGACGCATTTGAAAGTAAAAACAAAGCTTGACTGCAAACCTCAGTTATAAACTCTACTCACAAAGCTCCCGACACCACAATATGAAAGATGACCTCACCTACATACCGATTCCTTGAGAGGGACAGCTACTACACATTACACCCCCCACATAGAACACTCTCATCCACATGGAAAATGGCTACGCTTCTACATAGTGGTGGCTCTCCCCCTTTCCCTACACCACAGGGGCCCATCGCTAACTAGGATGCTCGCATCCTCCTCGGAAAACCACCACCGTGTAGAGGAAAACGCAAGGTGGAAGCGGTGACCTGTGATGCAAACCCAGTGCTGCGTACGAGAGAAGAAGAAGAACTCAGAACGGAGCATCTCTAGTTACGGACAGGTCACTCTGCCAGCGATCGACCTTCCCTCGGGGGAAACGCACGCTCCCTCCGTGCAACGAGCTCCCGCCCACCCCTCACGTGCCCATTCAGAATGGGGACAGTTTAGAGGACTCCCGCCCCTAAATGAGGAGCCTCAATGGCTCAAATACTTCTGGCTACCAAACCCTTCGGCAGAGACTTAACTTTGACAGCTGCTGCCGCTCTCAAGATCTTCTTGTCCTTTGTACGTGGGCCTTTCCTCCCGTACGTTGACAACCGTACAGCGATGTCGTGACGGTCAAAGAGAAGTAATCACGACCCTCCACGGAATGAGACTACTCGGTACTGGATCTGGACGCATTTGAAAGTAAAAACAAAGCTTGACTGCAAACCTCAGTTATAAACTCTACTCACAAAGCTCCCGACACCACAATATGAAAGATGACCTCACCTACATACCGATTCCTTGAGAGGGACAGCTACTACACATTACACCCCCCACATAGAACACTCTCATCCACATGGAAAATGGCTACGCTTCTACATAGTGGTGGCTCTCCCCCTTTCCCTACACCACAGGGGCCCATCGCTAACTAGGATGCTCGCATCCTCCTCGGAAAACCACCACCGTGTAGAGGAAAACGCAAGGTGGAAGCGGTGACCTGTGATGCAAACCCAGTGCTGCGTACGAGAGAAGAAGAAGAACTCAGAACGGAGCATCTCTAGTTACGGACAGGTCACTCTGCCAGCGATCGACCTTCCCTCGGGGGAAACGCACGCTCCCTCCGTGCAACGAGCTCCCGCCCACCCCTCACGTGCCCATTCAGAATGGGGACAGTTTAGAGGACTCCCGCCCCTAAATGAGGAGCCTCAATGGCTCAAATACTTCTGGCTACCAAACCCTTCGGCAGAGACTTAACTTTGACAGCCGCTCCTGCTCTCAAGATCTTCTTGTCCTTTGTACACGGACCTTCGCTCCCATATGCTAACATGACATGGTACTGGATGTGGAAGCATCTGCAAATACAAACAAAGCTTGACCGAAAACCTACTCGCAAAGCTCCCAGATACACGATACAAAAGATGACCTCACTTACATACTGCTTCCTAAAGAGAAGGAATACCTACTAAACATTACCCACCCCCGCCCCCCGAGAGAAGCACCCACCCACCCCAAACACGCTCATCCACATATCGGTGGCCCTCCCCGTGTCCCACCAAAACGGGGGCCCATTGCTAACTAGGATGCTCACATCCTCCTCGGAAAACCACCACCACGTAGAAGAGAACACAAGTTGGAAGCGGTGACCTGTGATGCAAAACTAGTGCTGCGTACGAGAGAAGAAGAAGAACTGAGAACGGAGCATCTCTAGTTACGGACAGGTCACTCTGCCAGCGATCGACCTTCCCTCAGGGGAAACGCACGCTCCCTCCGTGCAACGAGCTCCCGCCCACCCCTCACGTGCCCATTCACAATGGGGAGAGTTTAGAGGACTCCCGCCCCTAAATGAGGAGCCTCAATGGCTCAAATATTTCTGGCTACCAAACCCTTCGGCAGAGACTTAACTTTGACAGCCGCTGCCGCTCTCAAGATCTTCTTGTCCTTTGTACGTGGGCCTTTCCTCCCGTACGTTGACAACCGTACAGCGATGTCGTGACGGTCAAAGAGAAGTAATCACGACCCTCCACGGAATGAGACTACTCGGTACTGGATCTGGACGCATTTGAAAGTAAAAACAAAGCTTGACTGCAAACCTCAGTTATAAACTCTACTCACAAAGCTCCCGACACCACAATATGAAAGATGACCTCACCTACATACCGATTCCTTGAGAGGGACAGCTACTACACATTACACCCCCCACATAGAACACTCTCATCCACATGGAAAATGGCTACGCTTCTACATAGTGGTGGCTCTCCCCCTTTCCCTACACCACAGGGGCCCATCGCTAACTAGGATGCTCGCATCCTCCTCGGAAAACCACCACCGTGTAGAGGAAAACGCAAGGTGGAAGCGGTGACCTGTGATGCAAACCCAGTGCTGCGTACGAGAGAAGAAGAAGAACTCAGAACGGAGCATCTCTAGTTACGGACAGGTCACTCTGCCAGCGATCGACCTTCCCTCGGGGGAAACGCACGCTCCCTCCGTGCAACGAGCTCCCGCCCACCCCTCACGTGCCCATTCACAATGGGGAGAGTTTAGAGGACTCCCGCCCCTAAACGAGGAGCCTCAATGGCTCAAATACTTCTAGCTATCGAACCCTTCGGCAGAGACTTAACTTTGACAGCCGCTGCCGCTCTCAAGATCTTCTTGTCCTTTGTACGTGGGCCTTTCCTCCCGTACGTTGACAACCGTACAGCGATGTCGTGACGGTCAAAGAGAAGTAATCACGACCCTCCACGGAATGAGACTACTCGGTACTGGATCTGGACGCATTTGAAAGTAAAAACAAAGCTTGACTGCAAACCTCAGTTATAAACTCTACTCACAAAGCTCCCGACACCACAATATGAAAGATGACCTCACCTACATACCGATTCCTTGAGAGGGAACAGCTACTACACATTACACCCCCCACATAGAACACTCTCATCCACATGGAAAATGGCTACGCTTCTACATAGTGGTGGCTCTCCCCCTTTCCCTACACCACAGGGGCCCATCGCTAACTAGGATGCTCGCATCCTCCTCGGAAAACCACCACCGTGTAGAGGAAAACGCAAGGTGGAAGCGGTGACCTGTCATGCCAACCCAGTGCTGCGTAAGAGAGAAGAACTGAGAACGGAGCATCTCTAGTTACAGACAGGTCACTCTGCCAGCACGCTCAGGGGAAACACACTGCTCCCTCCATACAATGAACTCCCGTCCACCCCTCACAGGCCCTGTAAGAATGAGCAGAGTTTAGAGGACTCCCATAAGTAAAGAAAGAGCCTCAACATCAGAAACGCTTCTGACCATCAAACGCTTTGGCATATACTTATCTTTGGAAATTGGACAGGTGCTCTACCTCTTGAGATCTCCTTCGCCTCGGTAGACAGGCCTTCGCTGCCGTATGTTGAAATTGCTTACAAAATACAGCACTTGTGTGACAGACAAAGAGAAAAATATTCACAACCCTTCATGTCACAATGCGACTCGGTACCGGAACTTGATGCAGCTGCGAATACAAAGAAAGCTTGACTGCAAACATGGTTTATAAACTCTACTCACAGGATTCCAGACAAGTGAGTAGGAGAAAATACAGGAGGAGAATGCAGTTGAGGTTAAGAGAAGAAACTCTTACTAAATATTACAGTCTCCTCAGACCACTCCCCTCCTAACCCAGACAGAAAACTTCCATGCTTCTACAACAGTCCAACACCATGGACACGCTACCAATACCAGATGTGTGTTTAACAGAAGCTCTGTCGGAAACAACCCTCAATGTCTTCCCCCTAATGAAAATACAAATGATAACATGTGAATCAAACACACTATGAATAACCTGAAATGAAAGAAAACCACATTACACAAAAATAAGCACAGAAAAATAGTACACTAATGCAAATACATGTCATCATTACCTCATATTAATGCTCACCATGACTATAAACACCCCTACAAATACCTATGCACATCTCTTTGAACCAACACAAAGCCGAATGACTTACTGTGACAAGACCCCAGCTTATATACTGCCTAAGCTCCACCCCTCCGTTTCCCAGCATGCTTTAGAAGCCAAAGGCAGCTATAAATACAGACTCAGGCGACACAGAAACCCTTTAGTTCATTCCTAGCTTAGCAGTGGCAAGCACTGTTCATCTTGATGTATTAATCAGCCTTCCTTCTTACAATACAAATTTGCAGAAGACTTAAACTCTATCACCAGGTAACACCATAATTACCATGTTTCAGCTTCCTAAAAAGAAAACGCCACCTAGAGGGAAGAGGGGACTCCACAGTATGTCCAGTTGGGGGCTGCTGAAAGAGGTACCTCAACAGTGCTGGAGGGGTGCGTTTGTACTGTGAGAGGGTATTTAGGGGGTAATGGAAAGATTACTTAGCTGATGCTTGAGGGCATACCGCAGCCTCAAGCTCAAAATGGAGGGCAGTGTCACTCCCTGACATGCTGCCCGGGGAGCTGCCACAAGCCAGAGAAACTGCACCATCCCCATGACTGACTTTAGGGAAAATGGCAACCTGTGCAAACTTGTACTTTGCCCTGAGCTACCTCCCCCCCATCCCCTGCACACCCCACTGCCTCCTCCAAGTGCTTAATTTACGTAGACAAAGGTCACAGAGCTCAGGCCCGGCACAAATTAAGCACTGTATGGGCAGCTAGAGAGCACTGGCTGCCAGGTGATGCCACCACCCCCGGCAGAATCGCAGACGTAAGGGTCGCGTAGCACAATGCCACCCTGACGCCGCCGTTGCTGCTGCAGCTTGTGGTGCCTGGCACTCAGCATGCGGCTCAAGGTGGACTTTGTGCTGTCACACAGGGGGCTGCATCTTGCCAGAGCCCACAGCCCTCTGGCCGCTCCCAGCTCACCAGAGGCAACGTTTCATATTTTGGGGGGTAAGGCAATTTTAATCATGATTCCAGGGGCTATTTGAGCACCTGAAAACTCCAGGTTTCTTGCACATGATAACTTAGATATAGAACTCCTGTCAGCTAAATCCTATTTCATATATATGTGTGTGTGTGTGTGTGTGTGTGTATATGAAGGAAAAAATATAAACTGAAAATGTTGATTTAGTTGGAGTTTGTATCTGTGTACGTTTAGAACAATCAGGAGACAATACAGCAAGACAGTCCCACTCTCAAGCCTGACGGTGTCAGTTTTGGAGCTTTAACACAGATATCAGAAACACACATTTGCTATTTTGTACATTATCTTTAGTACAGATATATACAAAATGAGCAAATAAGCAGATTTTAAGCAGAGTTTATTTAACACAGAGTCTGCGTTACTACCGTTATCTACTCAAAATTAAGTAAATGCTTTTTAGTGCAGTGAAAAACCATTCACTAAAATAAACATACATGATTGATGTGGTGTTTTCTCTTTTATTAAGAAAGGAAATTCGTTTCTCTAAATATTTTTGCATTTATGTTTACCGATCGATCAAAATCATGTACATGACTCACTAACGTTTGACAGATTTCAGAGTAGCAGCCTTGTTAGTCTGTATTCGCAAAAAGAACAGGAGGACTTGTGGCACCTTAGAGACTAACAAATTTATTTGAGCATAAGCTTTCGTGAGCTACAGCTTATGCTCAAATAAATTTGTTAGTCTCTAAGGTGCCACAGGTACTCCTTTTCTTTTTACTAACATTTGAGTCCATCATGGTTATTAGTATTGTACATGTAACCACATTTATTTTCATACAAATATTAAGTTATTTTACAGATATCACTAAAGTATGATTTGAAAATAAGCGACCTTCAGCTGCACTGTCTACAGTTGTGAGTAGATGCAGAATTTATGTTCTAGCAGGATCCTATTATTTGATTGTCTGACTTTTATCATATTGTGCTTTATCATTGTTATTTTAAATAATTAATGACAATTAAGCAATTACAATTACCAGCCAGGACAGGTTAGGCATTTTAGAACTCATTTCTACCTTAGATTTAATTATTTGAGTAGTAAAATTATGAAATGCACAGACCGCAGAAAAAAATAAACAACCAGCACTGTACCCCTTAAACTTCGAAATGCACCACGCACATATAGTCTCTGCAATTTTATTCTTTCAAAGGCAGTAATAACAACAACAGTACAAGTGTGTATGTGAGAGAGAGGCTGTGTGTATTTGGAGAGTGAGAGACGGCACACTCTTACTTTAAGCGGAGACCTCGCTCATCAAAAGGCTTGTTCAGTCCAGCAGCAGCACTCAGCATCTCCCATTCAGGACCCAGAGGCAACAGCACAAACTCCTCACCCCCCTACCCAAGCTCAGCAGAGACCAGATACAAAGACAGGGGGATTGTGACACCCCAGCATCAGCCTCTGCAGAGCCGACAAGAGGTTCCCAGGACCAGCTTGCCCAAGGGTTGCTCCAAGTGTGGGTAGGGGGCAAGAGCAGGGTCACTGAAACAGAGGGCACCAGGGAACCATGACCCATTATTTTTAACACTACGTTCTACAAGTACTTGTGTTTCTCGACAGGACAGTATTCAGAACACACCTCATGTTCCCATGAGGAATACTATCGATGCAACACCTCTTGTTTCTGGAGGGGACAGTATTCAGGACACACTCCTTGTTCCCAGGAGGAGTGCTATTGATGACACACCTCTTGTTTCTGGTCGGGGGAGGGGCAGTATTCACGTCACACCTGTTGTTTCCAGAGGGGACGCTTTTCAGCACACACCCCTTGTTCCCAGGAGGAGTGCTATTGATGACACACCTCTTGTTTCTGGTCGGGGGAGGGGGGGGCAGTATTCAGTACACACCCTTGTTTCCAGCAGGACTACGATTCATGACACACTCCTTGTTTCTGGATGGGGCAGTATTTAGGAGACACCTCTTACTTCCAGAGAACATAGAATTCAAGACACACTCCTTGTTTCCAGGGGACATTGTACTCATAATATATCTCTCCTTCCCAGAAGGAACGGTGTTCAGGACACACCTCTTGTTCCCGGGGGAGTACTATTGATGACACAACTCTTGTTTCCAGAGGGGACGGTATTGAGGACACACCTCTTGTTTCCACTAGGAGTACTAATGAGGACACACCCCTTGTTCCCAGGAGTACTATTGATGCCGGCACCCAGTGCCAAGAGGCTAAACAACAGCTGGAGTGGTTCGTTACCCGGTGTGCTACACCCAATAATTACAATGGGGTGGAGAAGCAGAAAAGTTTATTTGAAGCTTCAAAAACGTACAGGGAGATTTGAATCTCAAATCCTGTACACAGAGCAGGAAGTTACACAGGCTTTATACATCCTTTTTTTTAGCATACTTATTTAATAGCAAGCTGCCCCAAGTATTTATATAGCCAGCCAATTCAGTTCCCAGGTAGTTCCCTGATTCTTTGTATTATTTGTTAAACTATACATAAAGCTGCTTTATTTAGCATTGTTTTTCCATATTTGCCCTGTGTGGCCTTGCTTAGTTTCAGGCAATCTGACTTCACAGCATATTGTTGCAGATCCTCAGCATAACTGCTGTGTGTGCCTCCAGGCGGGGGGGCCAAGGACATTTGGGCCTAGCACGCAGAGCTGCTGCGAGTGCCTCCAGGCGGGGGCGGGGGGGGGCAAGGACACCGGGGCCTAGTGCAAGGGGGCTTCATCGACACTCATGGTCTTCCATCCCCTCGAGTTACCTAGTGGCCATGCCCCAGTGTCCTCAACAACTCCCCCCTTTGAGAACACTCAACAACCTTGGCTCTGCATTTTTTTACTTGGGCTACTTATTTTTTTACAATAGGACTTTGCATAAGCATTTTGTGATAGCCCTGAAGAGAACAACTTATTAACTTTTGCAAAAGGGCCTTAACACAATACTGCACAGCATAATACCGGTAATACAAGCAATACAGGAAAGAGAATTTTCAATAGCAGGCTAAATAAACCACCAAGCCAAGACGACAAACCCCAGCCTGAAAACAAGGTTTGCAACCAATTGTTCTCTGGGGCAGTATGGGCAACCTGTGCTCCGGCTCGGGCATGGGCCTCAGCCTGTACCACCTTTTTATAGATTTTATAACTGCTATTATTTACATATACATAATATTGGGGCCCGACGAGGGCACAAACCCCTTTTTGGGATGCCAAGAGATAGTCCAAAGCCAGCCTGTTTTGGAGGGAAAACGTTTTGAGCTGCTGTACCTTTTTATTTAATGTTTTTATTGCTGACCCTAAATTACTAACCGAGTTTTTTAACTTTAAGGCCACCTTTTTAAGTACCATTTGCAGCCTTATACTATAGCGGCCTATGCATGCCATGGCTGGCCCGGTAAACAGTGGCGCTATTCCCAGTACAGAGCACCCTACAAGCTTCTTGGTTGTGAGGGGATTTTTTATATTGCCCTTCAATGCCGTAGTCAGTTGCCGCAGGGTTTTTTTTTGTGACTTAACAGAGGTGTCTTGGGCATTTTTAATTTTTTTTTTGGGCAGTGTGGCAGTTATTGACAGATGAGGAACTCCATGAGCTATATAACAGCTACCTGTCCAGTTGGCTGGCAGCACCTTGTAAGCCTTTTGGCCACATATAAAATAGTGACCCTGTAGGGCCCAGTAAGGACTATTTTTTAAGGGGATTTCTGGGATATTTAAGGCTGCTTTGGCTGCTTTTTTTAAACAATTTATATGCCCCTAAGGGGGCATCTTATTTTTTTTGATTGGGGACAAGTGGGGGCGTTTTTAATTGTGCCGTTTAAATTATACTTGCCATAGGGACCATTACAAACCCACCATTGGCTTGCTACATTGGAGATATTAACTGGACTGCAAGTTATATTTCCAAACCTTTTTTTTTGTGGTAAGAGTATTTGTAAGAGTTTCTTTAAAAGGGGAGGAACCATTACACCCACACTGTTGGCCTCCCCTTTTGGTTTTTATTTAATACCCATCAGCCCACTGTGTAATAACACAGGAGCTTTTTCCCACAGGACGCTCATAGTGATTAGATTGGTTTTAGGTAAAACATAACACTTCCTTAGTGAGTACTGCAACTGAATACTTCTGGTCCTGATAGGTGGCTTGCTGTAAAGAGGTCTTATTCCAGAACGGCGAGTCCGTTCTTTTCTGCTTTTTGGTGGTGGCTAATTCTGCTAGGGTCAAGGGCAGCATGTCAAGGGGCATTCCTGTTTTGGGGGGACAGTGGAGTTGGAGCACATACCCAGCAATCAGTCTGGTTTGTTAAATTAGCAACATGGTGCACAAGCGAAACAAAGGAGTTATGCTCCCGATATGCACACTTTGGAAATACCAATACAGAGAATAACAATGTTACCCAATTAATTATTACCAGAGTCTTCCCAACCCAGGGTCTCCAGTACCTGGGTGGGCCCATTTTAGCATTAAGGTGCCCGCTATTTGTGTTTTTTAAACAGTAGCTTTAGCCCGAGATCGTCACTAGATGAGGAGTCAGTAGGTTGGACGGTCCACTGTTCTGCTGACGAGGGGGTGGGTACTGCCTTCAGACGAGAGTGATGGATCCGGTTCTTGTGTCCCTCGATTTTTGCCACTGTATGGGAGATCAGCAGGACAGTATAGGGTCCTTTCCACTTTTCCTGGAGAGGCTCGTTTTTCCAGGTGCGAACAAGCACAGGGTCACCGGGCTGTAAGGAGTGAACGGGAGAGTCCAAGGGGAGAGGCTGGGAATCCTTGGTATACCTGTGAAGAGACAAGAGAACAGCAGACAGGGAACACATATACTGTGACAAAAAAACATTACCCAACTCCCATTCCCCTGACAGAACCGGGGTGCCATTCACAGGCCATGCCCTTTTAAACATCATTTTAAAGGGACTGAACCCTAATCTACCCTTTGGGAGAACGGGGATACGGAGTAGGACGAGGGGCAAAGCATCAGGCCATCGCAGTGAGGCTTCTTGGCACACTTCTGAGAGATGCCGTTTAAGGGTCTGATTGGTACGCTCCAGTACCCCACTGGCTTGCGGTTTCCAGGGCGTATGGAGTTTCCAGGGGATCTGTAAGGCATGTGAGATGCTTTGAATGATTTCTGATGTGAAGTGTGTCCCGTTGTCAAATTTCATCCACAGGGGGAGTCCAAAGCGAGGAATGATCTTCTTAACAAACTTGAGGGCCACTGTTTTGGCAGTGCAATTACGGCATGGGAAGGCTTCTGGCTATCCGCTGAACCGATCCACTATAACTAGGAGATATTTGAACCCTTGGGTCCGGGGAAACTCAGTAAAGTCTATTTGCCACACTTGTCCAGGGCCCGGAGTGGGTTCTAGGGCAGCTGATGGCACAGGATGTCCCGGTCGGGGGTTATTCTTTTGGCAGACTAAGCAGTCCGCTTGTACCTGGGCAGCCAGGGGTCGGAGTCCGGAAGTGATAAAATATTTTCCCATTAGTTGGATAAGTGCTTCCCTGCCAGCATGAGTGGTTTGATGTAGTTTCTGCAGCACTGGCCGGAATAGGCCCTTTGGTAAGAGGACCTTCCCTTCTGGGGAATGGAGCCATCTCTCCTTTTCCCGGAGATTGAGTTTGTCAGTTAGCTGTCTCTCCTCCCCAGAGTACTGAGGGGTTGGAAGCTCCCCTACTGATGGGATAAGGGCATGCATATGGGCGTTCTCAGTCTGAGGGGATGGCAGGGTGGCAGCATGCTTTGCCTCTCTATCTGCCCAGGCGTTACCTTTGGCCACATCTTGATTCTTCCTTTGATGGGCTTTACAATGTACCCCGCCACTTCCGAGGGGAGTTGTACGGCTTCTAGGAGCCAGAGGATTTGGGGCCCGTACTTGACTGGGGAGCCTTGGGCTGTCAGCATTCCCCTTTGCTTCCATAGGCCAGCATGAGCATGCAGCACACCAAAAGCATACTTTGAATTAGTAAAAATGTTGACCCGCTTTCCTTTTGACAGTTCAAGTGCACGGGTCAGGGCTATTAGTTCGGCAAGCTGGGCAGAGGTCCCAGCAGGCAAACCTTCAGCTTCCACGGTGTCATGGAGGGTCACAACAGCGTAACCCGCCCTCCTTTGCCCATCTATTACAGTACTGCTACCATCAGTGTACCACTCATAATCTGCATTTGGGAGGGGTACATCCTTTAAATCCGGACGGCTGGAGTACTGGACATCTATGATCTCTAAACAGTCATGTTTCTGTTCCTCTGTTTCTGGCAAGAGGGTGGCTGGGTTAAGGGAGGGGCAAGGCTGTAAGGTGACTTCAGAGTTCCCTAACAGCTTAGCCTGGTACCGAGCAATCCGAGCCTGGGTGAGCCAAAGCCCTCCCTTTGCATCCAATAAGGCTTGGACCATATGGGGAGTATGGATTTGCATAACCCCTTCCAATGTTAGCTTCTCGGCTTCCTCAAGCAATAGGGCAGTAGCTGCGACCGCCCGTAAACATGCCGGTCAACCCTTTGCAACCTGATCCAATTGCTTAGAAAAATAAGCCACGGGACGTCTCCATGCTCCTAACAGCTGTGTAAGCACTCCTAGGGCCACCCCCCTTCGTTCATGTACATACAACTGAAACGTCTTAGAGAGATCCGGCAGGTCCAGAGCTGGGGCGTCCATCAATTTTCTTTTCAGGATTTTAAATGCCCTATCAGCCTCTGGGGTCCAATAGAAGGGGTCATGATCCACTCCTTTTACACAGTCGTACAGGGGTTTAGCCCACAGTCCAAACTCTGGGATCCATATCCTGCAAAAGCCTGCCATACCCGGAAATGCCCTGAGCCGCTTACAATTATTTGGAGAGGAACTTGACAGATAGATTCCTTTCTTCTTCTTCTTCTTTTTTTTTTTTTGCTTGAACGCTGACGCTGACGCGTTCTTGCCTTAGCTATAACCTGATCCCTCTCCACCTCAGACAACAGGGTTCTCAGGAGGATATTACAGACGTCTCAATCGGCTTGTGACTACTGAGGCACCCCTCAAAGACTGAAATAAACCTGCTTGCATTCGTTGAGAATTCCCCAGCCTGTGTTTTAAAAGCTGCTAAGTCTATTGGATTGAATGGCACATGGGTGTAAACTTGCCTGACGTCTGTCTGCCCCTGGGCAAGCCACAACAGTCTCGGTAAGCAAAGGATAGAGTACCATCGAGGGGGCAATCTCTGTAACCCCGAGGCATCCTACCCTTATACGGTGGGGGTGTGGGGGCCGAAGGGGACACCGGCTCTGCCATTACAGTGGGGGTGGGGGTCTGGGGACTAACATTAGCTACTACCGAACCAGTCGGAGTCAAATTACAACTTTGCAGAATTACAGCTCTGTTCTATTCCTTAAAACCATAAACGCTTGTGCATACAAATATTCATTCCATTTACCCATTCACTGACAAAACAAAACTAATTGGAGGATCGTGTTGTAATTAATTGACCCTCCTGGTGGCCACCACTCCTGGTCCTCTAGTTGATATTGAGGCCAGTCAACTGTACAGAATTGTTTTAATTGGCTCTTAGTCATTGGATTCGCACCAAATACCTTCTAGTTTGCTAGAATGCACTCTAGGGGCGTACACCGTGCCCTAACCCCTGAGCTCTGTCCCTGTCCCATACCTACAGGGTAACTCTGGGCGTCCCCAGGTTCCAACAGAGCATACAATCCGGATTTTAAAAGGTTCCTACCTTATCCAAGGGACCGGTTCTTCACTGTGGCCTGCAGCTGCTTCTCCCCCATGTCTAAGGGACCGGTTCTTCACCGCCGTAGACAACTGCTTCTCCACTATATGAGTGCCTTGCACCGTTGTGCCCTCTGGGGTCGATCAAATTGCGTCTCCTTCGAGGCCCCGATGAACTCACCGGTGCGCGCTGGGCGTCGGTTCTCGCTGCAATCCTCGACCTCCAGGAAGGGTCCGGGCAAGGCTAAATTGCAGCCTCGTCGCCCACCCAGGGACGCCAAAAGCTGTTGCCGGCACCCAGTGCCGAGAGGCTGAACAACAGCTTGAGTTGGTTCGTTACCCGGTGTGCTACACCCAATAATTACAACGGGGTAAAAAAGCAAAAAAGTTTATTTAAAGCTTCAAAAAGGCACAGGGAGATTTGAATCTCAAATCCTGTACACAGAGCAGGAAGTTACACAGGCTTTTATACATCTTTTTTTTTAGCATACTTATTTAATAGCAAGCTGCTCCAAGTATTTATATAGCCAGCCAATTCAGTTCCCAGCTAGTTCCCTAATTCTTTGTATTATTTGTTAAACTATACATAAAGCTGCTTTATTTAGCATTGTTTTTCCATATTTGCCCTGTGTGGCCTTGCTTAGTTTCAGCCAGTCTAACTTCACAGCATATTGTTGCAGATCCTCAGCGTAACTGCTGTGTGTGCCTCCAGGCGGGGGGGCCAAGGACACTTGGGCCTAGTACGCAGAGCTGCTGCGAGTGCCTCCAGGCAGGAGGGGGGGGCCAAGAACACCGGGGCCTAATGCGAGGGGGCTTCATCGACACTCGTGGTCTTCCATCCACTCGACTTACCTAGTGGCCATGCCCCAGTGTCCCCAACGCTATTGATGACACACCTCTTGTTTCCAGAGGAGACAGTATTCATGGCACACTTCTTATTTCTGGAGGACACTGTACTCATAACACATCTCTTGCTGCTAGAAAGGACAGTATGCTGGACATAGCTCTCATTCTCAGAAGAACTATTAATGACTTACCCCTTCTTTCTACAGGGGACTCTATTCGAAACTCACCCCTTCTTTCTGGAGGGGACACTATTCAGGATAAACCCCTTATTCCCAGAGGAGACTGTATTCAGAACACACCTCTCTAGAGGGAACAGTCTTCGGAACATACTTCTTGGTCCCGGTGGGGACAGGATTCGTGACACACCACTTGTTTTTACGAGAAGTATTATTGATAAAACACCCCTTCTTTCTGTGAGAGGACAGTATTTGTTACACACCTCTCCTTTCCAGAGAGGACTGTATTCAGGACTCACCTCTTGTTCCCAGAGTGAGCACTATTGATGACACACTTCTTGTTTCTGGGGGGCACAATATTCAGGACACACCCCTTGTTCCCAGAGGAGACAGTATTCAGAACACACCTCTCCGTCCCACTGGGGACAGTAATTGTGACACACCTCTTTTTCCCAGGAGTACTATTGATGACACCCCTCTTGTTTCAGGGGGGACACTATTCAGAACACACTGCTTGTTTCTGCAGCGACTACAATTCACGACATGCCCTTTGTTTCCTGGGGGACTACAATTCATGACACACCCCTTGTTTCAGGGGGGAACGGTATTCACTGATCACACCTCGTTCCCAGAGCAGACAGTATTCATGACACACCCCTCGTGTCCAGAGGGCAGGCTACCCATAGCACATCTCTTACTCCTAGAAAGGACACTATTCAGGACACACCTCTTGTTCTCAAGAGCTGTACTGTTAATCACACCTGTAGTTTCCATGAGTAATACTGTTAATGATCAAAAGAACAGGAGGACTTGTGGCACCTTAGAGACTAACCAATGTATTAGAGCATAAGCTTTCGTGAGCTGCGGCCAATGAAGTGAGCTCTGAAACCTGTCATTATTAATGATACACCCCTTCTTTCGGGAAGGGACACTACTCTAGACACGTTTCAGAGTAACAGCCGTGTTAGTCTGTAGTCGCAAAAAGAAAAGGAGTACTTGTGGCACCTTAGAGACTAACCAATTTATTTGAGCATAAGCTTTCGTGAGCTACAGCTCACTTCATCGGATGCATACCGTGGAAAGTTTAGAAGATCTTATTATATACACACAAAGCATGAAAAAATACCTCCTCCCACCCCACTCTCCTGCTGGTAATAGCTTATCTAAAGTGATCACTCTCCTTACAATGTGTATGATAATCAAGTTGGGCCATTTCCAGCACAAATCCAGGATTTAACAAGAACGTCGGGGGGGGGGGGGTAGGAAAAAACAAGGGGAAATAGGCTACCTTGCATAATGACTAAGCCACTCCCAGTCTCTATTCAAGCCTAAGTTAATTGTATCCAATTTGCAAATGAATTCCAATTCTAGACACATCTCTTGTTCCCAGAGGGGACTGTGTTCAGCACACACCTCAAGGTCCCAGTGGGGACAGTCTGTGTGTCACATTTCTGGTTTCTGCAGGGTCAGTATACATGACACACCCCTTGTTTAATGGGAGAGGGGGACAGTATTCACATCACACCTCTTGGTTCCACAGAGGACAGCATGCATATCACACCTCATTTCCAGGAGGAGTACTATTGGTAACACACCCTTTGTTTCTGGAAGGGAGAGTATTTGTCACACACATCTTCTTTCTGGAGGGCACAGTATTCGTGACACACCCCTTGTTCCTAGAGGAGACAGACTTTGTGTCACACTTCTTGTTTCCAGGAGAAGTACTATTGACGACGCACCCCTTGTTTTTGGAGGGGACAGTATTCCTGACTCACCCCCTTCTTTCCAGGTGGAATGCTATTGACAACATATCCCTGGGGTTCCCAAGCCTGCATGAGACATTTTTTCACTTAGGGAATGTGACCGAGAAGACATTGAACATATCTTCTCACAGGAAGAATTATATTGGGGAAAATTAAAATCACACCATCTGCAAAGCAGACTGCTACAGCAGGGAATTAAACTACTTCCTGTTTCTGAAGAAGACTAACAAAACACACCATATTTTGTATTATACATAAAATGTTACTGAGTAACCGTAGATTATTATTGGTTTCTGAGAGGACAGCAGGATACTATTTGAGTGTTGCTATTAATATTTACTCCAGAAACAAGATGGCTGGGGCTGCACCCCAATGCACAAAGTTTCTAATAGCTGCAGCCCTCGCACACATTTGAATCCTGCATGGAGAAACACACTCTCTAACTGATTGCCTCCCATACGTGCCCCTCCTGGACTAGGGCAACCTCTCAGATCTAGGTTTCAGAGTAGCAGCCATGTTAGTCTGTATTCGGAAAAAGAAAAGGAGTACTTGTGGCTCCCTAGAGACTAACCAATTTATTTGAGCATAAGCTTTCGTGAGCTACAGCTCACTTCATCGGATGCATTCAGTGGAAAATACAGCGAGAGTTATATACACACAGAACACGAAAAAATGGGTGTTATACACACTGTAAGGAGAGTGATCACTTAAGATGAGCTAATATCAGCAGGAGAGTGGGGGGGAGGGCGGGGAAGAAAATCTTTTGTAGTGATAATCAAGGTGGGCCATTTCCAGCAGTTAACAGGAACGTCTGAGGAACAGTGGGGAGTTGGGGGGGGGGAACTAAACATGGGGAAATAGTTTTACTTTGTGTAATGACCCATCCACTCCCAGTCTCTAGTCAAGCCTAAGTTAATTGTATCCAGTTTGCAAATTAATTCCAATTCAGCAGTCTCTCGTTGGAGTCTGTTTTTGAAGTCTTTTTTTGTAATATTGCAACTTTTAGGTCTATAATCGAGTGACCAGAGAGATTGAAGTATTCTCCGACTGGTTTTTGAATGTTATAATTCTTGACGTCTGATTTGTGTCCATTTATTCTTTTACGTAGAGACTGTCCAGTTTGGCCAATGTACATGGCAGAGGGGCATTGCTGGCACATGATGGCATATATCACATTGGTAGATGTGCAGGTGAACGAGCCTCTGATAGTGTGGCTGATGTGATTAGGCCCTATGATGGTGTCCCCTGAATAGATATGTGGACACAGTTGGCAACGGGCTTTGTTGCAAGGATAGGTTCCTGGGTTAGTGGTTCTGTTGTGTGGTTGCTGGTGAGTATTTGCTTCAGGTTGGGGGGCGGTGTCTGTAGGCAAGGATTGGCCTGTCTCCCAAGATTTGTGAGAGTGATGGGTCATCCTTCAGGATAGGTTGTAGATCCTTGATGATGCGTTGGAGAGGTTTTAGTTGGGGGCTGAAGGTGATGGCTAGTGGCGTTCTGTTGTTTTCTTTGTTGGGCCTGTCCTGTCGTAGGTGACTTCTGGGTACTCTTCTGGCTCTGTCCATCTGTTTCTTCACTTCAGCAGGTGGGTATTGTAGTTGTAAGAATGCTTGATAAGAGATCTTGTAGGTGTTTGTCTCTGTCTGAGGGATTGGAGCAAATGCGGTTGTATCGTAGAGCTTGGCTGTAGACGATGGATCGTGTGGTATGGTCTAGGTGAAAGCTGGAGGCATGTAGGTAGAAATAGCGGTCAGTGGGTTTCTGGTATAGGGTGGTGTTTATGTGACCGTCGTTTGTTAGCACCAGAGTGTCCAGGAAGTGGATCTCTTGTGTGGACTGGTCCAGGCTGAGGCTGATGGTGGGATGGTGTTAAGGAAAAGTTAGCAAATGTGACTCCATTTTGGTTTGGGGCCCACCATTGTCTAAAAGCAAGCACATCATGCACCAGGAGGAGTGTTTCTTAGATACTGCATTCCCGTGAAAATCCTCCCCCCACCCCTTGTTTCCAGCCTTTTAACTCCCGGTTTCTGTTCTTTGTCTGTTCTTAACTCCCTGCCTCCTGGCCTTGATGTGGGCCTCCCATCCTGATAAGAAAAGTTACTGATGCATTGCTTTAGGACCATGTAATGTAGCTGAAGTAATGTTTTAGCATGGGGAATGTACCTAGCAGGGATAGGTGGTTGATAAGGGAAGGGTTTGTCTATTGGCTAAGGTTTCCAATGCACGAGGGCAACATGCTTTGCTAAAAGGTATATAATCTTTGTATAACCTGCATGCGGGGTCCCCTCCTGATTAGCAGGGGGGCACCACGCTCGAGTGTAATAAACTTAGTATCTTTGGGAACTCTGCAGTTGTGGACTTTGTTCATGTGCTTCAGCCTAGACTCGAACTGTGCGTGACCTGTCGGGTATAATTCGCAGCAGTTCCTGTGCGTGACCTGTCGGGTATAATTCATAACAGATGGAAATTGTTGAAATCATGGTGGAATTCCTCAAGGGCTTCTTTTCCATGGGTCCAGATGATGAAGATGTCATCAATGTAGCGCAAGTAGAGTAGGGGCTTTAGGGGATGAGAGCTGAGGAAGCGTTGTTCTAAGTCAGCCATAAAAATGTTGGCATACTGTGGGGCCATGCGGGTACCCATAGCAGTGCTGCTGATTTGAAGGTATACATTGTCCCCAAATGTGAAATAGTTATGGGTGAGGACAAAGTCATGAAGTTCAGCTTCCAGGTTTGCCGTGACATTGGGGATACTGTTCCTGACGGCCTGTAGTCCATCTTTGTGTGGGATGTTGGTGTAGAGGGCTACTACATCCACAGTGGCCAGGATGGTGTTTTCAGGAAGATCACCGATGCATTGTAGTTTCCTCAGGAAGTCAGTGGTGTCTCGAAGATAGCTGGGAGTGCTGGTAGCGTAGGGCCTGAGGAGGGAGTCTACATAGCCAGACAATCCTGCTATCAGGGTGCCAATGCCTGAGATGATGGGGCGTCCAGGATTTCCAGGGTTATGGATCTTGGGTAGCAGATAGAATACCCCAGGTCGGGTTCCAGGGGTGTGTCTGTGCGGATTTGTGCTTGTTCTTTTTCAGGGAGTTTCTTGAGCAAATGCTGTAGTTTCTTTTGGTAACCCTCAGTGGGATCAGAGGGTAATGGCTTGTAGAAAGTGGTGTTGGAGAGCTGCCGAGCAGCCTCTTGCTCATATTCCGACCTATTCATGATGACGACAGCACCTCCTTTGTCAGCCTTTTTGATTATGATTTTAGAGTTGTTTCTGAGGCTGTGGATGGCATTGTGTTCTGCACGGCTGAGGTTATGGGGCAAGTGATGCTGCTTTTCTACAATTTTAGCCCGTGCATGTCAGCGGAAGCACTCTATGTAGAAGTCCAGTCTGTTGTTTTGACCTTCAGGAGGAGCCCACCTAGAAACCTTCTTTTTGTAGTCTTGGTAGGAAGGTCTCTGTGGATTAGTATGTTGTTCAGGAGGTGTGTTGGAAATATTCCTTGAGTTGGAGACGTCAAAAATAGGATTCTAGGTCACCACAGAACTGTATTGTGTTCGTGGGGGTGGAGGGGCAGAAGGAGAGGCCCCGAGATAGGATAGATTCTTCTGCTGGGCTAAGAGTATTAATACTTGTCCCCAGCCTCTCTCCATTCACACAGTTTTGGAACCCATGACCCTTGCCTAGCGAGTGCTACTTAGTTGATGGTGAAACCCTCCATCATAACAAAAGGCCACGTACAGTTCCAAGCACAGTTCCCATAATCAGGGTAATAACAATTTATTCTTCCTGCCCCAATAACAGAGACACTGGGGATCCCACAGCAGCCAAAGTGACCATTTGGGCAGCTATGGTCTCATTCTAGGCGTGGTGGGTGTGCCTATGCAAATGAGATCGGCCCCTGAAGTTCTTTTCCACAACTTGCCACACCTCACCACCAGATGTCAGGGTGGAGCTCATCCTGACACTGCTTACATTCTTTTTACCCCCCCAGGTTTTGACCGTGCTGTAAAGCAAACCAGTTAATTGGAAACACACCATCACCATCAGTTTGTAGACATATACTTTTTCAAAACCACTTATGTTTTACACACACACACACACACACAACCCCAGCAGCTTTATAAACACACCCTTACCATCAGTTTAAAACAGTTTTGCAACAAAATACTTTTCAATACCCCCACATGCTTTTAAAAAGACCCCTGGTTGTTCTGTCCCCCACCCCACAGCCATGTGGGCTTGTGGCCTTTGGCTTTTTTTAAAAAAAAAAAACAAGCCAAAATGTTACTTACTATTAGCCCCAAATGCCCCCTCCCATTTAAAAAAACAACAACATTGGGCACAGTAAAAAGCCCCTGTTAACTGGAAACAAACCATCAGTTTACAACCAAGCACTTTTAAAACCCTGCATCTAGGTCTTTCACAGGCCCCTCTCACACACACACACACACACACACACACACACACACACACACCAGCAGCTTTATAAACAGACCCTTACCATCAGTTTAAAACAGTTTTGCAACAAAATACTTTTCAATACCCCCTACCCCCACATACTTTTAAAAAGAACCCTGGTTGTTCTGTCCCCCACCCCACAGCCATGTGGGCTTGGGGCCTTTGGCTTTTTAACAAAAAAAACAAAAAAAACAAGCCAAAATGTTACTTAGTATTAGCCCCAAATCCCTATTCAAACTAAGTAATACCTGAAGTTATTACTTAAGTTATAACTACACTTAAAATGGTTTTTACCGTGGCCTGGTGATGAACTGCAACTTAAAGTTACTGGTTCCATTGTAAACAGATCACACTGTAATAAAGATAGACATCCTTATTTACTCAGGCAGCATGGCCAAAGCATGGCATTATAGAATATATATTTTCAATGTTAAAAACAGAGCACATACCTCCACTTGCAGTCCAGCAGCAATTCAAGAGAGTTTCTGTTGAAAGAGACAGTCTCCAAGCTACCTGAGGTTTTTATACCATCCTAACTCTTTTGTTTCAAAGTAGTTAGCAGGTTGATTGGATCACCCCTCCCTAGCATTCCCTTTTTTGTGATCTGGGGAAGGGTTGGGTATAAGTTTTTTCTTTTTTTTTTTCCTTTTTTTTAAGTTCAAATACATTTTATTTTTCCCCATCCCCTGTAGGGCCTTCTTATAGTAACCATTTCAAGTGAGGGACCCTTTGCAGATATCAATGAATGTCTTGGGACTTGTTTGTATTTTTTTTTGGGGACCACCTCCCTTACTATGGGTGCGCCCCCCATGAAAATTAACCCTATGACAACCAGGGTGAGTAATCACAGTCACCCTGGCTATTCAGTGAGGGGTGGGGATGGTTAAACCCATTCAGTTCAACAGAATAAGTCAGTTCTATTGTACTCAACCACATGTCTGAACCATCCCTGTTTGTTTTATTGTAAACACACTTTTAGGATTTTTTCCCTTCCCACAACATATATTTCAGCTTTTTTTTTTTTTGCTGTAAATGAGTCTCTCTTACACAAAAGACACAAGAGCTAGGTTCTCACAACCAATTTTATTTTATTTAAAAGACATACAGCTCCTTGAAAACAAACCAAGATGCTCCATTAAAAAAAGAAAGAAAAAAAGACTTTAAGCTCCCTTAGGGGCCAGAGACCTTTTAACAGAAATACAGATAGTCACAAAGCCCTTTTCAATAGATTTTTTTTTTTTTAATTTACAGCTACCAAGTTTTATATCGCATGTTTGGCCCCTCACCATTTTCTGACTTAATCCTTTTAGATTTCTTACAAATAGACTTTTTCTTAAGCAGGGTTCTGTAACTTTTTGTGCGGACCAGACGGTCAATATAACGCTCTAAGCAGGCATCTTCCGGTTTGGTCATTTTCTTTAAAACATGGTCAGGGTCTCCACTGAATTGCACAGCATTTATCAAGGTCACCCCTTGTGCTAAATGTTCTTGGGTTAGGCACAGACATTGCATAGCATAACCTATGGCAATCACAGTGTTTAATAAGCTTTCCAAACACAGCTCAGCACACAGGCCCCGGAGCTTGCAGTTTATATCCACTGAAGTCCAAGTCACACAGTCATGGTGCCGCTGGCCTGGTGCACCTATGACACAGCCCTCACAATCTTCAAAAAGCTTTTGCCTAAGACAGTGATTAAGAACAGAATAAACAGCAACGCGTACAATAGTCCGCATGACTTTTTTACGCTCACGACGTGGCACTGGCTCAGTCAGTTCCATGCCAAGCTGTCACGGAGTCCCTGGGCGATGCTCTGGAACTGCTCCCCATGAAGCCAGTCAGGACTCTGGGGTAGTCGCCTTTCTGTGAGCAGCCTGTCTTCAGGACACACAGCTCACACAGCTTCCACCTTCCTGGGTCTGGCCTCGGAGCATTCAGCATCCTCTGCCCCTCCGTGCGCTTCCCCCCAGCGAGTCCGCTCAGGCGGGGCTCCTGGGGAAGCCAGAGGGTCCTGCACCCCAACTTCGCAGTCAGACGGGACTCTCAGCCAGCCAGGAAAACAGAAGGTTTATTAGACGACAGGAACATGGTCTAAAACAGAGCTTGCAGGTGCAGAGAACGGGACCCCTCAGCTGGGTCCATTTTGGGGGGTAGTGAGCCAGACAACCACGTCTGCACTTCACTCCATGTCCCAGCCAGCCCCAAACTGAAAACCCCCTCCAGCCCCTCCTCCTCTGGGCTTTGTTCCTTTCCCGGGCCAGGTGGTCACCTGATTCCTTTGTTCTCCAACCCTTTAGCTCTCACCTCGCAGGGGGGAAGGGCCCAGGCCATCAGTTGCCAGGAAACAGGGTGTCGGCCATTCTCTGTGTCCAGGCTCCTGCACACACCTGCCCTCTAGGGCTCTGCAATGATCATACACCCTTACTCCACCCCCTAGATACTTAAGAACTGCCTAGGGGAAACTGAGGCACCCCCACACTATTCAGAGGAAACATTAAGAACAGTCCCACTTCGTCACACAAGCCTCCTCCTAAACTCCTCATAGCTGTCATCCTCGGAGTCCTCTTCAACATTTTGTATCGGCGTTGAGCAAAAACAAGGTGGGCCCGGTTCATCTTCGCTGCTTGGTGCAACGCTGTCCAGAGTCTCCGGGTCCTCTAGAAAGGCATCATCGAGCTGTTGAGAGATTTTTTTTTCAAAAAAGAAACAGCGTAAGCACACCACTGCTTGGTTTTTGATTTACACAATCCCTGGTTCCTAGCCCCCATTACACCCCCAGCCCCGACCGTCACTTCTTAAGCATTCATTTACCTGAACGTTCATCTTGTCCACTAGTGACTTCCCCGAGCTGCGATCACCTTCCTCCTCCAGGGGAAGAGACAACAAGAGGCCATCACGCTCATCGCAGGGCCCCACAAGCAGTTGGGTTTCAGGTTCTGGGGTATCCATCAATGGCTGGGCCAAAGGGCTCCCCTCAATCGCCCCCTCCTCCTCGGAACTCTCGCTGATGTAGCGCTTTCTCCGCGGTTTGTTGAAGGCCCTCAGGGCTAAAACAAAGTCCGAAGTTCTCACGGGGGTGGTGAAGGAGTCCATGTTTCCACGATTTCTAAAACACGCGCTCTCGGTAAAAGACAGCCTCTTCTGCCTGACGCTGGGCCTTATGGGGTGATGGTGCTGCGCTCTGATTGGCAGAGGGGTCATACGCCCCTCTTCTGGGCGGTTCACCCCATCCCAGAACCTGCCCTATTTTGGTCAAATCTGCTCTTGGGCCGGCCTGATTGGTAGAGGATGGTGGGAGGAGTTGTTAGAGGGGTGGTCACACTGCC
The DNA here is from genome assembly GCF_965140295.1 of Lepidochelys olivacea. Taxonomy (NCBI): domain Eukaryota; kingdom Metazoa; phylum Chordata; order Testudines; family Cheloniidae; genus Lepidochelys; species Lepidochelys olivacea. The sequence continues at coordinate 470,008 of NW_028181947.1, read as the reverse complement.
CCCGGAACTCATCCTAATTGGTCAAATCTCCTCTTGGTCCTATCGGAACAAAACCCCTCCTGATTGGTAGTGGGGATGGGGGAGGAGTTGTTAGAGGGGTCACAAGACCCACTTCCAGAGAGGACACCCCTACCCCGGAACTCACCCTGATTGGTCAAAGCTCCTCTCTGGGCGGTCCTACAGGGGCAAAACCCATCCTGATTGGTAGAGGGCAGTGGGAGGAGTTGTTAGAGGGGTCACATGACCCACTTCCAGAGAGGACACCCCCACCCCGGAACTCGCCCTGATTGGTCAAAGCTCCTCTCTGGGCGGTCCTACAGGGGCAAAACCCATCCTGATTGGTAGAGGGCAGTGGGAGGAGCTGTTAGAGGGGTCACATGACATACCTTGCTTCCGGTCACGTGGCAACCTTGACCCTGGAAGTAATACCCCATGGGGCGGGACTTCCGGTGGGGGTGGGGCAGAGGTCAAGGGGTAGAGTTAAGGGGGTCAAGGGGTGGGGTGGGTGTCACATGACGCACCTTGCTTCCGGTCATGTGGCGGCCTTGACCCCGGAAGTAATAACCCATGAGGGTGGGACTTCCGGTGGGCGGGGCTAAGGGGGTCAAGGGGCGGGGCTAGGGTTTGATTGATGGTAGGGCCCCCTTGAGCTGGGGCGGGGCTAAGGGGTCAAGGGGTGGGGTCAAGGGGTCAAGGGGCGGGGTTAGGGTTTGATTGATGGTAGGGCCATCAATCAAATTAAGCAATTTGCTTAAAGTCATTAAGCAAATTGGGGAATGCCCTTTCCCTTTGGTTCTTGAGTCCAGCAACCCCAAATCACCCAAAGTCCCAAAAGTCCAATGACCCAAAAGTCTCTGTCCCTGGTCAGGGCAGCCCCAGAGTTTGAAAGTTTATCTGCAGAGTTTTACCTCCCAACCTGGGTGGAGATGGGGGGGGGGAGAGAGGTAAGGGGCACCTTACATGATCTGAAGCTGACCTCCCCACAGCTCCATAGGCCTTCGCTCTGCTCCGCTAGCTGCCCCACGAACTGCTTCGCTCGGCTCCGTGGCCTACAAGCAGCTCCCGCCGTCCTATGAACTGCTCCACCAGCCTGTCCACAAGGCCACTACTTAACACAATGCTCAGTGATTTCAGCTCTTAGTCAGTTCACCTCTTTGGTGAATTCAGCTTGTAGTAGGGGAGCCTCAGTGCTGGTGCACCATTAGCCCAAAATGAGCTCAGCAGCCTGTAATGAGACTCCTAAGGGAATCAAAATTAGCTCTGATATTCCACAGTGGAGAAAGAAGAAAGTGCAATTACCATGTAAGGCCCTCACCAGGGGCCCATGCCACCAAGTATTAATACTTGTCCCCAGCCTCTTTCAATTCATAGTTTTGGAACCCATGACCCTTGCCTAGCGAGTGCTACTTAGTTGATGGTGAGTCCCTCCATCCTAACAAAAGACCAAGTACAGTTCCAAGCACAGTTCCCATAATCAGGGTAATAACAATTTATTCTTCCTGCCCCAATAACAGAGACACTGAGGATCCCACAGCAGCCAAAGTGACCATTTGGGCAGCTATGGCCTCATTCTAGGCGGGGTGGGTGTACCTATGCAAATGAGATCGGCCCCTGAAGTTCTTTTCCACAACTTGCCACACCTCACCACCAGATGTCAGGGTGGAGCTCATCCTGACACTACTTACATCTGTAGTTAATAAACTTGCTTGTTTATTCTACCTGAAGCAGTGTGTTTGGTTTGAAGCATGTCAGAAACTCCTCTTGGGATAACAAGCCTGGTACATATCAATTTCTTTGTTAAATTGATGAACTCAGATAAGCTTGCAGTGTCCAGCGGGCATAACTTGACACTGCAAGATGGAGGTTCCTAGGGTTGTGTCTGGGACCGGATGTGACATTATTGACATAAGCTGGGACCGTATAGATCATTTTTGCAACCAAAGTCCTGTAGTGGCACCAAAACTTGTATAAAGAGGATCAAATGAGGTGTCTAAGAGAAGGTTATGGTTTGCTGGTTATGATGATGTTGTCTATATGTGTGTATCATTTTTACAGTTAAAGTTATGAATATTGGCTCTATACTGTCTGTATTTCAAACTTGTGCTATTCTTCTGGGTGACACCCCAGACAAGTTGGTGTCAGCTCTGCCTAGCCTGCTTGATGGCCCATTAAGGACCATCAGCTACACAACTGACCCACTGAGAGAAGGCAGACATGCCTTGGGACTCAGACAGGTAAGCAGGGACCTGCCTATGGACAGAACTCTGAGGTGTTTCCAGGCCATTGGATGGGCAGCTTGTCCTTGGGACAAAGAAAGAAAGAGCACATGGCAAGAGACTATACAAAGCTGCTGCAGCTCCTCCATCTGGTCTTCAATCCTGCTTCATACCTCTGGAGGGACTTTGCTACACTGAAGCTTTGAACCAAGGACTGAATAACCCATCCCAGCTGGGATGTTCTCCAGAGACTTGATTTGAACCTGCAGTTTATTCTGTCACTGCTGCAAGCCTGAACCAAGAACTTTGCCATCACTGTATGGAATTGATTCCATTGAACCCGTTCTAGCTCTCGTCTTCATCTTTTTCTGTTTATGAATAAACCTTTAGATTTTAGATTCAAAAGGATTGGCAACAGCATGATTGGTGGGTAAGATCTGATTTGTATATTGACCTGGGTCTGGGGCTTGGTCCTTTGGGATCGAGGGAACCTTTGTTCTGGGGTATTGGTTTTCATAACCATTTGTCCCCATAACGAGTGGCACTGGTGGAGATACTGGGAAACTGGAGTGTCTAAGGGAATTGCTTGTGTGACTTGTGGTTAGCCAGTGCGGTGAGACCAAAGTCTGCTCTGTTTGGATGTTTTGGTTTGCCTTAGAGGTGGAAAAACCCCAGCCTTGGGCTGTAACTGCCCTGCTTGAAGCAATTTGTCCCGAATTGGCACTCTCAGTTGGGTCCCGCCAGAACCAGCCTCATTACACCGGCGATATTGACTAGTGTAATTCGATTGTACAATCCAAGGAGCAGCTTACATGTTAGAGGCTGTGCGGGAACAACCCAGGAGTGGGGGTTCTCACAGTAGAACAGGGTAAGACTGGCTGCCAGAGTCAAGGACTGGAGTGACCTAGCAGATCACTGGTCCGGATAACACTGGGGAAAGTCACACACATGCTATGCATTACCCTTGTGGCCACAAAGTATCGCTGCTGCTCCTTGGGAGACAGACTCTGTGCATTACCCTGATTCGTCTCCGGGTGTCACTGCTGCTCCAAGGCAAAGATGTTCTGTGCATTACCCTGACTGGCCACCAGGACTCACTGCTGCGCCAAGGGAGAGACATGCTATGCATTACCCTTACGGCCACAAGGTGTCACTTCTGCTCCAAGGCAGACACACTCTGTGCATTATCCTGTGTAATGATGCTGCCCTTGCTGAGACCCAAATGAGAGTGCCAATTCAGGATAAATTGCTCAGAGCAGGAAAAAGATATAGATGAGAGCTAGAATTGGTTAAATGGAATCAATGACATACAATAATGGCTAAGTTCTTGGTTCAGGCCTGTAGCAGTGATGGAATAAACTGCAGGTTCAAATCAAGTCTCTGGAGTACAAACATCCCCAGCTGGGATGGGTCATTCAGTCCTTTGTTCAAAGCTTCAGTTTGTAGCAAAGTCCCTCCAGAGGGATGAAGCAGGACTGAAGACAAGATGGAGATGAGGCATCCGCCTTTTATAGGTTTCAGAGGAGCAGCCGTGTTAGTCTGTATTCGCAAAAAGAAAAGGAGGCCTTGTGGCACCTTAGAGACTAACCAATTTATTTCAACATACGCTTTCATGAGGTACAGCTAAATTGGTTAGTCTCTAAGGTGCCACTAGTACTCCTTTTCTTTTTGCAGCCTTTTATAGTCTCTTCCAGGTGTAAGAACATTTCTTTTTTCTTACTATGGAAAATTACAGCAAAATGGAGTTTGGAGTCACATGGGCAAGTCACACGTCCATCCATGACACAGTTTTTTACAGGCTGACGCCATTGTCTACATGTTAGTTTGAATGTTCCCAGGAAAGCTCAGATGTGGATTCGCAAAAAGAAAAGGAGGACTTGTGGCACCTTAGAGACTAACCAATTTATTTGAGCATGAGCTTTAGTCAGCTACAGCTCACTTCATCGGATGCATACCGTGGAAAATATGGAAGATGTTCTTATACATACAAACCATGAAAAAAAGGTAAACACCCATTTTTTCATGGTTTGTATGTATAAGAACATCTTCTGTATTTTCCACAGTATGCATCCAATGAAGTGAGCTGTAGCTCACGAAAGCTCATGCTCAAATAAATTGGTTAGTCTCTAAGGTGCCACAAGTCCTCCTGTTCTTTTTGCGAATACAGACTAACACGGCTGTTACTCTGAAATATATAACAGTGACTGGCCACTGGGTGTCACTGCTGCTCCAAGGGAAATATGCTCTGTCTATTACCCTAACTGGCCACTGGGTGTCACTGCTGCTCCAAGTGGAACATGCACTGTTCATTACATCAACTGGTTGTAGTAGTAGTTGGGAGCTTGTAGTAGCATTGGGGAGGTTATAGTAGTAGTGGGGGTGAGGTTATGGTAGTAGTTGGGAGGGTTGTAGTTGTAGTGGGGAGATTCTCTTAGTAGTGCGTGTTTTAGTAGTAGGGGTGTAGTAGTAGTTGGGGGGTTGTGTTAGGATCTGGGGTGTTGTAATATGAGCTGGTGGGTTGTAATTTTAGTTGTGGGGGTCGTAGTAGTTGTTGGGGGGTTGTAGTAGTAGCAGGGGGTTAATAGTAGTTGGGGAGTTGTAGTAGAAGTGGGAGGGTTGTAGTAGTATTTGGGGGCTGTAGTAGTAGTGCAGGATAGTAGTAGTAGTAGTAGTTGGTGGTAGTAGTTGAGGGGTTGCAGTAGTAGTGGGGGACTCTACTAGAATTTGGGGGTTAGTAGTAGTTAGGTTCTCCTAGTAGCAGTTTGAGGGTTGTAGTAGTAGTTGGGGGGTTGTAGTAGAAGTGGAATGCTTGTACTAGCAGTTGGGGTAGTAGTCGTTGGGGATAGTAGTAGTGGTGGGGGGTTTAACTAGGAGTTGGGGTGATGTAGTAGTACTTGGGGTGTTGTAGAAGTAGTTGTGGTTTTTATTATATTTGGGGAGTCGTATCAGTAGTTGGGGGTTGTAGTAGAATTGGAAGGGTTGTAGTATCTGTTGGGAGGTAGTAAAAATAGTTAGGAGATAGTAGTAGGGGTATGGTAGTAGTATTTGGGGGAGCTGTAGCAATTGGGGTGTAGCTGGTTTTGGTACCCCCCTCCCCAGTTCTACTACTCCTACTACTACTACCAGAACCCCCACCTACTACTATAACCCCCCACTACTACTCCTACTACTAGATACCCCCAACTATTACTACTACAACTCCCACTACTACTCCTATTACTATTACTACACCCCCACGACAACAACAATTACTACTACTCGTAAAACTCCTCACTACTACTACTACCACTACAACCCCCCCCCCCCCCACACACACACTACTACAATTATTTTGGCAAATTCATTGAAAAATCGATTAAAATCTATTTCTGAAAAAATGTACTTTTATTTGTAAAAAATCAAATAAAATTTGAAGCCAAAGATAGCTACTTTTTTGATTGAACACAGGAAAAAAACCTTTAAAAAACCACAATTTTTCATTGAAAAATCAACAATTTATTTCTGAAAAAAATTGATTTGTCTTGGGAAAAATCAAACAAAAATTAATGAAATTTTAGCTCAATAAATCTATTTTTTTAATCAAAAAGACAAATAATATTTTGGCCAAAATCTCCCCTTTTTTTCATCAAGAAATTCATTACAACGTATTTTCTGCCAAAAAAATAATTTTTCTTTGGAAAACTTTTAGCAAAAAAGAATCTTTTTGTTCGAAAATGTCAAAATATATTTTGGCAAGAAAAAAAATTTCATTGAAACGTGGACTACAATTTATTCTTGAAAAAAAATGATTTTTCAATGGAAAAAATAAATAAAATATTTAGCCAAAAACATCTATTTTTTCATTGAAAATGTCAAGCATATATTTTGGGAAAATTGTAAAAATCATTTACAATTTAGTCCTGAAAAAAATGTGAGTTTTGGAAAAATAATTTTTAAATAAAATATTAGCCAAAAAAATCCATTTTTGATTGAAAATGTCAAATAAATATTTTGGCAACAAAAATTAATATATCTTTGAAAAATCAATTACAACTTATTTCTGAAAAAGGGATCTTTTTTTTCTTTGGGAAAAAATCAAATAAAATTTGTAGGTGAAAATATGTATTTTTGATTGGTCAAAACAAATGTGAAAAAATATTTTTTCATAAATAAAATCAACCACAATTTTATTCTGAAAAAATGATTTTTATTTGGAAAAAAATAAAAAAATATTTTTTTAGTAAAAAAAATCTATTTTTTGATCAAAAATGTAAAACAAATATTTTGGCAAGGAAACATTAAATTTTAATCAAGATATTGACTACAATTTATTCCTAAAAATAATTATTTTTTTTTTGAGAAAATCAAACAAAAATTTAATAAAGATTTTAGCCAAAAAAATCTATTTTTTGATCAAAAAGGTTGAACAAATATTTTGGGGGAAAAAATCACATTTTCATGGAAAAGGGATGGATTACAATTTACTTCTAAAGAAACAGATTTTGCTTTCGAAAAAAATCAAATACAATTTGTAGTCCAAAAAGAGCAATATTTGTATCAAACCATCATTGGTGCAACTTGAGTTCATTTCTTACCTGTATGCTGAGCATAGGTGACTCATAGGAGGGACACAGAGGGGGGCACCAGCTGAAGGGGGCGGGGCATGTAACTTTTCCCTACCCCCAGCCCGGGGCCCTCGCACTCTCCCTGTCCCCTCCCCATCCCATGTTACCCATGGGCAGAATGTGGGGCTGCTCTGGTGCCTGGCTGTACTGTCCCCAGCCCGCTCCCAGCCCTGTCCTCTGGCAGGGCTGTACAGACCTCAGACAGGAGATGCAACTGCATGGAAGGGTTGGGGGCAGGACTGGGGGCGGTACAGCTGCACCAGAGGAGCGGCCGGCATGGGGCTGCTCACATTGTGCTCCTGTGTCTATCCGGTACAGCCTACCAGCAATAAATATCTTAATGGTACTGTGGACCGGACCTCCCTACTTGCACCACTGTCTGTCGGGCACAATTAGAACTTGGTCCAAATCCATTCCTAGTGAGAGCAGGTCCTGTAGAAACCCCCACACCTTGCTCTGGGTGTGGGAATCCTAAGGTTGGGGAAGGGGTCCCAGTTCCCAGCCCCCTGTTTGCACAAACACCAGCCCTCCCTCCTAGGTGGGGTCAGAGTTAAGCCCGGCCAGGAACAGTCCCAGGTCAGGGTCTGGCAGGAGTGCCCGACTCCCTTCCCCTGGTACAGCACCTGCCTAGATACATACTCTGCCTCCCACGGGTGCAAACCCCTGGAGCAGCCCACCTGCCTGCAAGCTGTCAGCTCAGAGCACCTACTTCTTCTCCTGGTCTGTCTTTATTCCCCTCCCTTCTCCAAATCTTCCTGGGCTTGTCCCCCATCCTCCTCCCCCCACCCCATCTGCTCATTGGCTCAAGCCCTCCCTGGTGGACCATAGTGGTTTCATGTTCTCTGTGTATATAAATCTCCCCATTGTATTTTCCACTGAATGCATTCGATGAAGTGAGCTGTAGCTCACGAAAGCTCATGCTCAAATAAATTGGTTAGTCTCTAAGGTGCCACAAGTCCTCCTTTTGTTTCTGCAGATACAGACTAACTCGGCTGCTACTCTGAAACCTGTCACAGTTAAACCTCAGGTTTCAGAGTAACAGCCGAAAGCTTATGCTCAAATAAATTGGTTAGTCTCTAAGGTGCCACAAGTACTCCTTTTCTTTTTATAGTTAAACCTGTATCCTTGTTTGGAGTGGCACCCTCCCCCCGCCTCCAGCCAATCAGGTATGAGCAAAGAAGCAAGGCTGGGGAAACACACCTGTCCCCAGGTAGCAGGCATGCCCCATGGCTAGGCCACGCTCAGCACGCCTCTTTCATTCAAGTAGGGGTGCCCCCCCCATTTGACCTGTGAGAATGTTGGGTTGCTTCTGCCTCATTGTTCTGTTCTCCTCACCACCCCACCAGGGTCAGGCTTCGATGCCTCCTCCTCCTGGGCCTCCCACTGCTTGGGCCCTGCCTTGGGGTTAGGACCGCAGTCCAGGTGCTTGCAGTTGGGATCCCATGTGAGCCCAGTGCCATTGGGAGGTGCTCAGTGGCAGCGTGCACTGGGTCGTTAGCCAGGTGATCAGCTTTGGCAGGTGCTGCAGCTCTGACAGGGTCCCTGGTCCCGCTGGCAGGTGTCAGTGCCTTGTGGGTGGTAGGCTGATGCCCTTAGTGAGGCTGTGGTACAGAGAGCACAATGCCTCGACCAGCTGTGACTGAAAGCGCAGCCCTTGGGCCGTCAGTGTCTTGCAGGGGCAGCTACAGGGCTTGGAGGAGGTAGTGCCGGAAGGCTTCTGCGGTTGCTCTGGCCACGATTTCCCTGAGGGGAGCGGCAACAAGGAATTTGGTGCACGGATCCACCTTCCCCTTCCTGTCTCTGCTTCCTCCAGGTCTCATTTGGGTTCTGTGTGGAGGCAGTGCACTTTCTGGTCCTTCCTCCCACCACCAGTCCTGCTAGTATCCGGGAAATCCAATCCACAGCCCCCTGCTAGCCCAGCCCTTGTCCCCCCAATCTACTCAACCCACAGCCCCCTGCTAGTCCGGTACTTGCCCCCCTGACCCCTTCCAATGCCTGGCAAACTCAACCCACAGCCCCCTGCTAGCCCAGCCCTTGTCCCCCCAATCTACTCAACCCACAGCCCCCTGCTAGTCCGGTACTTGCCCCCCTGACCCCTTCCAATGCCCGGCAAACTCAACCCACAGCCCCCTGCTAGCCCAGCCCTTGTCCCCCCAATCTACTCAACCCACAGCCCCCTGCTAGTCCGGTACTTGCCCCCCTGACCCCTTCCAATGCCCGGCAAACTCAACCCACAGCCCCCTGCTAGCCCAGCCCTTGTCCCCCCAATCTACTCAACCCACAGCCCCCTGCTAGTCCGGTACTTGCCCCCCTGACCCCTTCCAATGCCCAGCAAACTCAACCCACAGCCCCCTGCTAGCCCAGCCTTTGCCCCCCAACCCCACCCCAACCTCTTCCAGTGCCCGGCAAACCCGAGCCCCAGCACCCTGCTAGCCCAGTAAGAGGCTCCCCACACAGCTCTGTAAGTGCCCCTCTATCCAGGCCACCAGGGGTCACTGCCCCCCATGGGGAAGAGGTTATTCTAGTGTCCTCACGCCTCTCCCTCACTATGCGGTCAGCACCTCCTACTGGAAGCACAGGTGTCTCCTGCTCCTCCAACATTTGCCTAAGGGTGGCACTGCCTGGCATGGCGCCCTCTGCTGCCACCCTGCTGCCTTATGGAATGCAGCCCGGGGCCTAGCAATCATTTGCCCCAGTATATGCTGTAATAGGGTCCCAAGCAGTAACCCCAACCCTCCCCTTCTTATCACCTTCTGCACCAGCAGCCGCTAAGCTGCATCTGCTCTGTTTGGGGGCTCGCCCGGCTCCTGCTTTTCACCTGCACTGATTGTGTGCCACGGGGGACTGTGGGCACCTGTTTTCATAATCAGAGCATGGGCCCAGCGTGCTGTGAGCTCAATTTGCTCCAGCTCCTGTTGCACCTCTGGTGCCCGATGGTGGCTCCAAAAAAGGCCATCAGGGCAGCAGAGAAACAGGGACTGTATTTTCCACTGCATGCATCTGACGAAGTGGGCTTTAGCCAACGAAAGCTTATGCTCAAATAAATTTGTTCGTCTCTAAGGCAGTGGTCCCCAACGTTTCTGTGGGACTAGCACATTCCTATTCCCAGAAGACTGTGGCGGGCGCCAGACACCCTGCCGCTGAAATGCCGCCAACAAGCGGAAGCGGAAAGAAGCACAGCCGCCAAAATGCCGCTGAGAAACAGCAACGCTTCTCGGCGGCATTTCGGTGGGCGGGTCTCCAGTGGCCACGCTCGGTGGCAGCATTTTGGCGGCGTGGTGTCTTGTGGGTGCACAGAACTGCCCCGGTGGGCGCCATTGCACCTGCGGGCACTGCGTTCGGGACCCCTGCTCTAACGTGACACAAGCACTCCTTTTTCTTTTAGAGACTAGGAGGTAGCAGCTCCTTGGCCAGGGCTGGCCTGTTCTACTTGTGGGGCAGGGAAATAGGGTTTGTGCTGCCTATCTGAGGGCTGGTTCTCACAGAGGGTCACTCTAAGAGCCCTTCCCAAAACAGTTCCGGAGATGAGACTATAACTGACACATGCTGCAAGGACCCACCACCCACCTCGCATCAGGTCGTGTTTCTGCGGCAGAGAGAAGGCGCCTGAGCCCCAAACAGCTCACTGAGCCCTGCCCCCTGTATTTCATTCCCCCGCAGGGTTTTCGCTCTCACACACACCTGCCTCTGCAGCTGCACCCCCCACCCCCACGCACACACCTACACCCCACACACACACCCCACACACACCTACACCCCCCCCACACCCCACGCACACCTACACCCCCACACACACCTACCCCCCCCACACACACACACAATGCAGGGGGGAGCTCACGCACCAACCTCAGTTGCAGTCAGTGGGGTTACAGAATGAGCATCAAAAGAAAATTCCAGCCCATATTCCAACAGTTGCTGGGCTTTGGAGCTCTCTGGCAGAAGCAACACCCCCATTGCAGCCATTGACTTTTTCCACGCATACCACCCTGGGCCAGCAGGGGGCACGCTTCAGGTCACACATCTCGGCCTTTTCCGACCACTCCTCCGATTGCGGTACTTTTCAAACGAGCAGCAATTGTGGCTCCTGCCCGTCCCCTTTCCAAGGAAGCAAAGGAAGAGGCTGGAGCGCACACAGCATTAAGGAGTTTATCTTTTAATGTCAATAAATAAGCAGCTAGAACAGTCTCTTAATTTCCTCCTCTGCGAGCTGCACATTGGCCTGACAAAATGTTTCCATCTGTTCAGTTATCTTTTGCATTAAAAAAAAACCCACCCGGTGAGTGAGGAGGTCACTGGGTGTGAGCTGGTAACACAGCGAATGGGCTGGGTGCCCAGCAAGGAAATGGGCTTGACGGGGGGAGGCGGGATGGGCAGGGGCCGCTAGGACAGACTAGCAGCTCAAAATGTACAGAAGCAAAGTAGCTAGAACGCCGGGAGGAGGGCAGGCAGTTTGCAAGGGGGAGCTTCCCCCCATTCTCCAAACACAGCGGGCAAACCCCCATGATGTCCCCCCACCTGGCTGGGGGAGGAGAAGGAGGGCTGCTTGCAGCCTTTGGTGGAGGGGAGCAACTGTTAAATAAGAGGGGGTGGCCGAGGCTCGTGGGGAGGCGAGGGGGCACCGAGCGGTTCTTCACTGTTGGGGTGAAGATGCAGTTTCTCTAGTGGCCAGAGGTGTCACTTCTTCCTCCTCTTCGGGTCTTCTAAACCCACTGTGGGGAGAGAGGGGACACATGAGACAAGGTGGGCGGGGAGGGGGGCGGTCCTCAGGGCCGGGCCAGTGACCAGCCCCAGGTGGCAGGGTTTGTGTCCCAATGGCAGGATGGCCTCCAAGGTCTGGTGTCCAGCCCTTGTCTCACCAGTCGAAAAAGCCCAGAATGACCTGTAATCTGGCCCTCTGCACCACCCTCTTGTGGCTCGCTGCCCCCACCCCCAGGCAGCACTCGAGCAGAGCGGTCTCTCTCTGGGGCAGGGCAGGGGCTGACTGGTGCTAACACACAGGGAGGCACTAAGTGGGAGGAACCATTTCCACTTCCCTAGTTAACCAGCAGCTGCTCGGCAGGGATCTCAGCAGTGCCAGGAGCTGCTGTCTCCAGGCCCTATCCTCACCCCCGCAGAGCAGCTAGGGTGACCAGACGTCCCAATATTTAACTCTTTGCCCGTGTGCCAACTGATGTCCTGATACTGTAGGGTTGCCAGGCCTCCGGTTGGTGCAGAGCTGGCAGGCTCTCTACCTGGCTCCACACAGCTTCTCAGAAGTGGCGATATCTCCCCCTGGCTCCTAGGCACACGGACAGCCAGGGGGCTCTGTGTCCTGCCCCCACCATAAGCACCGGCTCCGCAGGTCCCATTGGCCAGGAACCGTGGCCAATGGGAGCTGCAGAGAGGCGCCGGCGGGTGGAGGCAGCGCACAGAGCTGCCGGGTCGCGCCTCCACCTAGGAGCCAGTGGGAGATATCACCGCTTCCCCAGAGCCTGCTGGGAGCCCATACCCTGTACCCCCTGCTGCATGCCAACCCCCTGCCCCAGCCCTGAGCCCCACCCTTGCACCAGGGGCTGGAACTGGGACCATGCGCCCCTGACCCACCGCTTGTGGTGGGGGCTGCAGCAGGGGCCGAATGTCCCACTCGCAGATTCCTAGAGCTGTGTTCCCCCATCCCCTGTGGCTCGGGGGGGGGCGCTGTGAGCCTGCGATACTTAACTCTTGTGATCTGGTCATCTAAGTGTCGCAGCTGGTGGAAACAAGAGCAACAGCAACTGGCTCCTTTGGTGGCAGCTGGAGGATGATGGGCCGTGGGGGAAGAGCTCCTAGCGCAGCAGCAGCATGTGTGACAGCATCAGAGTGACACCCCGTTGGGTCTCCACAGCCAGGGGGTGAGTGGAAGGGAATGGAGAGGCGCAGCGGGGGGCAGAGAAGGCAATGGGGGTACCTGGCCCAGGCAGATAGCGGCGCTAAGGCTCAAACAGGCGACACCACCCGACCCCAGACCCCAACTGCCAAACTGCAGTGGGGACCCAGCCAGGAGTAGCTGGTAAAGCAATGAGATTTCACATGCACACACGCTCTGCAGCGCCCCTTGGCACAGACAGACATGGGGCAGGCAAGGCATGCAGCAAAGGATCATGGGATACCTGAGACACAGGATCAAGGAGATGGAGGGAAAGGAGATTACGCTACAAGGGGAAAGGATAAAAGAAACCAGTGTTAACAGAGCGCAGGGGAGGAGGTTGTGCGGGAGAGAGAGTTAGTCCAGACCTGCACATGGGATGGATGGATGGATGGATGGAAGGTGAAACCCATCAAGGGCATGGGGCTCAAACCCACACCAGAGCAGCACAGAGTAGGGGGTGGGGGGGCTCAGCAGCAGTCTGGCCCAGCCCCTTGGGGAGACTGGAAACAGATACTCCCAGAAGGACACGGATTACAACAGGTGGCAGGGACAGATGGGGTAAAAAACAACAGGAACCCTGACTCTGGTCCCACTGCTCTAACCACTGTACCCCACTCCCCTCCCAGAGCTGGGATAGAAACCAAGAGTCCTGGATCTCAGTGCCCCCCTGCTCTAACCCACCAGGCCCCACTTCCCTCCCAGAGCCAGGATAGAACCCAGGAGTCCTGGCTCCCAGCTCCCCCTGCTCTAACCACTGGACCCCACTCCCCTGCCAGAGCTGGGATAGAACCCAAGAGTCCTGACTCCTATTTTGCCATTCTAACCACTGTACCCCACTTCCCTCCCAGATCTTGGAAAGAACCCAGGAGTCCTAGCTCCCAGCCCCCCTGCTCTAGCCCCAAGAGCAATAAGCACCCAGCTCTGTGCAGCTTGCTCTCTGTGGTGCTGGGGCTGTTCTGGGCCCGTTTGAGCTGCCCTGATGGGTCTGTTACATGGCAGGTGATGCTGATGGTTCGTGGTTAGTGGTATGGAGGGGATGGAAGACAGAGAAGGGGGTGGCACCCTGGTGCCATCTGGAGCTTGGGGGCAGGTCCCTGCGCTGTGTCCCATCGGGTGGGACTGGCATCTGCACAAATTCACAACACAGCTCCAACTGATGAATCCTGCTGGGAGGCTCCTATGGGGCTGCAGCTGGGCCAGGTGACCCAGGCCTGCCCCATGGCAGGGATGCATCCTTACCTTCCAGGTAGTCCCGGGCGACAAATTTCAGCACCTCATCCAGGAGGATGACAGGGAACGAGATCTTCAGCACCACAAGCCAGTGGGTCAGGTCCAGTGGTGTCAGTTTGAAGATCATCTGGGCGGGGGGGGACAGCAAAGGGGGAGGAGGAGGTCATGGGGAGAACAAGGCAGGGGCACTCGAGCCTGGGGAAATGTCTCCACAGGGCAAGCCCAGAGCCTCTGGTGCTGGGGATGGGCAATGCCAGAGCCCTGGGGAGCAGGGCTCAGGGAGGGGTGGGAGCAGATGGGACCTTCTACCACTGGCGGTGAGAGTAACCCACCCCTCCTCCCCCCGCCTGGGCACTGTGCTGCATAGGCACCTGGGCAGGGCCGCACTTACGGGCAGGGGGTCGACGTAGAGGATGAGGAAGTGCAGGGACATGGAGAGGCAGATGGAGCTCAGCAGCCAGATGTTCACCCAGGGTGGCATGCGCACCAGGGACTGGTTCTCAGACAGGCTGTGCAGAGAGAGCAGCAGAGTGAGCGAGGGGCTGGGCCGGTGGGTGGGGAGGGGAGGGGAGGGCAGGGAGGGGTCCTTGCCTGTTGAGGGCATTGCACATCTCGATGGTGACCAGCACAGACAGGGCCATGGTCATGGGCACAGGCGACTCGAATACCTCGCAGTCCAGCCCCTCAAAGTCCACGTTTTCCTCCGTGCACTGCATGAAATGGGACTGGGGGGGAGGGGGGTGTCAAAATGCAGACAGCACAGTGCTGCCATCCGAACTCCTGCCCCACACGGCTCCTTGCAAGGGACACAGAAACCCCCCCTCCCCCGCCCGAGCACAGGCCCCCCAGCTCTGCACTGGGGCATTGGGGCCAGCACTGACTGCTGGGGAGAGCACCCAGCTGAGCCCTCCCCACACACACACAGCACAGGCCCCCCAGCTCTGCACTGGGGCCAGCTCTCACCAGCTGGTGATAGGAGACGCCAGGACCATCCTCTGCATAGAGGAACCACCAGGCAGCGGCACCCACCGTGGCAGCTCCAACGTAGCCTGTGGGCAGAGCAGAGAGGGGAGGCATGAATGCGGGGCAGAAGGGGATGGGGCTTTGCAGGAGAGGGTGGGAGGGCTTTACCGCCAATGGTCATGTAGCGGAAGAAGAGCCAGCCACTGATGAGGGGTTCCTTGGGGCTGCGGGGCGGCTTGTCCATGATGTCCAGGTCCGGGGGGTTGAAGCCCAGAGCAGTGGCCGGGAGCCCGTCAGTCACCAGGTTCACCCACAGCAGCTGCACGGGGATCAAGGCTTCTGGAAGGCCCAGAGCAGCTGTGAGAAAGATACTGTGGGGAGACAGGGGGAGTGAGAGACAGAAGAGGGGCAGGGCTGGTGTGTTTGGGGGGGGCAGGGCAAGGTGTCCCGGATCTCCAGGATCAGTGCGACACCCCCAGCTTTGCAGCCGTCTCTAGGGGTCTCCTTCAGTGTGTCAAACCCCCTGGTGTGTCCCTCTTCCTCCAGGGTCAGCCACACGGCCTCACTGCCTCCTTGGACTGGATCTCTGGGCTGCAGCCTCCTGCTTCCCCCGTGAGCTCTGCCCAGTGAGTCCCGCTGAGCCAGACCCTGGCAGAGACGCGCCCACGCTGCCAGAACGGTGCCCTCACCCAGCGTGGCAGGGACAGTCCCTCAACACTGGCGCACAGTCAGGTGTGTTAGTCAGCTGGGCAAGGCACAGGGAGCCCTTAGGGTCGCGCAGAGGGGTGCAGGTTACAGCCCAGTCCATTCTGCTCAGCCCAGAGCCCTGCCAGGCTGTGGGGAAACCCTTGGCACAGGCTCTGTCTGTCTGTCCGTCCCTCTGTCTGACCTGCTTGGCAGGTCCCAGGTAAGAGCTTCGAGCAGGCAGCCCTCTATTCCCCCACCCGCACCTCAGCCCCTAGTCCAGATGGAGCTGGATCTCTGCTCAGCCTCCAGCTGAGAGGCGGGGAACCCATCACCTGCTGGCTGGGTGGGCGCAGCGGACCATGTCCTGGGGAGGGGCTTCCATTGTTCTGATTTTTCATTGAGGGGGTGGGCCTCAGCCAGCCCATTGGAATCGCCTCTCCCTGCTCAGTCAGTGAGGTGACACACACTGTGGTGAGAGCAAATTTAGCCCCGCCCTGCCCCAGGAAGCCATGCAAAATACAGGGGAAACTGAGGCCCACATAGGACTCAAAAACACTACAGAAAATTCCCACTTCATCACACAAGGCTGGTGTGGCTGGGGGAGGGGAAGGACAAGTCAGGTGTGGCTGGGGGTTGGGTGGGGGCAAGTCTGGCGTGGCTGGAAGGAGGGGAGGGACAAGCCTGGCATGGCTGGGGGAGGGGAAGGGAGGGGAGGGACAAGGCTGGCGTGGCTTGGGGTGAGGGGAGGGGAAGGCTGGTGTAGGTGGGAGAGGGGAGGGGACGTCTGGCATGGCTGGGGAAGGGGAGGGAGAAGGCTGGCGTGGCTGGGGAGGGGAGCGAAGGTTGGCATGGCTGGGGGTGGGTTGAGGGGACCGGATGGTTGCAGTCGGGGGGCGGGGCACTCACCATACGACCTCGCCCACGTTGGAGGAAATGAGGTAGCGGATGAACTGCTTCATGTTGTTGTAGATGGCCCTGCCCTCCTCCACGGCAGACACGATGGTCGAGAAGTTGTCGTCAGCCAGGACCATCTCGGAGGCCGTCTTGGCCACAGCTGTGCCAGAGCCCATGGCGATGCCGATCTCGGCCTTCTTCAGCGCAGGGGCATCATTCACCCCGTCGCCTGTCTGTGTGTGAGAGGGGTAAGCCACTGAGTGTGGGATCCCCAAACCCCGCTGACCCCCGCATCCCTGAGCTCACAGTTCCTTAGCACAGCCTGTCTCCTCCTGCCATGGCAGGGACCCTCTTCCCTTCCCCTGCTCTCTGCCCCCACCCCAGTGATCCCGTCCTCACTATGGCACCCCCCTAGGGTCCCCTCTCACCATGGCTGTGATCTCATCAAAGGACTGCAGGAACTCCACGATCTTGGATTTGTGGGTGGGCTCGACACGGGCGAAGCAGCAGGCCCGCTTGCAGGCCTCGCGCTGCTCAGCGGGGGGCAGGTCGTCAAACTCGCGGCCTGTGTAGGCCCTGCCCATCACCTCCTCCTCCTCGGTGAAGATCCCGATGCGGCGGCAGATGGCGATGGCCGTGCCCTTGTTGTCCCCCGTGATCATGATGACGCGAATGCCGGCGTCACGGCACAACTGGATGGAGCCCATCACCTCCTTCCGGGGTGGGTCCAACATCCCCACACAGCCCACAAAGGTCAGGTCCACCTTTGTGGGGGGAGCGATTAGCACGTGCTGCGCCCATAGCAACCCTCCAACCAGACCCCAGCCAACCCCCATCCCCCAACCCAACCCCGACCAGCCCCAATCCCCCCACCACACCTCAACCAACCCCTGCCCCATCCCGCAACCACTCCCCAACCATCCCCCTTTCCCCAACCATGCCCCAACCAGTCCACCAGCCCCCAAACATGCTCTAACCAAACCCCACACACTCCCCCATCCATGCCCTCAACCATACTCCCATCCCCCAACCCCACCCCCACTCTCCCAACCACCCCTCCCCATCTCCCAAACACACCCCAACCACCCCACCCCATTCACCCAACCACACCCCCATCCTCACCCCCAACTGCCCTATCCATCCCCTAACCACATCCCCACACTCACCCCCAAACCACGCCCCAACTACCTCGCCCCCATTCCCTGAACCACTCCCTAAACAACCCCCCAGCCCCCCACTCCCAGCCCTGAACCAACCCCTGCTTTCATCTCCCCAAACCCTCCCCAACCACGCCCCTGCCTTCATCCCCCAACTATGTCCTAACCAACCCCCATGCTGATCCCCCCAAACAATCCCCACCCTGACCCCTCAGCCACTCTCCAACCAACCCCCCAACCACTGCCCCAACCAACCCCCACCCTAACCCCCCCAACCACTGCCTCAACCAGCCCCCATCCGACCCCCCAACCACTGCCTCAACCAGCCCCCATCCAACCCCCCAACCACTGCCTCAACCAGCCCCCATCCAACCCCCCAACCACTCTCCCAACCAGCACTGACCCCCCGCAAACACTGCACCACCATCCCATGGGTGGGGGGCGGGGGGGGCTGAACCTGACCTCATACTCGACAAACTTGGCAGAGTCCTCCAGCACCATGTCCTCTCTCCTTGGGGGGGTGTCACGTGTGGCCAGAGCCAGGCAGCGCAGTGTGTCCCGCCCCGTCCCCCACTCCTTGATGACGGTCAAGATCTTGTCTTTCACCAGGGGCGTGAGGGGGACACGGGTGGTGCCCACTCGGACATAGTTACAGCGGTCAATAACCCCCTCAGGGGCACCCTTTGGGAGCAAGAGCATGAGAGAGAGAGAGAGAGAGAGAGATGGACGGACAGACAGAGTGAGGTGGGGACAGAGCAAGAGACAGACGGACAGAGTGAGAGACAGACGGACAGAAAGAGAGGCGGACAGACAGAGAGAGAGGCGGACAAACAGAGTGAGAGAAGGATGGACAGAGAGAGAGGCAGATGAACGGAGCCTAGCGGGGACAGAGTGAGAGATGGACGGACAGAGAGAGATGGATGGATGGAGCCCAGCGGGGACAGAGCAAGAGATGGATGGACAGAGAGAGAGGCGGATGGACAGAGCCCAGCGGGGACAGAGCAAGAGACAGACAGACAGAAAGAGAGGTGGACGGACAGAGAGAGAGGCGGACGGACAGAGCAAGAGGCGGGCGGACGAAGCCCAGCAGGGACAGAGCAAGAAACGGATGGACAATGCGAGAGACGGATGGACAGAGAGAGGCGGATGGACGGAGCCCAGTGCAGACAGAGCAAGAGACAGACGGACAGAGAGAGAGGCGGACGGACAGAGTGAGAGATGGATGGATGGACCCCAGCGGGGACAGAGAGAGAGACAGATGGACAGAGAAAGAGATGGATGGACGGAGCCCAGGGAGGACAGAGCGAGAGATGGACGGGACAGAGAGAAAGGCGGACCGACAGAGCGAGAGTCAGACAGCCAGAGTGAGAGATGGATGGATGGAGCCCAGCGGGGACAGAGTGGATGGACAGAGGTGGATGGACAGAGCGAGAGATGGATGTACAGAGAGAGAGATGGATGGACGGAGCCCAGTGGGGACAGAGCGAGAGACGGACGGACAGAGAGAGAGACAGATGGACAGAGAGAGAGGCGGACGGATAGAGCAAGAGACAGACGGACAGAGAGAGAGATGGACGGACAGAAAGAGGCGGACGGACAGAGCCCAGCTGGGACAGAGCGAGAGACGGACAGACAGAGAGAGAGGCGGGTGGACAGAGCCCAGTGGGGACAGAGAGAGAGAGGCGGACGGACAGAGTGAGAGACGGACGAACAGAGAGAGGCGGACGAATGGACCCCAGCGGGGACAGAGAGAGAGAGACGGATGGACAGAGTGAGAGACGGATGGACAGAGAGAGGCAGACGAACGGACCCCAGCAGGGACAGAGCGAGAGACGGATGGACAGAGAGAGAGGCGGATGCACAGAGAGAGACGGACGGACAGAGAGGCAGACAGACGGAGCCCAGCGGGGTCAGAGCGAGAGACGGACGGACAGAGAGAGGCAGATGAACAGACCCCAGCAGGGACAGAGCGAGAGACGGACGGACGGACAGAGAGAGGCGGACGGACGGAGAGAGACGGATGGACAGAGAGAGAGGCGGACGGACGGAGCCCAGCGGGGACAGAGCGAGAGCGGGACAGGCCGAGAGAGATGGAGTTTGGGGAACAGGGCTGCACGGGACAGCTCAGTTCTCCACTGGCTCCGGCTCCCTGACTGGCAGGAGGTCACCGAGAGATAAGGAGGCTGGTACCCAGAAGCCCCTTCTCAGAATTGTGGGGCCATGTGGCTCCCCCTGGTGACAAGCTAGGCCTAGTAAACAATAGGGGCATTCCCAAAGGGTTTGGATAAAAGACAGAGCATCCAACCCACCGTAGTTCTGTGACACTGGGTACCCTGGTTTCCGTGGGGATAAGAGGAGGCAGCTGGGGGATACCCAGAGTACCCTGGTTTCCGTGGGGATGGGAGCCTGGCACTGACCTTGACGAACATCTTGTTGCTGACAGCTGCGCGGGAGGCCTTGGCAGGGGAGCAGTACACAGACATGGACTTCCTGTCACGGGAGAACTCCAGGGTGAACTCCTTCTTCATCAGCTGCTTAATCACCTGGGGAGGGCAGAACAGGGGCTAATGGGGGAGCAGTGACCCCCAAAAAGCACCAGACATGGAGCCCAGGGCAGCTCCTCCCCCCGACTCAGGGACTACAGGGACAGACCCTAACCGGCCAGCCTGTGGGAGGGAATGGGGGGGAATAGACCAGACCAGGAGAGTGTGACCCCCTGGGGAGCCCAGCACAACACATCTCCTGCTGGGCCAGATGGGAGGAGGCAGAGTGGGTGGTTATGAATAGTAGGGGGGCAAATGCTCACACAGTTGCAGGCATTGGCATGGTGGGGAGGGGCACTGGGGGGTCTTGGAGGGGGCAGTGGGGTGGTATCTGGGGCAAAGGTCCTGGTGGATGAACACTTACAGAGTTGCAGGCATTGGCGCGTTCCACCTTGGACAGACTCCGCACATCTGTGTTGAAAACATTCATCTTCTCCACCAGGCAGGTCAGAGCCGTCTCGGTGGCTTCCCCCACCTTCTCATAGGCACCCTTGGCCTGGAAGTACATGCAGCAGGTCAGGGACGGGCGTGTCCAGGCAGCAGGGTGGTCATGCGGGATCTGGGTAATGCTGGCAGGTGGGCAGCAGGATGGGGGATGCAGGTGGCCCAGGTAGGGCCGGCACTAGACCAAATGTCACCCCAGGAGAGGAGCATCTTCAGCACCCGCACCCCCCGCATTTGTTAAACTTCTGAATACCTTATATTTTATTGCATTTGTAGCCCATTTCACAACTGTGAGGCACAATGTGCATGCATGATTTATCCCCGTCATATAAGACAATAAATTTGCACACTAGGATCTGTATTTATTCATGCGATATATAAGCAGATAAAAAAATTGTTTCCTCTAAACTTATAGAAACCTTTTAATTTTAAGAATAGCTGAAATGTACTAACATCAAGAAATGGAACTGTGCACTGACCTTGGGTGGACCTGTGTTAGTTAGTGTTACAGTAGGTGACAGGTTTAGAAAGTTAACCCTAGTCCTTTGGTTCAAAAGGTGGCTTTTCTCGCCTTTGCCCTCATGAACTGAAGCCCAGCGTCCGAGAGATCCAAAGACTGGCCAATGGTATTTTCAAGTGATAAAATAGCAAGTGATGTCAATCTCTCATTGGCCGTCATCGATCGAAGATGTGTTTTAATGAGCCTGAGCTTTGAAAAACTGCACTCACCACTCACAACTGTGACTAGCAACATGAGCAGAATCCTCAAAGCTCTCCACACATTAGGAAAAGAGTCTTTTAGCTCTGCATCATGAATGAATTGGAGAAGTTGGAGTGGAGAGCGCCTACCAAGTGGTAAAATGTTATGGATGTGGTCCAATTTGACATAGAGGTCTTTATCATTGATGTCTGAATATTCCCCATGTGTCAGCATCTGGTGAAGGTTTGTACAATTGTTCAAGAGTGTTTTCCTGTCTGCCAGCAGGTTATTAAGGTCATACAACACCCTCCCCCCCGATCTTTTTGTGGTGCTTCAATTGTCCGAACTTTTCTTCGTTGGACACTCAAGCAGTGTCAATGAGTGAGCAAAAAAACTCCCTCTTGAATTTTTCTTCTGAACATCCCATCACCTCATCTCTACCCTCGTAACCAAACTGTCTCTTCTTCCGGTGAACATGAGTTTCCTTTAAGACAGGCTCAACTCCTAAGTTTTCTGCCATTTCTTTGGCAGCAGTGATGGCATCTTCAAATCAAAGCCACAGCAAAATCAAGGCAGCTTCTCATCTGTAATGGACTGCGGAAGACCTTGTTATGGCCTAGCTAGGGAACTTACGCTTTCTCGAGGCTGCCCGGTCACTGTAGGACATGGAGAACCAACTTTAACTGGTTTGAGGCTGGTTTTGTCTGCCTTGCATGGCCCGTTGCCAGGTAGCGGAAAGCCCCCTTAGGGAAGTACCTAATTATATATTCATGAGCTGTTTCTGTGTACTGCTTATTATGGCTCGCTGGTTGCCCCTTCGTCAGACTCCGTCCCAGGCAAGTGTGCTGGGTTCTCCACCTCCGTGACAGCAATGCTGGGAGTCCCTGTTGTGGGTGTGTCACTAACCTTCAATAAAGCAAATAACTCGCTGCTTAGCTGCGTGTGGGTCTCGTTTTCTCAGAATGCCCCTGCCGGCCTGTAGCGCTTCGAATACCTTGGCCCAGAACATCATCAAAGTAGTAGCGATCGCAATGTCCATCGATTGAGTTTCTAGTGCCATGCTTACAACATTTGCTTGGAACAGGATATCATGCCAAACCACAATTGAGACCAGACATTTGAAGTCAGTGATCTGGTTTGCCAAGCTTGGCACCTCATGCTGCATTCCGGCCTTGGCTTTACTCGACTGCGACCGTTCCGTCAAGCATTGTAAACCTCAGTCACTTGGTACCTCACACTGTCAATGCGACTCTCCCAGTGAGTGTCACTTAGCAACTGCACCATTAGATTTGTAACAGTGTCCGTGAGGATCTTCCACCGATAGTTGATGCTGAAAACCAGACATATATCTTTTGCAGTACTCCAAAGAGAGATACTGAATCTAAAGATGACAAAGCTGTGTCTGACATAACCAGGTTGAGGGAATGGGCGCCACAAGGCACGAAGAAAGCCCTTGGATTCAGAGCAAGGATCCTTGCCTGGCCACCACTGTTTCTTCCCTTCATGTTTGCGCCATTGTCGTAGCGTGGCCACAGCAGTCCTGAAGCTTTCATAGAATCATAGAACATTAGGGTTGGAAGGGACCTCAGGAGGTCATCTAGTCCAACCCCCTGCTCAAAGCACGACCAATCCCCAACTAAATCATCCCAGCCAGGGCTTTGTCAAGCCTGACCTTAAAAACCTCTAAGGATAGATTCCACTTCCTCCCTAGGGAACCCATTCCAGTGCTTCAACACCCTCCTAGTGAAACAGTGTTTCCTAATATCCAACTAGACCTCCCCCACTGCAACTAGAGACCATTGCTCCTTGTTCTGTCGTCTGTCCCCACTGAGAACACACGAGCTCCATCCTCTTTGGAACCCCCGTTCCGGTAGTTGAAAGCAGCTATCAAATCCCCCCTCACTCTTCTCTTCTGCAGACTAAACAATCCCAGTTCCTTCAGCCTCTCCCCATAAGTCATGTGCCCCACCCCATAACCATTTTTGTTGCCCTCCGCTGGACTCTCTCCAATTTGTCCACATCCTCTCTGTAGTGCGGGGCCCAAAACTGGATGCAGTACTCCAGATGTGGCCTGACCAGTGCTGAATAGAAGGGAATAATCACTTCCCTCGATCTGTTGGCAATGCTCCTACTAATGTAGCCCAATATGCCATTAGCCTTCTTGGCAACAAGGGCACACTGCTGACTCATATCCAGCTTCTCGTCCACTGTAATCCCCAGATCCTTTTCTGCAGAACTGCTGCCTAGCCAGTCAGTTCCCAGCCTGTAGCGGTGCATAGGATTCTTCCATCCTAAGTGCAAGACTCTGCACTTGTCCTTGTCATCAGATTTCTTTTGGCCCAATCCTCCAATTTGTCTAGGTCACTCTGGACCCTATCCCTACCTCCCAGCATATCTAACTCTCCCCACAGCTTAGTGTCATCCTCGAACTTGCTGAGGGTGCAATCTCATCTTATTTTATTCTCATTCAAAATGTTCATGAACGTTCAGGCCTTTTCCAGTAGAGTTGGAAACAGATGAAGTGTTCCTTTCCTTGGATACAGCCATCCTCGTCGTCAACAAATCTTACTGTAAACGGCATCTTTTCACGGCGACTGTTGGGAGTGCAGTCCATTATTATAGCGTAGTACATTGCTTTGCTGAGCTGCATCAATGTGGTAACAAGCTGTCACGGAGTCCCTGGGCGATGCTCTGGAACTGCTCCCCATGAAGCCAGTCAGGACTCTGGGGCAGTCGCCTTTCTGTGAGCAGCCTGTCTTCAGGACACACAGCTCACACAGCTTCCACCTTCCTGGGTCTGGCCTCGGAGCATTCAGCATCCTCTGCCCCTCCGTGCGCTTCCCCCCAGCGAGTCCGCTCAGGCGGGGCTCCTGGGGAAGCCAGAGGGTCCGGCACCCCAACTTCGCATTCAGACGTGACTCTCAGCCAGCCAGTAAAACAGAAGGTTTATTAGACGACAGGAACATGGTCTAAAACAGAGCTTGCAGGTGCAGAGAACGGGACCCCTCAGCTGGGTCCATTTTGGGGGGCAGTGAGCCAGACAACCACGTCTGCACTTCACTCCATGTCCCAGCCAGCCCCAAACTGAAACTCCCTCCAGCCCCTCCTCCTCTGGGCTTTGTTCCTTTCCTGGGCCAGGTGGTCACCTGATTCCTTTGTTCTCCAACCCTTCAGCTCTCACCTTGCAGGGGGGGAAGGGCCCAGGCCATCAGTTGCCAGGAAACAGGGTGTCGGCCATTCTCTGTGTCCAGACCCCTGCACACACCTGCCCTCTAGGGCTCTGCAATGATCATACACCCTTACCCCACCCCCTAGAGACTTAAGAACTGCATAGGGGAAACTGAGGCACCCCCACAATATTCGGAGGAAACATTAAGAACAGGCCCACTTCGTCACACAAGCACCTTCCTTGCCATTAAGTCAATCAATTCATTTTGAATTGCTTTGCTACAGTAATGGTCCATTGCTTCTTTACGAACTATTCATAGTAGGTGTTCAGGCATGACATCGTCGTATTTCACAAGGAGCTCTACCAAACCAAGGAAATTACTGTTATGTTCAGTGAACAACTTATCCAAGGAGCCCCGGAAAGACAAATCATTCTTTGCAAGGAAGAGCATTGGTGTAGTTTGGGGGGGGCTGTAGGGAGGGCACTGCCCCCCCAAAAGAGGCGAAGTGCAGGGAGTTACATGGGGTCATGTGTCATTTCACGCCCCCATTTCTGCGAGCGTGGTGCTGCCCTTCAAGAGGAGGGGAAGGGGGGCTCTGTCCTTCCCACGCTGTGCCTCCCCCTCCCACCCTCTCCACATGGAGCAGATGTTCTCTAGGTCTCTGCCTAGACAGCTGGATGCCGCCTCCTGGGTCCCTAGTGCCTGCTTGTTTCCTGTACAAGCAGGAGTGCCTGTGGGGGCAGAGGCAGGGCAAGAGGTGGGGTGGGGTGGGGGGAAAGAGACAGTGGAGAAGGGGGGGTGGGATGTGGAGGGGAGGGGAAGAGAAGGGGAGGGATATGGGGCACGGGACAGTGGGGAGTGGAAACAGGGGGGGATGGGGAAGAGAAGGGGATATGGGAATGGGCGGTGGTGGGTGGGAAGCAGGAGCCCGGTATGTGGCATCCCTGGGACAGCAGCAGCAGCAGCAGCCTCAGCGGGGAGCAGCAACATGCAGTGCCGGAGCAGCCGCCAGCACCAGCTGGAGCTCCCCTGTTAAGCCATCCTGTCCCCCAAACCAGTGAGCCAAGGGAACTGGCTTCAGTGTGTGTGTGTGGTTTCCTCCCCCCCCCCCGCCCCCCCGCCGCCCCACATATAACAGTCAAGCTACCCCTACAAGGAAGAGGGTAATTGAGATCAGACGCTCGAGCACGTTCCTCCAGTGCTGAGTTGCTATGTTAATAATGCACTGGTTTTCTGCACCTGTGCATTTATTCAGCTTGAGCCTTGACTCGACCTCCATCCATTTGGAGTAGGCTGTAAAATGGCTGAGTGACTTTTCATGTTGCTTCAGATCATCAGCTAAGTTACGCCAGTAACTTGTACCCGGAAAATGCAAGCAATGATTTGGCATTCTTGTCAAATGTTTTGCAACAAACCCAGAACACTTTGTCTGTTGCTTTCGAGCATACTAGCCAACGCCTATTCAGTGTCTCACCATTCTCGAGCACTGTACCACAGTGTGACTTTGAGAAGTGTCGCTTCTGCTCATTTACTGGAAAGATCAAACCTTCTATTCCCCCCCACCCCCCGTTCCAAATTATACGATCCATATTGGCAGAATTTAGGATCGCCGGCCATAAAGCAAGATCTGATGTATCGAGTTGTGGTGTGCAATTTTTCTCACTGCTGTTTCATCGTGGAAGGCTGATTCTTCTTTACCATTTCTCTCCTTTTAATGTAAACCGGATTTCTCTTTGTTATTACTTTTCTTCCTTTTCATGTGAGCCACATTCTTCTTTATCTTCACTCGCCTTTACGCCGCCAGGAAAACTGGACGACTATCCATCACTTTCCTCACATTTCCATTGCTTATCTTTTAGTAAATCAGCTAATTCCTTAGTAATAGGACTTCCATCATTTGTTGTTACTAACAACAAAAACAGCACCCCAGTGCCTGCCCCTAAATCTGTCCGTGGGCCCAGGTAGGAGTGAGAGGGATGGGGGGTGAGGGTGACCTAGGAGGGAGGAATCCAGGGTGACCCAGGCGGGGTAGGAAATGTGGGGTGCAGGGTGTCCTGGGGGGTACAGGGTGACCCAGGTGGGGCAGGGAATGGGGGATCTAGGGTGACCAGGCAGGGTGGGGAATGGGGGTTGCAGTGTGATGCAGGTGCGGTGGGGAATGGGGGGTGCAGGGTCACGCAGGTGTGATGGAGAATGGGGGTTGCAGGGTGACCTGGGGGGTGCAGCAGGCAGGGTGGGGAATGGGGGGTTGAGGGTGACCCATGTGGGGTGACCTGGGGGGTGCAGGGTGATCCAGGCAGAGTGGGGAATGGGGGGGCACGGTTAACCCAGGCGGCGTGGGGAATGGGGGGTGCAGGGTCATGCAGGTGTAATGGAGAATGGGGGTTGCAGGGTGACCTGAGGGGTGCAGGGTGACCCAGGTGGGATGTGGGGAATGGGGGGTACAGAATGACCCAGGCAGGGTGACCTGGGGGGTGCAAGGTGACCCAGGCGGGATGTGGGGAATGGGGGGTGCAGGGTGACCCAGGGTGGGGAATAGGGGGTGCAGGGTCACGCAGGTGTAATGGAGAATGGGGGTTGCAGGGTGACCTGGGGGGTGCAGGGTGACCCAGGTGGGATGTGGGGAATAGTGGGTGCAGGGTGACCCAGGCAGGGTGACCTGGGGGTGCAGGGTGACCCAGGCAGGGTAGGGAATGGGGAGTGCAGGGTGACCCAGGCAGGGTGGGGAATGGAGGGTGCAGGGTCACGCAGGTGTAATGGAGAATGGGGGTTGCAGGGTGACCAGAGGGGTGCAGGGTGACCCAGGCAGGGTTAGGAATGGGGGGTGCAGGGTGACCCAGGGTGGGGAATAGGGGGTGCAGGGTCACGCAGGTGTAATGGAGAATGGGGGTTGCAGGGTGACCTGGGGGGTGCAGGGTGACCCAGGTGGGATGTGGGGACTAGTGGGTGCAGGGTGACCCAGGCAGGGCGGGGAATGGGGGGTGCAGGGTGACCCAGGCAGGGTGACCTGAGGGGTGCAGGGTGACCCAGGCGGGATGTGGGGAATGGGGGGTGCAGGGTGACCCAGGCTGGGTGGGGAATGGGGGGTGCAGGGTCACGCAGCTGTGATGGAGAATGGGGATTGCAGGGTGACCAGAGGGGTGCAGGGTGACCCAGGCAGGGTTAGGAATGGGGGGTGCAGGGTGACCCAGACAGGGTGACCTGGGGGGTTCAGGGTGACCCAGGCAGGGTGGGGAATGGAGGGTGCAGGGTCACGCAGGTGTAATGGAGAATGGGGGTTGCAGGGTGACCTGGGGGGTACAGGGTGACCCAGGCGGGGCAGGGAATGGGAGGTGCAGGGTGACCCAGGCAGGGTGACCTGGGGGGTGCAGGGTGACCCAGGCGGGATGTGGGGAATGGGGGGTGCAGAGTGACCCAGGCAGGGTGACCTGGGGGGTGCAGGGTGACCCAGGTGGGATGTGGGAAATGGGGGGTGCAGGGTGACCCAGGCAGGGTTAGGAATGGAGGGTGCAGAGTGACCCAGGCGGGGCGGGGAATGGGGGGTGCATGGTGACCCAGGGAGGATGTGGGGAATGGGGGGTGCAGGGTCACGCAGGTGTGATGGACAATGGGGGTTGCAGGGTGACCTGGGGGTGCAGGGTGACCCAGGCAGGGTGGGGAATGGGGGGTTGAGGGTGACCCAGGCGGGGTGACCTCGGGGGTGCAGGGTGACCCAGGCGGGGTGGGGAATGGGGGGTGCAGGGTCATACAGGTGTAATGGAGAATGGGGGTTGCAGGGTGACCTGGGGGGTGCAGGGTGACCCAGGTGGGATGTGGAGAATGGGGAGTGCAGAATGACTCAGGCAGGGTGACCTGGGGGGTGCAGGGTGACCCAGGCGGGACGTGGGGAATGGGGGGTGCAGAGTGGCCCAGGCTGGGTGGGGAATAGGGCGTGCAGGGTCACGCAGGTGTAATGGAGAATGAGAGTTGCAGGGTGACCTGGGGGGTGCAGGGTGACCCAGGCGGGACGTGGGGAATGGGGGGTGCAGAGTGGCCCAGGCTGGGTGGGGAATAGGGCGTGCAGGGTCACGCAGGTGTAATGGAGAATGAGAGTTGCAGGGTGACCTGGGGGGTGCAGGGTGACCCAGGCGGGGTGGGGAATGGGGGGTGCAGGGTCATGCAGGTGTAATGGAGAATGGGAGTTGCAGGGTGACCTGGGGGGTGCAGAATGACCCAGGCAGGGTGACCTGGGGGGTGCAGGGATACCCAGGCGGGATGTGGGGAATGGGGGGTGCAGGGTGACCCAGGCTGGGTGGGGAATAGGGGGTGCAGGGTCACGCAGGTGTAATGGAGAATGGGGGTTGCAGGGTGACCTGGGGGGTGCAGGGTGACCCAGGTGGGATGTGGGGACTAGTGGGTGCAGGGTGACCCAGGCAGGGCGGGGAATGGGGGGTGCAGGGTGACCCAGGCAGGGTGACCTGAGGGGTGCAGGGTGACCCAGGCGGGATGTGGGGAATGGGGGGTGCAGGGTGACCCAGGCTGGGTGGGGAATGGGGGGTGCAGGGTCACGCAGCTGTGATGGAGAATGGGGATTGCAGGGTGACCTGGGGGGTGCAGGGTGACCCAGGCAGGGTTAGGAATGGCGGGTGCAGGGTGACCCAGGCAGGGTGACCTGGGGGGTGCAGGGTTACCCTGGCGGGATGTGGGGAATGGGGGATGCAGGGTGACCCAGGCGGGGCAGGGAATGGGAGGTGCAGGGTGACCTAGGCAGGGTGACCTGGGGGGTGCAGGGTGACCCAGGCAGGATGTGGGGAATGGGGGGTGCAGAGTGACCCAGGCAGGGTGACCTGGGGGGTGCAGGGTGACCCAGGTGGGATGTGGGAAATGGGGGGTGCAGGGTGACCCAGGCAGGGTTAGGAATGGAGGGTGCAGAGTGACCCAGGCGGGGCGGGGAATGGGGGGTGCATGGTGACCCAGGGAGGATGTGGGGAATGGGGGGTGCAGGGTCACGCAGGTGTGATGGACAATGGGGGTTGCAGGGTGACCTGGGGGTGCAGGGTGACCCAGGCAGGGTGACCTGGGGGGTGCAGAGTGACCCAGGCGGGGTGGGGAATGGGGGGTGCAGGGTCATACAGGTGTAATGGAGAATGGGGGTTGCAGGGTGACCTGGGGGTGCAGGGTGACCCAGGCGGGGCGGGGAATGGGGGGTGCAGTTTGACTCAGGCAGGGTGACCTGGAGGGGTGTAGGGTGACCCAGGCTGGGTGGGGAATGGGGGGTGCAGGGTCATGCAGATGTAATGGAGAATGGGAGTTGCAGGGTGACCTGGGGGGTGCAGGGTGACCGAGGCGGGGCGGGGAATGGGGAGTGCAGGTTGACCCAGGCTTGGCGGGGAATGGGTGGTGCAGGGTCACCCAGGCAGGGTGACCTGTGGGGGTGAAGGCTGACCCAGGCATGGTGAGGAACGGGGGGTGCAGGGTGACCCAGGCAGGGTGGGGAATGGGGGTGCAGGCTCATGCAGGTATAATGGAGAATGGGGGTTGCAGGGTGAACTGGGGGGTGCAGGGTGACCCAGGCGGGGCGGGGAATGGGGGGTGCAGGGTCACCCAGGCAGGGTGACCTGGGGGGGTGTAGGGTGATCCAGGCAGGGATGGGGAATGGGGGGTGCAGGGTGACCCAGGCAGGGTGGGGAAGGGGGGGTGCAGGGTCACGCAGGTGTAATGGAGAATGGGGGTTGCAGGGTGACATGGGGGGTGCCGGGTGACCCAGGTGGGATGTGGAGAACAGTGGGTGCAGGGTGACCCAGGCAGGGTGGGGAATGGGGGGTGCAGGGTCACCCAGGCAGGGTGACCTGGGGGGGTGTACGGTGACCCAGGCAGGTTGGGGAATGGGGGGTGCAGGGTGACCCAGGCAGGGTGGGGAATGAGGGGTGCAGGGTCACGCAGGTGTAATGGAGAATGGGGGTTGCAGGGTGAAATGTGGGGTGCAGGGTGACCCAGGCAGAGTGACCTGGGGGGTGCAGGGTGACCCAGGCGGGATGTGGGTATTGGGGGGTGCAGGGTGACCCAGGCTGGGTGGGGAATAGGGGGTGCAGGGTTACGCAGGTGTAATGGAGAATGGGGGTTGCAGGGTGACCTGGGGGTGCAGGGTGACCCAGGCAGGGTGCGGAATGGGGGGTTGAGGGTGACCCAGTCGGGGTGACCTGGGGGGTGCAGGGTGACCCAGGCGGGGCAGGGAAGGGGGGTGCAGGGTGACCCAGGCAGGGTGACCTGGGGGGTGCAGGGTGACCCAGGCTGGGTGGGGAATGGGGGGTGCAGGTTCATGCAGGTGTAATGGAGAATGGGGGTTGCAGAGTGACCTGGTGGGTGCAGGGTGACCCAGGTGGGATGTGGGAAATGGGGCGTGCAGGGTGACCCAGGCAGGGTTAGGAATGGGGGATGCAGGGTGACCCAGACAGGGTGACGTGGGGGGTGCAGGGTGACCCAGGTGGGTTGTGGGGAATGGAGGGTGCAGAGTGACCCAGGCGGGGCGGGGAATGGGGGGTGCATGGTGACCCAGGCGGGATCTGGGGAATGGGTGGTGCAGGGTCACGCAGGTGTGATGGAGAATGGGGGTTGCAGGGTGACCTGGGGGTGCAGGGTGACCCAGGCGGGATGTGGGGTGTTCACCTCATTGTAATCCAAGGAGGAATCATTGCAGAGGGCACAGATAGTGGCCAGTTCAACCAACCCATCGTACTGCCCAGCCTTCACATGCTTGTCATTCTTCAGCCTGCAGAGACACAGGATAGGGGAGTGAGGGGGAGATGAGATGTGGTAAAGAAAGGGGGGTGCACAGAGATGGGGAAGGGGAGGGAGGGACAGGGACACACAGAGATGGGGGAGAGAGGGGACACCAAGAGGCAGCAATGAAGGATGGTGACAGATTGCCCCAGAGGGGAGGTCAGCGACAGAGTGGAGTCATGGGGATGGTGGGAGTATGGGGGTTGCACGGTGGCTGAGGATACTGGGGGTTTGGGTCATGGGAGATGCTGGAGTTAGGGATGTCAGGGGTCATGGGGGATGCTGGGGTTGGGAGAGTCAGGGTGTGACATCCTGTACTGCCATGTTCAGCACTTTTATATGGTTATGATATAATTTTGTACAAAGTATACCTTGTGAGGTATTATTTGAAAACTCATAATCTGCTGAACATCGTTGTCCCGTTAAAAGGT
The DNA here is from genome assembly GCF_965140295.1 of Lepidochelys olivacea. Classification (NCBI taxonomy): domain Eukaryota; kingdom Metazoa; phylum Chordata; order Testudines; family Cheloniidae; genus Lepidochelys; species Lepidochelys olivacea. The sequence continues at coordinate 438,323 of NW_028181947.1, read as the reverse complement.
ATATAAAAGCACTGCATGTAAAATGATGAGCTTTTACTATAAGTGTGTTGCTAAAATATGTTGTAATTCTGGAGAACACTCATAGACTTGCTGGAGGATTCTCTGCTCCTTGAAGTCTTTAAACCATGGTTTGAGGACTTCAATAGCTCAGACATAGATGAGAGGTTTATCGCAGGAGTGGGTGGGTGAGATTCTGTGGCCTGCGTTGTGCAGGAGGTCGGACTAGATGATCATAATGGTCCCTTCTGACCTTAATATCTATGAATCTATGACTAGCTCTCCAGAAAAAAACAAAAAAGACTGAGCACAAGTGCTCAAGAGCCATTACCTGTTTAATCGGGCATTCAAAAGAAGGGGGGAAAGTATAGACAAAAGAATTTACAATTCATATGAAGGACAGTTTACAGACTACATATGCAATGGAACTGCCTAACCCCATGACCCAGCAAGGATTTTTCCAGCAGAAGGGGTTGGGGTATAAGAATAGAGAACACACAACACACAAATTACCTCTCCTCCCCCACCGCCACTCACGGCAGCAAGACCACGTGAAAGACAATAGGAGAACTGGGGGTGGGGGTGGTAGTCCTGGTTGGGAGGCTTTCCAATTAGCACAGACTGCTGAAAGTTTTTGGGTGAGAGAAACCTTTTTGGTTTAAAACTATTAGCCTGGGTAAAGTTTAGGAAATAGATGCGTGTTAATCTTGTATTTCTTCTGTAACCCATTCTGACCTTTGTGCCTTAACACTTATAATCATTTAAACTCTCTCATTCTCTGGTTAATAAACTGGTTTTATCTAAACCAGCTGAAGTGTTTGGGGAATCTCTAGTCAGGTTAACAAGGCTGGTGCATGATCATTCCCTTTGATGGAATGACGGACTATTCACAAGCGTACACTGTTCGGGGTGGGGGTCCTGAGCAGTGTAAGATGCACATTTCTCGGGTGCAAGGCTGGGGCTAAGAATTTGCAGGTCATAGTTCAGGAGTGGTTGGGACCACATTCATGTAACTTTTCTGGGAGTGACTGTACATGCTAATGGCTGTGTGTGCGCAGAGTCTAGAGAAGCTGCTTGTCATTAGCAAGGCCTTGAAAGAGGCACTGTGGGCTGGAGAGTTAAGGGGACACAGCAGTTTAGTGGTTCAGGTTTTACCCTGGGGAGTGTCACACAGGGGTCATGGGAATGTCAAGAGTCATGGGGCATGCTGGGGTTAGGGGGATGTCAGGGGTCAGGGGGTGCTGGGGTTGGGGATGTCAAGGGCCATGGTGGATGCTGGGGTCAGGGGCCATGAGGGATGCTGAAGTTGGGAGTGTCAGGGGATGTAGGATGTCAGGGGGATATCGGGGGTCACTCACACTTCTCCCTCAGGGGCGTAGGTGGATCCGGTGATGCTCAACTCATTCAGGGAACAGACATCTCCCTCCACCTTCTCAACAACAAACATCTGCCAAGAGACACAGAGAGACAGGGTCAGGGCTGGCGGCCCATGGGGATGCGGGTCAGGGACACATGGGGGGGCTGTCCAGGGAGGGGGGGCGCCCCTTACCTTGCACACAGACATCTGGTTGGTGGTGAGGGTGCCGGTTTTGTCGGAGCAGATGACTGAGGTGCAGCCCAGGGTCTCCACGGATGGCAGGCTCCGGACAATGGCGTTCTTCTTGGCCATGCGGCGGGTGCCCAGGGCTAGGCAGGTGGTGATGACCGCTGGGAGACCTGCAAGGGAGGGGAGCAGAGGTTAATGTCCAGCGTGTTACCATGGAGTCACTGCCAGGGCCTGCTCTGGACCGGGAAGGATCAGGGCTGGGAACAGCTGGAATCTGTTCACCTCCAGGGGGCTGCATATGGAGCCTGGACACTCAGGCCCTGGAATGGGTCCGAAGAGCAGGCAGACCCTAGGCCCTGCAGACACACAGACTGACCTTCAGGAATGGCGGCCACAGCCAGGGCCACGGCGATCTTGAAGTAGTAGATGGCACCACGGATCCAGGAGCCGCCGTGGACGGGGTCGTTGAAGTGGCCGATATTGATGAGCCAGACGGCCACGCAGATGAGCGAAATGACCTTGGAGAGCTGCTCCCCGAACTCATCCAGCTTCTGCTGCAGAGGCGTCTTATCCTGTTCCGTGGCTGCCATCTCATCCCGGATCTTCCCGATCTCGGTGCCCACCCCTGTGGCAATGACGATGCCCACAGCCTTGCCAGCTGCCACATTGGTGCCCTGCAGGGGGGAGGCAGTGAGGGGTGTTGGCAGGGGAGGAGGAGCAGCAGCACCAACAGGGGGTATGCATGGAGACCCTGTGGAGCCCAAAACAGGGGACTGGGGCAAAGCTCTGTCTGGCCAGCATGGCTGGGGGCATTGGTGACCCCCAGGGGCAGGTCTCTATAGTCTGGGGGCGACCCTGGGGAGTAGCTCTCTGGCTGGGTGCAGGGTGGGGGAAACCCGGGGATAGCTCTCTGGCTCGGGTACAGGGTGTGGGTGACCTGAGGGGGTAGCTCTCTGGCTAGATGCAGGCTGGGGGTGACCCGGGGGTAGCTCTCTGGCTCAGTGAAGGTTGGGGATGACCCTGGGGGTAGCTCTCTGGTTGGGTGCAGGGTTGGGGTAACCCAGGGGAAGATCTCTGGCTGTGGTACAGGGTGGGGTGACCTGGGGGGGTAGCTCTCTGGCTGGGTGCAGGGTGGGAGTGACTCCAGCTGGGGTGCAGGGTGGGGATGACACAAAGTGGGGGGTTTTCTTAATGGTTTGCATGAACACTGTGGGTGCCTCAGTTTTCCTGTGTGCTGCATGTGGAAAAAGGGGTTGGGTGAGGGTGTTTGTTGTTGCAGAGGACCAGGTACGACCTCGCCTAGCAGCCTGGATCCCAGACAATGGCCTGGAGATTGGGTACCCTAGCAACTGGTGGCTGTGAACCCTCCCCACCCTCCAGCTTGGAAGTCAGCCGGTTCAAGCCACTGGGAGGACAATGGGCTGAGGAGACAGGACCCTGGTGACCTGACCAGCCAGTTCCAGCCAAAGGGGAACAAAGGATGGAAGAGAGGGGGTCCCAGGCAGTACCAGCAAGAGATTTTAGCAGGTATTGGGTATCGGAAAGACTTGGGGCTAGCCCCAACCCTCCAGAGATGGGGGTGGAGCTGCGCTCTGCTCCTTAAAGGAGCAGAACATGGCTAGGGAGGGCATTCATTCTTTATATGGCTTTAACAGCACAATGAATATGCTAACAAACTTAAATAAAGGCTTTGTTTAAGTTTGTTAGCATATGTATTGTGCTGTTAAATTGGCCAGGAGACCTCAAGAGGGGAGGAGTGGGAGAGAGGGGAACGGAAGGTGTTTAAACAGTGTTTTTGATTCTGTTTCTCCCCATTGGTCTGAATTATCCGTGACATTCATACTGCATCACATCAAGTCCAAATCATTAGAGGAATGCTTGCACTGACAAAAGGTTTCAGAGTAACAGCCGTGTTAGTCTGTATTCGCAAAAAGAAAAGGAGTACTTGTGGCACCTTAGAGACTAACCAATTTATTTGAGCATAAGCTTTCGTGAGCTACAGCTCACTTCATCAGCTGTAGCTCACGAAAGCTTATGATTATGCTATTTCTATGCCTGTGTATTCATCTTGGTAGCTGAAGTTATGAATATTAGCTCTGTTTACTACATGTTTGCTCCTGTGGTAATGCCCACAAGATATTTAGCCAGCACATGAAGGGACAAGTCAAGCTGAATTGCCCATTAAGGAATACTTAGCTCACACTGGACCGTGGAAAATGCCTGTCTACACTTAATGGACATTTTGTGAATGTTCTAACTAGAATATGGATGGGGGTGATGGACATGTAAGTTGCCCATGTGACTCCAAACACCATCTTTCACAGTGAGAATAGATTTCCCTTTACTTGGCACTTGGCAGAAGCTAAAAGGCCCTGGTCTGGAAACATATCTATTTTGCCTTTCCTGCTCTGTCCTCTTTCCTGCTCCAGCCTCTGGGCTATGAACATATACTAATGGGAGCATTCTAACCAAGGGACTGAGGACTTTAAGGTAATCTGGAGCCTTGATATTCCTTGATCCTTTGCAGATGGACTTATGAGCTGGAAATAGTACAGAGACTGTTCTAACCTCATTGATTGCTGATTTCTCCCTTGCAATGGACAAAGATCAGATGTTTGCTGACTTTCTCACGAGTCAGCAACCTTTGACAGCTGTGGTATAAGCAACCGTAGCCCTTGCTTGAGTGGTTTTGTTCTTTCCTCTCCAAATGTCAAAGCCTGCTCCCATTGAACTCAATAGCAAAACTCCTTTTGATTTCAATGGGAACGGGATTTGGCCCCAGAGATCAGATAATGTAATTCTGATCAATTGCTTATCTGTCCAGAGACAGTTCTTATGAATGTTCTGCCAGGCTGATTTTGATTTCCCCTCCTATATGTCATGCTGAGGAAAATAATAAAACAATTTGGGCTGTAGTCCTATCAAGATGTACATGGCACACACAGTTCTGTGCCTCTTTTCCATCAAACTCAGATGGTGCAGCATCTTTGCTTTCCTAGTGCCTGGCGGAGAGCAATACTTAGATAAAGGCAAGCTGGCAGAAGCTTAATTTGAACATAAGGGAGACACTGATAGCATGTTAAGGGAAAGTGGGGTGATTATCCCTCTTATCCGTCCTTCATTTAAGAATTTTTCAATTTGGGGTGCTGCTGGATCCTCAATGACACCTGGAAGTACAGGTGGCACCAGGGGCCCAAAGCATAAAATTTTAGACATGTAAGGGGGGGTGTCGGAGGAGACGGGCAGAGCATGGGGGCCCTGGGCTGGGGGCAGGGCAGAGAGGAGTCACATGGAGGGTCACCTGGGGAGGTCACATGCCCTCTTTTGTGTCCCTCCCATGAGTGTAGTACGGGCAAGAAATGATTTCTACTTGCACCACTAGTCCCAGGTGATCTGTTTGCCCAGGACCGAACACAAAGGACAAGGAGGGGCCAAGGGGAGAGGTGATATAGGAGGCTCGGCTGGAAGGAGCGGGCTGCTGGACTCGGGGGAGAGAGAACAGCCGGAGCCCACCTGGATGGGGACAGACCCAGCTGGATGGTGCTGAGACTGGCCAGGCCTGAGGGCCCTGAGAACTGCCTGTGCTGGGTTCAGATGCTCAATAAACCTCCTGTGTTACGCTGGCTGAGTCACTGCAGGCTGGAGATTGGGGGGCATTGCTCCCTCTGGGGGTGGAGGCCCCGGGGGGCCAGAGCGAGAGGACTCCCTGAGGGGGCCCACGGCAGAGACGGGCATGCTGAAGGCTCAGAGAGGTGCAGTTCCAGGAGGCACCGGAGCCCAGGGCTTAACCCCCGAGAGAGAGTGGACCCCCGAGAAGGGCTGTCACATTGAAGGGGGTTCCTCCCAGGGGCCGTACGGAGCTGAGAGAGAGCACAGGGCCTGGGAGTCCATGACGGGGGTGACCTGGGGGACAGCTCTCTGGCTGGGGGGAAGAGGGGCAGCCCTCAGCATGGGGGAAGCGATATTCAAGCCCTCATGCAACACTCACTGAGAAGAGCATGTTCTTCTTGTCCTGGTTGACAGCACGAGGGTCTGGGACAGGTTCCGTGTGCTTGATTACCGACACAGACTCACCTGGCAGGAGGAGCAGAGAGGGCTGAGCACACGGGATGAGGGCACCAGGAGTCCTGCCAGACAGACACCCGACATCCCCACTACATGGACAGATAGGCACCCACAGATGCAAACAGGCCCAGACACACACACACACAGGGAGCGGAACAGGAGCTTAGAGACGCCCTCCTCCACCCCAGCGAGACCCACTCACCCACCGACAGACACATGGACAGTCAGAGAGGCAAAATCACCCAGAGAGACACCCCCCCACACACACAGTGACACCCACACAAACACCTCCCAGACACCCCCCCAACGTACACCCTCCCCAGACACTCACAGACCTGCTGCACTGGCTACTGTTATCCCCCAGGGCTACAGACTCACAATCACAAGCTTGAATTTCTCATGCCTGCCCCACAGTTCTGTCCCCCCCAGACCAGATTTGCTGTCCTTAGGCCCCCAACCCAGTCCTTCCCCACCAGCCCAGCCCCCACCCCAGTTCTTTTCCCCGCAGCCCAGCTCCCAGGCTGGTTTGCCCCCCACCAGACCCTAACCTGTCAGGATGGACTGGTCCACACGCAGGGTGGTGGATTTGATGGAGATGATCCGGATGTCAGCTGGCACCTTGTCACCCACTGCAGGGAGAGGCACAAGACACGCTGTGATGGATGGACACGGGGGAAGGAGTGTCCCCACTACCAGAGTCTGGAGGGCAGACCCTGCACCCCACCCCCTCTCAGCAGGGCTGCAGGGGACGCTCAGGGCAAAAGGGTGAGGGGGCTGTGTGACTTTGGACCAGCTCATCCCTGGGGTACAAGGCACTGAATTCCCCAGGGCCGGGGTTGAGAGTGTTGGAGCAGCAGCTGGGGGTACACGGCCCCTGGGTGTCAGCAACACACAACACCAGGAGACCACACCGAGGGAGGGAGCCAGACAGCCAGGGGTGTGGAAGAGGTTATACAGGGAGAGGAAATGCTGGATCTTTTCTCCCTGTCCACCCCTAGCCGGGGCACCAGCCCCGCTATTCCAGCCGGGGATCAGGCCCCCCAGCAGTGTAACCCTAGCTGCCCCTCTCCGCTGGGACCCTTCCTGTAAGCTCAGTAAGTGTCTCCCTCCTCCCCCTCCTTAGTGCCCTCTATGTCCTGCTGGCCATGTCCTCGTAACCCTGGCTCATCACATTCCTGCTGCCCCGGCCGCTTGGCACTGCCCATAGAAGGAGCGCCCAGCGCCTCAGCCCCCCCTCTTTGCCCAGGGGGCTCTCAAGGAGATGGCGAGGTCAGGGCTCCCGGCTGGCTGGCTGGCACGGCTGGGGGGCACTGGGAAGGGGGATATAAGGCCACCCCCCAGCCTGCAGGGAGGGATGGAGACGGGGCCAGGGCAGGGGACACAGGGTCTCTCCCCCCAGGCGGGCGGGGGGGGCAGGGGGCGGGGGCAGTTGGCTGAAGCCCAGGCCCGGGAACACCTGTCACTGAACAAGTGCAGCGCAAAGGGGATTCCACGGAGCTCCGCTTTCAGACGGGGCCAGGGACTGTCTGTTCCCAAACACCCGCCTCTCAGCCCGGGGAGAATGAGGCTGCGTCTGCCCCACAAGCCAGGGTCAGGGCAGGCTGGGGCCAGGCAGTAAACAAGGCTGAGAGAGGCTGGGAGGCCCTGCTCAGCCAGCCCCCACAGCCCCGACACCCTCGCAGAGGGGACGGGTGAGGAGCATTGGCAACTCTCCAAGGGCATTGTGGGTAATCATGGCAACAGCATGGTTGGGACGTCATCCCAACCCTTCAACCCTCAGTACACAGGGTGTGTTTAACCATTGCCCGGGGATGCCCCATGCCATTTGCTCCATGGTGCCTTCAGCACCTTGATGTGCTCACTGCCACACACTCACCAGCCACCTCGGTGATGTCACCGGGGACCATGTCCCGGGCCTTGATTCTCTGCACAGACTTCCTGTCTGCGCGGTACACCTTGCCCATCTCGGGTTCATACTCCTTCAGGGCCTCAATGGCGTTTTCAGCGTTCCTCTCCTGCCAGGGCAGCACAAAAAGTCACGCCCACCTGCCCACAGCCCCCCGGGGGCTGGGTGAACTGGGTGACCCCCCTCAACCGGCAATGAGATGTGGGTTGGGTTGCTGTTGGCTGTTTACACAGCAATCCGTCACTTGGTGTTGAGGTGCGGCCACCTCTGGGGTGGTGCACGTGGCTGTTTACACAGGGGCCCATCGCCCGGTGCCAAGATGGAACCCCATTCTGGGATGAGACATTGATGTCAGTGACCACTTCTAAGTCTCCTGCGCTATCTCCCGGGTCACTTCAGCAGTCTCCCATCCAGATACTGATCTGGCCTGACCCTGCTTAGCACATAGAGGGGGTGGTCGCTGGCCCCTGGTTACCTGCCAGACTCCTACGATGGCATTGGCGATGAGGATCAGGAGAATGACAAATGGCTCCACGAATGCAGTGATTGTCTCCTCACCTTCCTCAAACCAGGCCAGCACCTATGAGGGGCAGAGCCACAACCAGGTCACGTCTGTGTGACCTACAGAGCTCCCCAAGCACAGCACAAGTCACCCTTCCCATCCCATGGCTGGAGAGCTACAGCCCTCCCTTCCCCTCCTCCACAGAGCTACACAAATCCAGAGTGCTACACCCTTCCCACCCATATGGCCAGGGAGTTACAGCTCTCCGTTCCCCTCCTTCACACAGCTACACCCTCCCACACACACCCATGCACCCTTAAATACTACACCCCTTCCCCCACAGCCATAGCCCCAGACCTTCACCATGACCCTCCCCACACAGAGTTCTACGCCCCTCCCACCCACATGACCAGAGAGCTACACTCTTTACTCCACCTCCACCTCCACAGAGCTGCACCCTTCTCACCCACATGGCCAGAGAGATACAACCCCCTCCCCACTATACTCTCCCACACGCACACACAGAACTACACACTTACACAGTGCTGCACCTCTCCCCTCTCCTCCACAGAGCTACACCCTCCCCCCATAGAGGGCTACACCCACTTAGACGCACAGCCAGAGCACTACACCCTTCACGCCACATAGCAAAAGTGCTACACCTCTCCACAACTCTACATCCTCCCCCGGACACACATACAGTTCTACACCCTCACTCTCTCTCCCTCACACACACACACATAGTGCTACACCTCTCTCCTTCCCCCACCTAGCTACACACTTGCACACCTCCCATAGATGCCCAGAGCACTTCAGCTTCTTAAACACACAGCCAGAGCACTACACCCCACTCCATACCCCCAGAACTACATGTGTCTCTCTCTCACATACATCCCACACAGGCCTCTGCAAATATTACACCCCAGCCCATCACTCGGAGCATTACAGTCCTTCCCATTCGCACACACAGCGCACAACACCCTACCTCACACTCCCGCAGGTAGCTACCTAGCTCCCGACACTCATTACTCTCTTGGCTATTTCTATCACAATGGAGTCTTGTCCCAGGTGCTGCACAGACCTCAACTGAGATCAGGAGTCCCCGTAAGCCAAGTGCTGCACAGACCCTGCCCAGGATCCAGGGGTGTATGGGGATGTATGGGTAGATAGATAGATAGATAGATAGATAGATAGATAGCAGTAGGGAGATACTACTGACCACCTGACCTGGATGGTGATAGTGACTGTGAAATGCTCAGGGAGGTTAGAGAGGCTATAAAAATAAAAAACTCAATAATAATGGGGGATTTCAACTACCCCCATATTGACTGGGTACATATCACCTCAGGAAGGGATGTAGAGATAAATCTTCTTGACACCTTAAATGACTGATTCTTAGAGCAGCTAGTCCTGGAACTCACAAGAGGAGAGGCAATTCTTGATTTAGTCCTAAATTGAGCACAGGATCTGGTCCAAGAGGTGAATAGAACTGGTAATAATGACCATAATATAATGAAATTTAACATCCCTGTGGCAGGGAAAACACCACAGCAGTCCAACACTGTAGCATTTAATTTCAGAAAGGAGGACAACACAAAAATGAGGAAGTTAGTTAAACAGAAATTAAAAGGTACAGCGCAAAAAGTGAAACCCCTGCAAGCTTCATGGAAACTTTTTAAAGACACCATAATAGAGGCTCAACTTAAATGTATACCCCAAATTAAAAAACATAGTAAGAGAACCAAAAAAGAGCCACCGTGGCTAAACAACAAAGTAAAAGAAGCAGTGAGAGGTAAAAAGGCATCCTTTAAAAAGTGGAAGTTAAATCCTAGTGAGGAAAATAGAAAGGAGCATGAACTCTGGCAAATGAAGTGTAAAAATACAAGTAGGAAGGCCAAAAAAGAATTTGAAGAACAGCTGGCCAAAGACTCAAAAAGTAATAGCAAAAATGTTTTTAAGTACATCAGAAGCAGGAAGCCTGCTAAACAACCAGTGGGGTCACTGGACGATCGAGATGCTAAAGGAGCATTCAAGGACGATAAGGCCATTGCAGAGAAACTAAATGAATTCTTTGCATCAGTCTTCACTGTTGAGGTTGTGAGGGAGATTCCCAAACTGAGCCATTCTTTTTGGGTGACAGATCTGAGGAAATGTCCAAGATTGCAGTGTCTTTAGAGGAGGTTTTGGAACAAATTGATAAACTAAACAGTAATAAGTCTCCAGGACCTGATGCTATTCACCCAAGAGTTGTGAAGGAACTCAAATGTGAAATTGCAGAACTACTAACTGTGGTTTGTAACCTATGATTTAAATCAGCTTCTGTAACAAATGACTGGAGCATAGCTAATGTGATGCCAATTTTTTAAAAGGGCTCCAGAGGAGACTCCGGCAATCACAGGCCAGTATGTCTGACTTCAGTAGTGGGCAAACTGGTTGAAACTATAGTAAAGAACAAAATTGTCAGACACATAGATGAACATATGTTGGGGAAGAGTCAACACGGTTTTTGTTAAGAGAAATCATGCCTCACCAATCTACTAGAATTCTTTGAGGAGGTCAACAAGCATATGGACAAGAGGGATCCAGTGGATAAAATGAATTTAGATTTTCAGAAAGCCTTTGACAAGGTCCCTCACCAGAGGCTCTTAAGCAAAGTAAACTGTCGTGGGATAAGAAGGAAGGTCCTCTCATGTATCTGTAACTGGTTAAAAGAGAGGAAACAAAGGGTAGGAATAAATGGTCAGTTTTCAGAATGGAGAGAGGTAAATAGTGGTGTCCCCCAGGGGTCTGTACTGGGCCCAGTCCTATTCAACATATTGATAAATGATCTGGAAAAGGGGGTAAACAATGAGGTGGAAAAAATTGCAGATGATACAAAACTACTCAAGATAGTTAAATCCCAGGCAGAATGTGAAGAATTACAAAAGGATCTCACAAAACTGGGTAACTGGGCAACAAAAGGGAGGTGAAATTCAGTGTTGATAAATGCAAAGTAATGCACATTGGAAAACATAAACCCAACTATACATATAAAATGATGGGTCTAAATTAGCTGTCACCACTCAGGAAGGAGATTTTGGAGCCATTGTGGAGAGTTCTCTGAAAACATCCCCTCAATGCGCAGCAGCCATCACAAAAGCGAACAGAATGTTTGGAATCATTAAGAAAGGGAGAGATAATAAGACAGAAAATATCATGTTGCCTGTATATAAATCCATGGTACGCCCACTTCTTGAATACTGCCTGCAGATGTGGTCACCCCATCTCAAAAAAGATAAGGATCACTTGATGATTACCTGTTCAGTGAAAACAGCATGGGAGAGGTTTGCTGCTTGTCATCAGTAAGGCATTGTGAGAGACAATCCAGTTTACTGAGTTAAGAGGACACAGCGGTCCCACAGTGCCATGTTGCACCCCAGGGATCTCGTCATATACCCCATCTATCTATCTATCTATCTATCTATCTATCTATCTATCCCCATCCACCCAATCTAATCTAATCTAATCTATCTCCATACACGCTCATCAATCTATTTTATCGCAAAATAGCTTCCATTTCTGGCCCATCCCCTCTACCTGGTCACAATCAGCTTGGTTAGCTGCAGGTTTACTGCCCCAGGGCTCCTGAGGGTGTCCCCTCCGGCTGCTCTGACTCAGGGAATAACTGGATTTCACACACACCCCCTGCACAGACACACCCCACCCCTACCAAGCGAAGCACTGCTGCACAGACACACCCCCAGGCATGCACACGTGCAGCACAATACACACCTCCTCAGACACAGGGGCCAGCTCTCTAACGCCCACTGCAGCAATACAGCCACACGTGTATGCACACACTCACACAGACCCCCCCCAAGTGTCTGCCACTTTCGCACAGACATCAGCCCCCTCTCCCCCCCCACCTGCCAAACACACACAGTTACACACAGGGATGGGGCAGCCTTGCCCAGGCTGGACCCAACTGTGCCCACTCAGGTTTCATCCAAGGCCCAGTGAGATTGAGATCAGTTTACAGGCCTCTTGCACTCACGCAAGCGGACGGGGGGCCCAGCTGTCGCCACCCTCCCCCCCCAGTACATATCAAGATCAAGGGGACATGGGGGGAGAATCACTTGGGGGAGGGGCTCCTCCCCCCACCACTGCCTATCCAGGCAGGGTCTCCCATTCTTTAACACCTGCCAGACGAAGCCCTGGGCCTCCCTCCTTCCACTCCTGAGCCCTGGCTCCCTCTTTCCACCCGCAGCCCTGGCCCAGCTGCTGACACTTGAGATGCTGCCTCTCCGGAGCCGACACTGAAACCTTCAAGACTGAATTCCGGGCGGGCCTGGGCCAGGCCTCCGCACAGAAAGGTCATGGTGAAGGACAATGCAAGATGACTCCCAAAGCCTGCTCCCCTCCTGGCCTGAGGAGCCCCGGGCCCCCAGCACCTCTGCCACAGAGACACAGCATGGGGCCTGGATGGAGTGGGGTGGGACCGTACCCCTGGCCCTTCCCCAGGGACACCTGTCCCCCAGCATCTCCCAGTAGTTTGCACACAGGAGTGATCCAGACTTCACCCTGCCCTGCTCAAAAGGGGGAAACTGAGGCACAGAGAGCCTGTGGCAGGGTCAGGAATAGAATCCAGAAATCCTGACTCCCAGTCCCCCCTGCTCTAACCACTAGACCCCGCTCCCATCCCAGAGCCAGGGATAGAACCTAGGAGTCCTGACTTCCAGTCTCTACCCCAATGGGTGTCCCAGGACATACCAGCCTCTCACACTAAAATTTACTCCTCAGTTCCCATGTTATACATAGAGAGCTCCCTTCCCACCATAGCTTCTTCCCCAGCCCTCTGGGACCCCCCCAGCCAATCATGGAGCTGCAGCACTCTGGGACCCCCCAGGCCCCATCACTCACAAAGGAGATGCAGCCCCTCCCACACCCTGGGACCCCAGCCCCCCGTCACTCACGAAGGAGATGCAGCCCCTCCCACACCCTGGGACCCCAGCCCCCCGTCACTCACGAAGGAGATGCAGCCCCTCCCGCACCCTGGGACCCCAGCCCCCCGTCACTCACGAAGGAGATGCAGCCCCTCCCGCACCCTGGGACCCCAGCCCCCCGTCACTCACGAAGGAGATGCAGGCCCTCCCGCACCCTGGGACCCCAGCCCCCCGTCACTCACGAAGGAGATGCAGCCCCTCCCGCACCCTGGGACCCCAGCCCCCCGTCACTCACGAAGGAGATGCAGGCCCTCCCGCACCCTGGGACCCCAGCCCCCCGTCACTCACGAAGGAGATGCAGGCCCTCCCGCACCCTGGGACCCCAGCCCCCCGTCACTCACGAAGGAGATGCAGCCCCTCCCGCACCCTGGGACCCCAGGCCCCCCGTCACTCACGAAGGAGATGCAGCCCCTCCCGCACCCTGGGACCCCAGGCCCCCCGTCACTCACGAAGGAGATGCAGCCCCTCCCGCACCCTGGGACCCCAGCCCCCCGTCACTCACGAAGGAGATGCAGCCCCTCCCGCACCCTGGGACCCCAGCCCCCCGTCACTCACGAAGGAGATGCAGCCCCTCCCGCACCCTGGGACCCCAGCCCCCCGTCACTCACGAAGGAGATGCAGCCCCTCCCGCACCCTGGGACCCCAGCCCCCCGTCACTCACGAAGGAGATGCAGCCCCTCCCGCACCCTGGGACCCCAGCCCCCCGTCACTCACGAAGGAGATGCAGCCCCTCCCGCACCCTGGGACCCCAGCCCCCCGTCACTCACGAAGGAGATGCAGGCCCTCCCGCACCCTGGGACCCCAGCCCCCCGTCACTCACGAAGGAGATGCAGGCCCTCCCGCACCCTGGGACCCCAGCCCCCCGTCACTCACGAAGGAGATGCAGGCCCTCCCGCACCCTGGGACCCCAGCCCCCCGTCACTCACGAAGGAGATGCAGCCCCTCCCGCACCCTGGGACCCCAGCCCCCCGTCACTCACGAAGGAGATGCAGCCCCTCCCGCACCCTGGGACCCCAGCCCCCCGTCACTCACGAAGGAGATGCAGCCCCTCCCGCACCCTGGGACCCCAGCCCCCCGTCACTCACGAAGGAGATGCAGCCCCTCCCGCACCCTGGGACCCCAGCCCCCCGTCACTCACGAAGGAGATGCAGCCCCTCCCGCACCCTGGGACCCCAGCCCCCCGTCACTCACGAAGGAGATGCAGCCCCTCCCGCACCCTGGGACCCCAGCCCCCCGTCACTCACGAAGGAGATGCAGCCCCTCCCGCACCCTGGGACCCCAGCCCCCCGTCACTCACGAAGGAGATGCAGCCCCTCCCGCACCCTGGGACCCCAGCCCCCCGTCACTCACGAAGGAGATGCAGGCCCTCCCGCACCCTGGGACCCCAGCCCCCCGTCACTCACGAAGGAGATGCAGGCCCTCCCGCACCCTGGGACCCCAGCCCCCCGTCACTCACGAAGGAGATGCAGGCCCTCCCGCACCCTGGGACCCCAGCCCCCCGTCACTCACGAAGGAGATGCAGCCCCTCCCGCACCCTGGGACCCCAGCCCCCCGTCACTCACGAAGGAGATGCAGGCCCTCCCGCACCCTGGGACCCCAGCCCCCCGTCACTCACGAAGGAGATGCAGCCCCTCCCGCACCCTGGGACCCCAGCCCCCCGTCACTCACGAAGGAGATGCAGGCCCTCCCGCACCCTGGGACCCCAGCCCCCCGTCACTCACGAAGGAGATGCAGGCCCTCCCGCACCCTGGGACCCCAGCCCCCCGTCACTCACGAAGGAGATGCAGCCCCTCCCGCACCCTGGGACCCCAGCCCCCCGTCACTCACGAAGGAGATGCAGGCCCTCCCGCACCCTGGGACCCCAGCCCCCCGTCACTCACGAAGGAGATGCAGCCCCTCCCGCACCCTGGGACCCCAGCCCCCCGTCACTCACGAAGGAGATGCAGCCCCTCCCGCACCCTGGGACCCCAGCCCCCCGTCACTCACGAAGGAGATGCAGCCCCTCCCGCACCCTGGGACCCCAGCCCCCCGTCACTCACGAAGGAGATGCAGGCCGCCAGCAGCAGGATTCGCACCAGCAGGTCCTCAAACTGCTCCACCACGAGCTCCCAGATGGACTTGCCTGGGGAGTGGGGCAGGGTCAGGGAGCAGCAGGGACCCCCCCAGCCCCCGGCAGGGATCCCCCCCTATTTTCCTTGGGTGTGGGGACACAGCGGGTCACAGGCAGGGACACCAAGTCACTAGGGTGCCAGACCTCCAGGACTGCCCTGGAGTCACCAGGAATTAAAGATTGTGTCAGGTGATGAAAGCTCCAGGAATCCATGCAACCAAAACGGGCAGCCCTGCAAGTCCCAGGGGCTGCAGCCAGAATGGGGATCAGAGCTGGGGAGTCAGGTTGTGGGGCAGGGGAGGGCCTTGGGGGCACTGGGGTGAGGGTGCTGCCCACAGGGGTAAAGTTATAGGGCAATGGAGGGCACTGGGCTATTGGAGGGGGCCGTGGGCCCTGGTGGCCCTGAGTTAATGGGGGGGACCCAGGGTTTCCGTTAGAGAGAGGCTGGGGCTGGCTTGAGGATGTGGCCGGCAGTGGCTGCCATGGGCTCTGGCACTTTGTGGTTTTGGGGCCACCAGTGGCTGGGACTCACCTTCCTCTGCTGGGAGCTCTGCCCAAGGAGACACCGCCGCAGGAGCGAAGGAAGAGAGGAGAAGAGGCTGGTTAGCACCGTGAGCGGGGAACCCCCGGGGCAGAGTACATGCTGCAAGCTGGGGAGATAGGAACGAGCCCCAGATGAGGGGACATGCCACACAAACAGGGGCCGATGGGTTCATTGGCCTGGGGCACAACAACCCAGCCCAGCGTTGCACAGGGCATGGGGCCTCGAACCCTGGCGCCTTTGCCAGGCTAAGGGGAGAGAGTGTGTGTGCATGACCCACTGAGACACACACAGGGCTGACAGGAAGAGGAAAGGGGGGGCAGGACCCCCAAAAATTAATGGGGTGAAATGGGAGAGGGGTGGGTCCAGCTGAAATGAGGTACCGGGGCCCTACATTTCCCTAGCTGGGGCTGCACAGACACGCAGAGAATGGGGTGCGCACATCCCCACTGGTGTAAACACACCCTCAGACATGTAAACATGCCCTCACACACGTGAACACACCTGCACATACATGTAACACACACCCACACACTTGTGAACACGCCTTCACACATACAGAAACACGCCCGTACACACCTAGATGCAGCCAAACATATTAGTTCACACACAAGTACTCACTCACACGCCCTCCTGCGGTGACCCGAGCTGGGCTGAGATTTTCCGAGCTCGCTGGCCTGCTGCTCTGGGACCTGCACCAAGCCCAGTGGGGCTCGGGGGTGGCAGGAAGCTGGAGGGGCACCGTGGTGCGGTTGGGATCATGCCCATCCCCAATTGCAGTCTGAGCCACCCATCAATTCCACACATGCTGGCCCAGCACAGGACTTTCCTGCCCCGCGGGCATTAGGGGCTCCCCTTAACCCTGTCCCAGGACAGGAAGCGTAGCGTGAAGGATGCCCTCCACCCCATGCAGCATCTCTGGTGTCCGATCCATTCCAGAGGGAATTACAGGCGGGTTATTCTTAGCCAAGGAGCAGCTGCCTTGTCCCCAGGACGGCTGGGCCTTGCCTGTGTCTGCATCTTTGGCTTCTCTGTGATAGTCTCCGACCCTGACTCCGATATGTGGCTCCCCGGGCTCCGATACGCGGCTCCCCAGGGCTCCGATACGCGGCTCCCCAGGGCTCCGATACGCAGCTCCCGGGGCTCTGATACGTGGCTCCCCGGGCTCTGATACACGGCTCCGACCCTGACTCCGATACGCGGCTCCCCAGGCTCCGATACGCGGCTCCTGGGGCTCCAATACCTGGCTCCCCAGGCTCCGATACACAGCTCCGACCCTGACTCCGATACGCGGCTCCCCAGGCTCTGATACGCGGCTCCCCTGGCTCCGATACACAGCTCCCTGGGCTCCGATACACAGCTCCCTGGGCTCCGATACACAGCTCCCTGGGCTCCAATAAGTGGCTCCCTGGGCTCTGATACGCGACTCCTGGGGCTCTGATATGCGGCTCTCCTGGCTCCGATACACGGCTCCCGGGGCTCTGATACGCAGCTCCGGGAGCCCTGCTGATTCTTGCCCTGACACCTGGCTCCCCTCACGCTGCTACGCCCCTCCCAGGGCCCAGTGGCTGATGCCAGCCTCACTCAGTGTCTCTTGCTCCAACCCTGCCTCTCTGTGTCCAGCCAACCCCATGCATCCTTAGCCACCTGTTCCATTCTCTCCATCTCTGTCTGCCTGCTTCTTTCTCGCTCCCCAGCCCCAGACATTTCTCTCTCCCCCCCACCCCATACACAAGCAAACTCTCTGTTCCTCATTCTCCATCCTTCTTCCTTTCTCAGTCTCTTTCTCGCTCCGCCTCTCTCCTCTTCTTCTCTCTCCCCATCCCGGTGGCCGGTCCAGCCGGGTGTGTGAGGATGCGGGGCGAGCTGTCAGCACTTACCGTTGGGACCATATTTGTCCAGGTTCTTCTTCACCTGTTCAGGTGTCAGGCCAGAGTTCTCACTCACACCAAAGTAGGCCAGACACTCCTCCACAGTCTTTGCGTGGGAGTTCTCCATGGCTGCCCCACCAGCGCTGTAAGCCCCGTCCCCCCCGGGCTTGGCCTGTCTCTGCCCCTCACAAGCCCCGGCCGATCAGTTGGTCTCCGAGTGTCTCCCACCTCGCGTCCCTTGCCGCTCAGCAGACCATGGCCCTCCTCGGCGCCCAGTATCCGACAGGGGAGCCCACCCAACCTGTCCCGGTATAGACACCCTCAGTGGGGACTGGGGCTGTCCCTGGTCCTTATGAGGGAGCCCACGGGGCAGACTCCCGGGCCCCGTCCCTGGGCTCCCATTGGGCAGCTGCCCTGACATCACAGCCGGCACCAGCACACATATGGCATTCTGCGCAGGGAGGTATTTTTGCTGACTTGAGGCAGCGGGAGGGAGGCCGAGAGGTGACTTAGGAGAGTGGCTGAGGCGGCCGCACACCGAGATGTCACTCAACGTCTGCCAGCTCCTTGGAAGAAACCTCCCCCGCCAATCCTGCTCCTTGGCTCCTTGCGGGTTATTTCTGTCCCTTGGCCATAATGGACACATGCGGCTCAGGGCTTGTCTCACTCACGTTTCCTCGTCCTCACCCCCTTCCCTCTGTCCATGCCTCTGTTCCTCTGCTTACCCCCCAGCCAGCTGAGCTCTCGCGCGGCCGTCCACAGCTGCACCCGCTGGCCAGATCCTATGTGCCCCCCTCCAGTTACCCAGCCAGCTGTGCCACGAACACTCGTCAGCAACCCATCTAGATCGACCCACCCGCTGTCTGCCTAGATCCCCGCAGGCCGCTCCAGCTACCCAGCCAGCTGTGCCGTGAACTCTAACCAGCAACCCATCTAGGTCGACCCACCCGAAGGAGGGCCGGCAGCCCCAGAGCTGGGCGGGGGTGGAGGGCTGTGAGCTGGTGGGATCCCCTCCGTGGGGGAAGGGCTGGCAGCCCCAGGGCTGGGGGATGGGGCTGTTAGTCGGGGGGGATCCCCTCTATGGAGGAAGGGCCAGCACCCCAGGCCTGCAGGGGAGCTGTGAGCCAGGGGGATGCCCTCTGTGGGGGAAGGGCCAGCAGCCAGCTCCAAATTGAAACTCAGAGAAAACATTAAGAACATTACCACTTCATCATATCTCTCCCCACTTCGAGACTGACTGAGCAGGGTCACTTTAGCCAGTGACCTGGGGAAGTTCGAACCCACCAACGTACCCATGGATGCCCCAGCATCTCTCCCATTCCTTGGTGGGAGTTACACCAGGCCCTTCCAGTTTTACGCCCTCCCTTAGGTCAGGTGTGCTCGATGGCACTCACAGGCTGCATTTGGGAAGGTTTATGCGGCCTGTGTCCTTTTGCCACCCCAAAACCCCCAGGGGTCAAACTGGGATCAGGTCTTCTCCCAGTGCTCCAGTCTGGAGGGCTGTGATTCGGGCTCTCTTGGTTAAGAGCCCCCATCTTGACCTTGGCCACCCTCTGACCAGGTGTCTCTGTCACCTGCTGCTTGGCATCAGCCCCTTTCATTGGATGCAGCCAGGGGGAGAGGGGTCAGGATACACAGCAAAGCGCCGCCCAATAGATAGGGCTGCAGCTTTTTAAGGGCCTGCCCCATGGCCAGGCATTCCTTCTCGATGGCCGCATAATTCTGCTCCCGGGGCAGCAGCTTCCTGCTCATGTACCCGATGTGGGGTCTCTCCCCCTTAGCATCAGCTTGCATCAGCACTGAGTCCAGCCCGGCATCCGAGGCGTTGGTGAACACTGTAAAGGGCTTGGCAAAATCTGGTTTACCAGATTTACAAGGCCCTGGATTAGAGTCTCCCTCAGTGCACAGAGAGCCCTCTGGCATTGCTTGGTCCAGACCACCTCATCTGGCTTCCCCTTCTTACACAGCTCAGGGGCAGCTGGGGAGCTCAAGTGGGGTACAAACCTCCGGTAGTACCCTGTCATCCCGATAAAAGTCTGGACCTGTTTCTTGGTCTGGGGAACAGGCCAATCTCTGATCGCCTTCACCTTGGCCGGCTCTGGGCTTGGGCAGCTGCTCCTCACCTTGTGGCCCAGGTATGACACCTCTGCCATCCCCACCTTACACTTTTCAGCTTTTACCGTCAGTCCTGCCTCCTTGAGGCAGCCCAGCACCCTCCTCACCTGGGACACATGGTCCTCCCAGGTCTGGCTAAAGACACAGGTGTCATCAATGGACTCCAGGGCCAAGTTCTCCATCCCCCTCAGTTCTACTTCCCCTTGGGGAGCCCATTCTCGGTGCAGGAATCCCTTCTCCCATAGGAATCTTTCCCTGCAGCCTTCCCCAAGGGAATTTGCAGCGCTGTGGCCAGCAAGTTCCCTCAGCTTCTCCAAGGAGGGATCCTTCTGCGGCTCAGTCTGGAATTCAGCTGCTGGGGGACGGAGTGGGACCTGTTCCCTCTCACTGGCTGGGCTTGGGGTCACAGCCACGCTGAGCCCTGGCCCTGGTCGCTCCCTCCCTACCGTGGGATCACTTCCCAGTAGCACCTCTGGACAAGGCAAAGCTGGTTGGCAGCCGACCTGCCCTGCCTGTGGGTCCCACAACTCAGCTGGGGTCTCAGCTCCCCCCTTGCTCAGCGCTGCCCTTGCTGTCCCAGTGGGGCTAGGCAGCACGCTCTCTGCTCTCCTTACAGCAACAGAGCCAGCTTGAGCCCCCTCTCCAGTGTGCAAGGAGTCGGGGAGCATCTCTCCATCCCACTCAGCCCCAGGGCTCTGATTACAGGCAGGCAGGTAGTCTGAGCCTAGCTGCTCCTCCCCCCTGCCAGCCAGGTCATTTGCATTTTCACGTCCATTTCCATCTTAGCCATTTGTTTCCCTGGATTCAAATTCAAACCCTCAGCCATTACAGGAACAGGGCCTGGATCCTGTCCCAAAGAGACACAGTCACCCCACAACAGGGTCTCACAGCTGATATGCTGGAGAACCCCAACTACCAGCCAGCCCAACCCCTCCTATGTCTGCACAGGGATCTGGGCCATAGACAGGGCGAGGGGCTTCATCCCGAGGACCCTCACCCAGCTCACACAGCCCTTCAGCATCTAGTGGGGTTGCACCATCCCACCCATCAGGCTGACGGAGTCTATGGCCTTGGGACCCAGCAAGGGAGCTAGACACCAGGGCTTTTCCGCAGGATCCCCCTGGTTCAAATCGCCAGACTGCTCAAAGGCAGTGAGGTGGGCATCCACATTCCCCCCCTCCTTAACCAGGGGCAGCAATTTAGTCTCGAGGTTCCCTGTGGAACTGGCGCCCCGGGGTCTATCCCCACTCACCCCTGGGGGGTCCCCTAGGCCTCTCCACTCCCCCACCGCCAGTTCATGCTGCTGCTGCTGCTCTTGTTCAGGCTCTTGCTGTCTCTCACGGTCCACTCTCTCCTTCGGACTCAGCTCCAATCCCGGCCGTCTCCGATCCCCTGATGGGGAACCCGATCATGGAGACCCCAGTCTGGTCAGGTACAGGAGTCTCAAGAAGCTCACACGGCTTCCACCTTCCTGGGTCTGACCTCGGAGCATTCAGCATCCCCTGCCCCACTATGCGCTTCCCACAGTGAGTCACCACAGGCAGGGCTCCTGGGGAAGCCAGAGGGCCCTGCCCCCCAACTCCGCAGTCAGACGTGACTCTCAGCCAGCCAGTAAAACAGAGGTTTATTAGACGACAGGAACACGGTCTAACGCAGAGCTTGTAGGTGCAGAGAACAGGATCCCTCAGCTGGGGTCCATCTTGGAGCCAGGGAGGCCAGACCCCGGGTCCGGGCCTCCCTCGCTTTCCCCAGCCAGCTCCAAACTGAAACTCTCCAGCCCCTTCTCTGGCCTGTGTCTCTCTCCCGGGCCAGGAGACCACCTGATCTCTTTGTTCTCCAGCACCTTCAGTTGGCACCTTTGCAGAGGAGGGGCCCAGGCCATCAGTGGCTAGGAAACAGGGTGTCGGCCATTCTCTGTGCAGACACCATCACACTGGCCCTCTAGGGCTCTACAACAATCACACCCCTGATCCCACCACCTGCATTCTTAAGAAAGGCATGGGGGAAACTGAGGCACCCACCCAGTATTCAGAGAAAACATTAAGAACATTCCCACTTCGTCACATCGGGGGCATGGCTGCTCGGGGAGATGGGGTCAGAACCAGGGCACGGCAAATGGCCTGAGGTCAGGGATGCTGTTGTGGGGCAGAGCGGGGCATTAGGAAATGAGGTGGGGAGGTGATGGGGGAGGTGGGCTGGGGGACAGGATAGTGGGGCTGGGGCAGGGGGAGCAAAGCTATGGGGCTGGAGGTTCAGTGGGGCTGGTGGCTGGGATAGGGGCAGGGCAATGGGGCTGGGCTGGGGGCAGGGTAATGGGGCTGGAGACTCAGTGGGGCTGGGGGCTGGACTGGGTAATGGGGCTGAGGGCTGGAGGCTCAGTGGGGCTGGGGGCAGGGCTGGGGGCAGGGCAATGGGCCTGGGGGCTAGAGGCGCAGTGGAGCAGGGCAGTGGGGCTGAGAGCTGGGATGGCTCCAGGGTAGTGGGGCTGGGATGGGGGCAGGGTAATGGGGCTGGGGGCTGGAGGCTCAGTGGGGCTGGGGGCAGGGCAGTGGGGCTGAGGGCTGGCATGGCACTGGGGTAGTGGGGCTGGGATGGGGGCAGGGTAATGGGGTGAGGGCTGGGGGTTCAGTGGGGCTCTAGTGGGTTGGGGGCAGGTAGTGGGGCTGGAGGCTCAGTGATATAGGGGATGGGATGGGGGCAGGGCAATGAGCCTGGGGGCTGGAGGCTCAGTCGGGCTTGGGGCTGGGTTGGATGAAGGACAATGTGGCTGGGGGCAGGGCTGGGGGCAGGTAGTGGGGCTGGGGTCTCAGTGGGGCTGAGAGCTGGGATGGCGCCGGGGTAGTGGGGCTGGGATGGGGGCAGGGTAAAGGGGCTGGGGGCTGGAGGCTCAGTGGGGCTGGCGGCTGGGATGGGGGCAGGGTAAAGGGGCTGGGGCCGGAGGCTCAGTGGGGCTGGCGGCTGGGATGGGGGCAGGGTAACAGGGCTGGGGGCTGGAGGCTCAGTGGGGCCGGACAGTGGCTGAGGGCTGGAGGCAGTGGCGGATTAGCCACTGGGCCAATGGGGAAATGGGCCGCTTGGGGGGCCCCGGAAAAATTGGCGCCCCCGCGCCCCGACCCCATTTCCCGCTCGGAGTGCTGGGCCGGAGGGCGGGCCCCACCAAAGGGTAAAACCCGCCTCTGGCTGGGCTGTGGCGCAGCCAGCAGCAGTAACGGGATCGGTCCTGAGCCGGCTCAGCCCCACTGGGCCGCAGCAGCGTACACAGGGCTCGGGCCGGGCGGCTCCGGGAATCGTGTGTGGGGCAGTGGGGACCTGGCAGTGGGGAACTAGGGCATGGGCTGGCGGGGAGGGGCACAGGATGGGGGATCCTGGCCTGTGGGGAGGGGCACAGGCTGGGGATGGATTCTGGCCGGGGGCGGGGAAGAGCAAGGGCTGAGGAGGTCCTGGCCTGCAGTCTTGAGCTGGCCCGGTGGGATCCCTGTGTCTGGGCCCTGGTTGTTAATGGGACATTTATCAGCCCCTGGGGGGGGGAGGGGCGGGGAGATGCGGCATGTTCCATGGGGCCCCATTGCACCCATACTCCTCTCCAGCAGCAGCCTGGGGGCTGGGCAGCCAGTGAGTCAGGGCCCTGCTCCCCACCCCATGGATCCCTGCTGAACCAGTCCTCATTGCCCCCAGCCCTCCACGTCCCTGTCCCCAAGGGAACTGCAATCCCAGTCTGCCCCACCCCTGTGGCCCCCTGACTGGCTGCTCCCTGTCCTGTCCTGAGGTGACTGGCCCCAGCTGGGATATTCGAAGGGGAGGGTGGTGATGGAGGCTGATTTATTGGGTGTTGGCAGGAAAGTTAATTTACGGCTTCTGCTTTTTGAGGATTGGGGTGGCTTGTCCCCACCACAGATCCATGTACTCAGTGACCGGGGGGGCAGAGTTGCTGAGGGTCTCGTCTCAGCACCTGCCCCCTCCGGAGCAAGGGATAGAACCAAGGAGTCCTGCCTCAAAGACCCCCTCCCGCCGCACCAACTACTAGACCCCCACTCCCCTCCCAGAGCTGGGGATAGAACCCAGGAGTCCTGGCTCCCAGAGGAGTTGGGGAACATTAATCTTCCAACCTAGTGAGGCATTTCCATCTCTGACCCCATTTTCAAAGCCTCTGAGTCTTCCCAGAGACAGTGCAGCAGCACAGAGCCCTGCCCCCCACAATTCCCTGCCCCCCACGCAGCCCTGTCCAGCTCTGGCCACGCGCCTTGCTGTGAATGGGGGTGCAGATTCTGGTCTCAGTCACACCAGTTGAATCCAGAGTCAAGTCTGAGTCTGCTGATTGCACTGGGGCAACTGGGGAGCTGCTCTGAGGGACCAATGCAGCAACGCTGCCAGAGTCTGCAGAGAGCCTGAGCCTTCAGACTTGCTCCCCCTCCCCCCTAGGCCGGTAAGAGACGTGTAATTCGAGCAGCAGCTGCTGCCTGTCCCGGCTCCAGTTACCCTCACAACCTTTGCTGTTTGGCCATGTCAGCGGCCACAGGGGAACAGGCTGGGGGCAGGGATGGGGGAAGAATCGTGCTGGGGGTGGTCAGAGTGGGGCCTGTGACCCTCAGCTCTGCAGGGTTGGGGGGGCTCCCCACAGCTGTTTCTCTTTCTCTCTCTCTCTCTCTCACACACACACACAGATGGCATCAAACTCCAGGCCCTCTTGGTGCCGGGGGTCTCTGAAGCAGACGGGTTGCCCCCACCCTGGCTGCTGCAGCTGGGACCACAGCCCCGTGGGCCAGGTGCTGAAGAGAATGACAGACAGCTGGATGTGGGGGGTGGGGAGGAGGAAGGTAAGCACTGAGTAAAAGGAAACTGAGACCCAGAGCTGTGAAGGGGCTGATCACACCGAGACCTGGGGCACAGCAGGGAATAGAACCAAGGCTCCTTTCCCCCAGTCCCCCACTCCCCTCCCAGATCTGGTGGAAGAACCCAGGAGTCCTGGCTTCTGAGATGCACCCATGTCTGACTTTGAACCAGGGTGACTGGGGGAAAGGAGCCAGTCTCCCCCTTCCCTGAAATGGGGACGGTTCTCATACTCTCACGCCTTATGCTGGGGGCCTCAGCTGACCTGGTCTGCTCCCTGCCCACACCACCCCGGGGTGGGGGTGGGGGTGGGGGTGGTGATCTGAGGCTGCTCCAGGTCTCAAGGACAGGGAATCCCAGCAAGGGGGGAGGGGAGAGTCGTGAAGGACAAGAGGGGATTCCCTGACATGGGGGAGAGGGAATGGCACTCGGAGGAGCAGGCTCCATGGGACACAATGAGGGTCCATCCTGCATGTGACTGTGCTGGAGGGAGGGGTGGGGCCAGGGCACTTTGAGGTTGGGGATGGAGGAGCTGGGTGCACTGGGGTGGGTGCATAGGGGGAACTGGGTGAATAGGGGGGCTGGGTGAATCAGGGAGCTGGGTGAATTGGGCGCTGGGTGTATGGGGCAGCTGAGTTTGTTGGGAGCTGGGTGCATGGGGAAGCTGGGTGTGTTAGGGGCTGGGTGGATTGGGGAGCAGGATGCGTGGGGGGCTGGGTGCGTTGGGGAGATGTATTGAGGTGGGGGAGCTGGTTGTGTTGGGGGGGACCTGGGTCCACTGGGGCAGTGTAATGAGGTGGAGGGCTGGGTACCTTGGGGGCTCAGTGGATCGGGGAGACTGGGGGCATTGGGGGATGGGTGGATGGGGGAGCTGGGTGGGTGCATTGTGGGAGCTGGGTGTGTTGGGGCAGTGTATTGAGCTGGTGGGGAGCTGGGTGCATTGTGGGATGGGTGGTTTGGAGGGAGATGGGTGCATTGGGGGCTGGGTGGATCAGGGGAGCTGGGGGCATTGGGGGATGGGGGAGCTGGGTGGATGGGGGAACTGTATGCATTGGGGACCTGGTGCATGGGGAGTTGGGTACATTCGGGGCTGGGTGGACTGGGGAGCTCTTGGTGTTTGGGGATGGATGCGTGCAGGGAGCTGTTTGCGTTGGAGTGGTGTATTGAGATGGGGGGCTGGGTACATAGGGGAGCTGGGTGTGTTGGGGGCTGGGTGTATGGGGAAGTTGGGTGCATTCGGGGCTGGGTGGATTGGGGGAGCTCTGTGTATTGTGGGATGGGTGGGTGCAGGGAGCTGGGTGTGTTGGGTCGATGTATTGAGTGGGGGGCTGGGTGCATGGGGGCTGGGTGTATAGGAGGAGCTCTGTGTGTTGGGGGCTGGAGGCATGGGGGAGCTGGGTGCGTGGGGGGCTGTGTGGATCAGGGGAGCTGGGTGCGTTGGGGGCTGGGGAGATTGGAGGGGGCTGGGTGTATGGGGGGCTGGGTGAATCGGAGGGAGCTGGGGGCATTGGGGGCGTATTGAGGTGGCCGGGGGAGCTGGGAGCTCTAATCCCCCATCCTCGCTGTGTCTGAGGAGAGGCCGCGTATGGTGCAGAGGAGGCTGCATTGTGTGCCACCCCCCCACGTCAGTGTCAGTGGTGAGTTCACACCCATGGAAGGGGCCGGTAGTGCCTTGGGGGAGCATGTCGGTGACACTAGTGCAAGCGCTGTCCCCTGGCACACGGGTGTGTGCAGGGGCTGCTCAGGGACCTTGCCCCCCTCATCTGTCTTGAAGGAGCTGTGGGGCTGGGCCACGCTCTGTTACCCTATAAGGGACCCGCTGGGCTCCGTGCGCTGAAAATAAACAGCCCGGCCGGGGGAGGGGGAGCAGCTGCTGCCCCCGGATTAGGGATCCTAGCGCATAGATTTCCACCACCCCAGCCCTGGCCGCAGCTGCCAGCGCCACACCGGGGAGCAGACCCCAGGCACTGAACCCCTCAGCACCAACCCCCTGTCCCACACCATGGCACTGCCCCCCACGGTACTACTGCTCCATGGCTCCACCCCACCCCCCACACTCCTGGGGAATGGGCCCAGGGCACCACCCATGACCCCCTCCCATGCAGCTCTGTCTCCTCCCTGGGGCCCAGCCCTGCCTGCCGGCTGGGACACCGCCCCATGTGGGCCTGCATCCGCTAAGGAGCCAGTTACAGCCCCGTGTCCTGCCTACGGGACGCTGAGCCCCTGCAACCTGCACATGGGACCCTAAACCCACCCCATAGAGTGGGCACTGACCGCTTGTGATCCCCACGGCCGGTACAAGAGGCACTAACTGTGATGATTCTTGGGGTACCAGGACTCTGAGACCCCCTTGGTACCCCTGCCCAGCAGCCATGCAGCTCCTGGCCCCACCAGCCTGACAGCTGCTCCTGCTTTCTCTGGGCTACAGCAGCCCTGAGCTCGCCTTGCAGGGTAATGGTAGGTGCCCCCCAGTTCCCGCGTCGCTTTGCATTGCTCCCCTGTGCCATGCAGCCTCCCACTGGCTGCTCGTAGCCATCCCAGAGCCTCTGCCCCACAGGAGCCATGGGCCCCAGCGTTCCCGCACACCAGGTGCTCTTGGAACAAATCATATGGAAGTTTATGGGAATGATGAGAAGTGATGGGAACACCTGGTTACAACCCAGAGCAAAGCTCCACCTATCTCTGTAGCACTCAGGTCTAGCTAACAGCAGGGTTCCCTGCCACGCCCAAGGCCCAGGAGCCAGATGTTCATGGAAGCCCCCTCCAGGGGTTCCCTCAATGACTGTGCACCGAGGGCCTCTGCTACCCTGAGACTCGATTGTCTTTGCTCCCCACCAGAGCACTCTCCGGAGGGCTGGGCCACCTCCCACTGGCTGTGCTCAGCGGCACTGGTCTTTGCTGGTTTTCCAGCAACTGGCCAGGGCAAACTAGAATCCGGCATTACCTGGCTAATGAGGGTCGGGGGTCAGTGACCGCTTCACCGCTGGGACACCCCCGCCCCCGGTGGCTGAGTCGCACCCCGAGCCCCGCACGCACACTGGTTGTTGGCTCTGTGGGGCACATGGCGCACAAGGATTGTGACTCTTGACAAGTCAGGCGCCTCCTACAGATGCCTCTCATGTTCCTCCTTCTGGCAAAATGGCCAGTATGGCGTGTTTGGAGCAGTGAGTTTGTCAGGTCTGCGCTGAGAGCTGGTTGCAAAGACCAGCAGACCCTTTGGCAAGAAGCCTCTGGGGCACACTAACCCCGCCCCATGTCCCACACGTGGGGTGCTAGCCTCAACCCAGGGCACATCCGTGGGCCAGGGGTGCTGTGTTCCAGACCCAGTGAGGGGCCCAGGGCCCTGTGAGCTGAGCCCCTTCGTGCTCCAGCTCAGGCCCCTGGAGGAGATGAAGTCCCCTCTGTGGTGGGGGGTGGCCGTCTCTGACTCTCCTCCCCGCAACCAACACAGCGCTCCCCCTCCCTCCGAGGCAGAGGGGTTATGAGAAGACAGCCAGCCAGCCACCCAGAGCCCTGGGCTGCAATTCAGGCCCCCAGTCCCCACCCAGCCTTCTCCCATAGCCAGAAGAAAACCCCAGGAGCCCTTTAGCCTCAAGCTGGCTGGCAGGGTCCTGGGAAGCTGCTTCCCCAGTGACATCCACCCAGCTGCCAAGGATGCAAAATCATCCCCAATTGCCCTGATGCCTGCATGGGTCAAAGAGGTCCAGGAACCTGGGTGTAGCCAGTGGCCATGCCCCCACCCAAGAATGCTGGCTCCATGCCCCATCCCTGCAGTGCTGTCAGCTCTCATCCTGTTTGAGGGTTTCCACTGAGCCCCAGCTTCTGGAATCCTGTGATTGCGGCAGGATCTTGGCGTCCCTAAGTCAGATTCTTGCCCTTTGCAGTCAGTGAGACAGGTTGTGGGGACGCAACCCCACGAAAGCTGCAGAGGCAGCAGGCAAATAAGCAGCCTCCAGCATTTTGCATGGTGAAAAACCTGGTTTTCAAGCTGATCTCAGTTGATGAACACTTGAGGTGGGATGGCCATGGCTGTGCTGACGCCACACCCATTGAGAGGGATGCTCTGAGGCAGTCTGGCCCAGCAGCAAGCACTCACTTGCGTGGGTGTGGGGTGAGTGAGCAGGAGCTTCCCCAGTTGCTCAAACTGTTTATTTGGTTCCAAAACCAACCCAACGTACCGCTGTATTTGTACAGCACCAGGCTCCTGCCCCAGGACTGCAGCTCGAGGGTGCTCCTGTAAGACACATAAACACATACCACAAATTGGAAGCCCACATGAAAAAGCACTCTGGCTTCGTGTCAGCAATTCCTGTTTTCACTAGGGTTACTTTTTCCTGTGAAAAAAATCCATGAGGCAAAAGTCCCATTTTCCCAGATCCTCTAGGAACTGATGCTTTGGACCAACGTGGCTTTGGGGACTGGATTCTCTACCGTTCCAGGCATCGCTCACTCTGAACACTCAGCACCGATCATGGGGCTCCCTGCAGGAGGCCTCTGGACTGGGCCCTTCCTGCCCTAGCAGCCCTGAATCTAGCTGAGCTGCTGGAGGGGGCCACCTGGCTGGTCTTATTTGGGGGTCTGTGGCAAGGTGCGAGGCCCCAAGGAAAGGTCGGACATGCACTAAGGCCTCTCATGAGGCCAGAGTCCCAAATGATGGGCTAACCCTGCCTGCGCCCCACCTCCAGCCCCCCACCCAGGGGCCTTCCCTCCTCCTTCACCCACCCCGTTGAATGTGGCAATCAGTTTTCCAAGGGATCCCTGATGAGGTTGGCTGGTTCTTGCCCCCACCTCCGCCGACCCCCGCAGCTGGCCCTGTCTGTCTCCACAGGGCCAGGTGGCTGCTGGGAACAAGGTCACAGAGCAGGCTCGGGCAGGGTGCTCTGGGGAGCAAAGCTGGGGCTTCCACAGCCCCCGAAATAAGTAAAGTCTCCATACCCCATTCATGTGGGGGAGGGGCAGGAGCAGGCTTCCCCACAGAACTAGACTGAGGGCCCCCCCCAGTGGATCCAGCTGGGGACCAAGGGCTTTGGCTCAGTCTCCCCAGGCAGTACGTCTTGCAGGGGAACCCCAGCAATTCAGTACCAGACCCAAGAGGCATCAGGACCCGTGAGCCCCTGTGCCAGGACATTGCTCCAACCTGGACCTGGGAGCCGGTACTGCCCCACACTGGGTGAAGAGCGGAGCCTATGGGACAAATGCCAGCCCCTCCCATTCCAGCTGCCATCCCTTCCCTGCATCACTGCTCTCCCCTCAGCCCCCACACACCCGCCTCTCCACAGACCTCTCCGAATCACAGCCCCCACAACCCAGACAACAAGGGCAGCTGCTGTCTGATCTGGGCACAGAAGCCCAATGAGGCAACCACAAGCTCTGCTGATGCCCTTCAACCCCCTACCAGCCCAGTCCTGGACTCCTGCCCACCTCCCCTGATCAGCTGGTGCCCCTCACTCCCAACCCACAGCCCCCTGCAAGCCCAGCCCTGCCCCCCCCAGCTCTGCCAGTGCCCCTCCTGACCCCCACTTCTGATCTCCCATCTGCAGCAATTCTGGTTTATTGGCTCTCGGCTCTGTGGTGGTGGGGGGGGGGGGCGGACACACCAGCTCCCAGGAGAGGAGGTGAAAAGCTCAGCCCAGGGGCTCTGTAGGAAATCACAGGGACCAGCACCTCCCCCTGGTGGCTCGATCAGCTCCCAGCACCCACCTCCCAGGTCAGCCTGGTCCTCCCTGGCCCCGAGTGCGGGGCGGGGGGACTCAGGTCCATTGTACCTGGAGCCAGTGCAGGGACAGAGGGGCTGCAGCTAGGAGCCAGCAGGGGCCTGCCCCCAATGTGAGCTGCGCAGCCCAGGGTGCGGGGGGGTTTCTCCTTCACCTCCCCCATGGTAGCGCTAGGGGGCAGGCCCCACTGCGCCAGTCTGGGGCAGGGGGTATCCCATGCTGTCCCCACAGGCGTCCCAGCTGTGGCAGGGGGTCTCCCCACTGAGCTAAGCAACCAGCCCAGCTCTGGCCAGGGGTCAGCGCCACAGATTTGCACTGACCTTGCAGCACCCGCGGCAGGCACCCCCACAGCCAGGCTGCGGTGCCAAGCGGGCGGGACAAGGCTAGGTCTCCGGCCAGGGCAAAGGGGACTGCACACCGTCAGCAGCACCATGGGCTCTGGAGGCCGGGGGGAGGGGAGGACTGAGGGGTTTACCCTCCCCCCTTGCCTGTACTGCCATCATCCCCAGTGTGGCCCCGGCCCCATAGCGGCTGGGGCTCAGCAGGTGTCTATCCTGTACCCTCATGGTCAGCGTGTTGGGGACTCTGGCCTGGGGGAGAGGTGTTAGCCCTCTCCCTTCCCAGCGCTGGCCCCGCTCCCTGCGGCCTCTGTCCTGGGAGGTACAGGGGAGTATTTATCCCCCAGGATCCCACTCCCATGCTGGATGCAGGGGGTGTCCCTTTAGCCTCTCCATGCCCCCTGTGGCTGCAACTCCCCCAGCAGTGGGGAGGCATTTACTCTTCCATAGTCCCCCACTCCTTTGCCAGCACCGTCCCCAGAGCCGGGGGGCGGTGCGTCACACTCCCTTGGCGCTGGGGTGGCCGCTCCTGGGGGCGAGGCCAGTGCGGGCTGTGACGTTCCAGCCCCAGGGCACAGAAGAGACGGAGACACTGCCATTGCAGTCAAGCTTTTCTTTCCCTCTTTTTCTTTAAAAGGTGAACGAGGTTTGTACAAACGCCCAAAAAATTAACAAAAAACCAACAAACAGACCCCGGCCAACTAAAAACCAGGCAGGGCGGAGTCAGGGGGCTGGGGTAGGGCGGGGTGAGGGGCTGGGTCAGGGGAAGAGAGTCTAACTACTCCACAGTAGAAAAATAATTTTGAAAGGGGGTGAGGAGGGCGCGCCATGGGGGGGCGAGGGGCACTCTGTGCAGGGTGAGATCGGGCGGGGAGGAGAGAACAGATGGGGGCAGTGCACAGGCTGGGGGACATACGAGGGGACAGACATATATACTATCTTCTCTTTAATTTACTGGGGGTCTGTAAGGTGCGGCCAGTCGAACGCGGGGTGTCAGGGCCTGGCCTGTAACCCTAGGCTGGCTCCGGGAGGTGTATAAATATGTTGCTTTGGGGTGGGAGGAGGACAGGGCCAGAAGGGGGCTGAACCCCCTGGGGTCAGAGGGAACACTGGGGGATGCATGAGGATACATTCGGAAACTCGATACATTCAGTGACAGCGTGTGGAGCCATAGGGGGAGGGACAGGCCCTCCTGGCCTGGAGAAGACCAGCCCCTTACACCCCTTAGCGCTCTAGAGGCCCTGACCTAGAGGGCTCTGTTGTAGTGTTTCAGTGCCCAGCCCCTCTGCCAGTGGGGGGCGACGTACCTTCCTGCCCCAATGGGCTCTGTACCGCTGAGGCCAACCTTGTGGGGAGGGGAGAGGCTCAATGATCACATGTAAGGTGGGGGGTTGGGAAGCTGGATTCAAGGGGGCTGGCCCCCCTCTCACGAGGTCTGGGGGTGTACAGTGGGGCTGGGGCACCCCTGCCACAGGGCCTCGGGGGAGCTCAGTGGGGCTGCCCCATCCCCAACATGGCTCAGACAAAGGAGTACTGGTTGTTGATGGCCCGGGCATGCCCCGTGTCTCCCTCTGGCTCCTCAGCCTGGAGCTGCAGGAGCCTCCCTGTGGCCCCATCTTCCAGGTCCCCTGTGCTGCCCCCTTCCTCTTCCTCCTGCGGCAGGGAGGGGTTGCCGGGGGCTGGGGCTTCGGGGATGAGCCAGGGGGGCTGCAGGGGCCCCCCCTCTGGAGCTGCGTGCCAGGATGGGGGTTGGGGGGGCAGGCTATGGGAGGTGCTCGGCTCTGTGGAGACAGACAGACATACAGACAGACAGACAGGGTCAGGTGTTAGCTGATGCACTTGACACTGAAACCCCAGCCCCCACTCCCTGAGCAATAACAGGGTGACAGCCCCCCTTCCTCGCTCCCCCCCCTCCCCCAACATCAGGGCCAGGGTCACAGGCTGCCATGGCCCAATGGGCCACCGGGACGCCAGAAGCACCAGCCTGACAGACCTGGGACCCCTCTCCCCCAGCAGCTGCTGCCCCGCAACATCTGTAACGGCCCCCCGCCCGCAGGAGCTCTGGGGAATGGGGGTGAGCAGCGGCAGCTCACAGACACGCCCCCCTCCCATCCCCATGGATGGCATGATGGGCCATGGCGCACACAACAGACACTCACTCCCTCGGGGCCATGCCCCCCGGCGCGGCTCACACTTACAAACAGTCATTCGCGCCGATGGAGACGAGGCCGGGCGAGTCAGGGCTGCGCTGGGTCGGCTCACAGGCGGCGGCTCGGCTGCCCGCCCTGTCCCTGCCTGCAGGGGTTGGGGGCACGAGGGGGGGGAAGACAGAGACGCCCGTCAGATACGGGGACAGACAGACGGACGTGGGGGGGGAAAGACGGGGACAGTCGCCCGGCCTGGGGGGACAGACAAAGCACGGACGGATGGACAGACACAGGACAGGACAACTGCCAGATAGGGCTTGGACGACCCTCTCCCCCAACACATCTGCCCACTTCCCCCCCACCCCCAAGACAGACCCATGCCTGCCTCCCCTCTGAACCATACACACACCGCACCTGCCTCCCTCCCCCCACAAGCCATACATGCGCCACCCCCATCCCCAGCCATATGCACGCTGCACCCACCTCCCTCCCCCACCCCCACCTGGACCCACGCACTCCCACCTCCCCCCGAGCCAGACGCGTGAGCCCACCTCCCTCTGCCCCCCCCCCAGACACGTGCACCTGCCTCCCTGAGCCAGGCACGTGTGGTACCCATCCCCCCCGGACACACGCCGCCCCCCCACCCCTGCTGAGCCAGACCCACGCCCGCCTCCCTCCACACATTCCCCCAGCCCCAGATAGACACATGCCCTCCGCTCCAACCACAGGAGTGTGCTTCCTCACCCAGGCAGCAAGACACATGGGGAACACCCTTCCCCCGACAGACACTCTCCAGACAGCCAGATGGGAACCCCACGGCAGGGAGACGCAGCCACGCAGACAGACAGGCAGACAGACTGCTCCCCTCCCCACCAGATCCCACGGGGGAGCAGGCAGAGAGGGAGCCTCCAGCCACGCCTCCTCCAGCCAGTTATGAATGAGCCTCCGATGGAACTGCAGCTGCTGTGCCCTCCTGGGCGCCCAGCGCCACCCCCGCAGAGCCCTGGGCTGCCGCCTCCGCCTCCCCCCCGCGCAGCAGGGCCCCCCACTCTCACCATGCAGCCGCCGTGAGGCCACCACGTAGCTGACCAGGGTGACGTCACTGGAGCCGCCCGACTCCAGAGGGATGGGGTGCACTCGGAAGTGCTCCAGCATGTCGAAGATGGTCTGGAACCAGAGGTGCTGCACGCGGCACTGCCCGTCCTCGTTCAGTGACAGGCGCAGGTGCTGGCGGGGGGAAGGGAGAAGCGGGTGAGACCATGGCCACAGGCTCTGCAGCCCCAGGGCTCCTGGCCCTTCTCTGGGGACGGGTCCATGGGCTGGGGCGCTCACCTTGGCCTTGCCCTGGAAGTTGAAGGTCAGCACGTACTCCCCCCGCCGGGTCTCACTCTGCCGCACCAGGAAGACACCATGGCTGCTGGGGCCGCCAGCCAGGACCAGCTGGGCGGCCTTCAGCCGGGACAAGGTGCCATGGAACCAGGGGTACTCGGAGAGGGGATGCTCTGGGTCGCCTCCCCCGGGGTCCGGCTCCCCCTGGAACAGGAACGAGCCTGACACAGGAAAGGGGAGTGAAACAGCACATGGGGGGCACGCCTCTGGCATGCCCCCCCCCAACCTGCTCCCCACTCGGACCCTGTCCCCAGGACGCCCCCCCCAACCTCCTCCCCACTTGGCCCCGCCCCCCTCCCCAACCTCCTCCCCACTTGGCCATCGTCCCTAGCATGTCCCCCTGACCTGCTCCCCACTCGGCCCCATCCCCGGCACGTCCCCCCGACCTCCTCCCCACTTGGCCACCGTCCCTGGCACATCCCCCTGACCTGCTCCCCACTCGGCCACAGTCCCTGGCACATCCCCCTGACCTGCTCCCCACTCGGCCCCATCCCCGGCACGTCCCCCACAACCTGTTCCCCACTTGACCCTGTCCTGTCCCCCCGATCTCCTCCCCACTTGGCCACCGTCCCTGGCACATCCCCCTGACCTGCTCCCCACTCGGCCCCATCCCCGGCACGTCCCCCACAACCTGTTCCCCCCTTGACCCTGTCCCGTCCCCCCGATCTCCTCCCCACTTGGCCACCGTCCCTGGCACATCCCCCTGACCTGCTCCCCACTCGGCCCCATCCCCGGCACGTCCCCCGCAACCTGTTCCCCACTTGACCCTGTCCCGTCCCCCCGATCTCCTCCCCACTTGGCCACCGTCCCCAGCAGGGCCCCCCAGACCCATTCTCCCCTCCCCTGAACACACCCCCACCAGACCCAGTACACGCCCCAGCATG
The DNA here is from genome assembly GCF_965140295.1 of Lepidochelys olivacea. Classification (NCBI taxonomy): domain Eukaryota; kingdom Metazoa; phylum Chordata; order Testudines; family Cheloniidae; genus Lepidochelys; species Lepidochelys olivacea. Next base: position 403,389 of record NW_028181947.1, on the reverse strand, counting down.
CCCCTCCTACAGACCCGGTTATCCCCAGCCCCCCAAGCACACCCCCCACCAGAGACCTCCCCCACACCCCTTTCCCAATTACACCTTTGCTTCCCACAAAATCTCTTTTCCACTCTGGGTCCCACTCTTGCCACACAGCACCTGGAAACACCCCCATCTCTGGCTACATGGTCCCCCTGAACTCCCCATTCCTCCTCCCCCAGTGCCACCCCCACAGACTCCTCTGCTCCGTACCTGTGGCGTCGGGAGTGTCGGGGAAGGGCGTGTGCAGCAGGCCAGGGGGGTAGGGACCCTGCAGCCGCTCAGCTGCCTCATCGATGGGGACCCGGGGGGGCAGCTCGGGAGGCAGCAGCTCCATGGAGTTGAAGTGGGAAGCAGCGATGGAGACAGAGCTGGGGGAGATGGAAGCTGAGGGGCGCTCAGACAGACCCCCATATGCACCTGGTGGGATAGATACCAGATGAAGTTACCAATCTCCACAGAGCTGGGGGCGCTGGGACAGACCCAGTTTAGGGTTGGCTCATGCTGAGGCCATCCCACGCTGTGTGGCTCATGCTCCCTCCTCAGCAGGTCCAGCTGGTCTGGTTTTCTCTGGAAGCATCCGATTTCTGAATGCAGTGGGATCCAGTGGCAGGCAGTTCCACTGGCCCAGGGCAGCACATTCCCTGGATCCACCACTCCCCATGTACCCATCTCAGTTCCCTCTTCTCTCCAACTGTTATTGTCTACCCTGTCTCCTCTCTATAGTCACTGCCATCCCTGCAAACCCTGCCCCTGAATAAGACACTTTCAGCCCATGTCTGCTTCAAGATCCCCTGGGCCCACAGCTTTGGCTGTGCTGGGGTCACTGCACTCAGCAAAACAGCTGTAAACAAGAGAAACAGGGGATGGAAGAGGAGTCAGGAGCCAAGTGTGAGGAGGAGGAACCAGGCACAGGGGAGAAGGGAGCTGGATATGGAGAGAGGGACTACGTAGCTAGCGTGGCAGGTGTAGGGGAGAAGACGGCTGAGGGAGTTGGTCTAGAGGAAGGGCTGGGGGGACCAGCTATGGGGTGCTGGTATCCAGGGGGGGAAGCAGCTACAGGGCACTGGTACCTGGGGGCAGGGCGGGAAGCAGGGTTTGGGGGCCAGCTATGGCAGGTTGTCACAAAGTGATAATTTTTTGTAATATTTTTATAAAGGCTGTGTGTGCCAGAGTTTCCCTCCAGTGCTGTATTGTCACTCAGTGGGGAGAACAGGTCGGTGTGCTCTTGCCAGGCTAGGACACAGGTATGCATATCGCCTAGCTGTCTGGACTCTCAGGTCCCATATCAATGGAGCTCTTCAGAAGACAATGACAAATCCAATACCTAGCAACCAATGACCCAGAGACATACCGACTTCCCTGCTGTGACTCCCTGTGCCCCATGGTCACCACTTTTATATGGTTGTGATATATTTGGTACAAAGTGTGCCTTCTGAGGTGTCATTTGAAAACTCACAATCTGCTGAACATCATTGCCCTGTTGAAATGTGTGTAACAATGATTCATGTCAAATTATGAGGTTTTACTGTATGATTGTTAGTGAAATAGGTTGTGATTCTGGGTAACCCCCATAAGCCAATTTCTCAGAGACAAAGGCAGACTGGCACGCCAGCTACGTGCTAAAAGATCATTGCCTGCTTAAGCAGAGATTCACCAGCAGGGGACTTGTAAACAGGAAATTTACAATTGTACGCCATGGAACTGCCTGCCCCCATGACCCAGCAAGGGCTTGTCCAGCACAGAAGGGCTGGGGCATCAAAGGGGGAGAAATGCCACTAGCCACCTCACCTCTCCTCTCCTCCTTACAGCTCTCTGCTCATAACATCAATGAATGCCTGAGGGATACTGAACTAAGGGGAGTGGTCCCAGGCTGAAAGGAGAGAGAGCCTGTAAACTGAGAATTGCCTGCAGCATCTGGCGTGGAGAGAATGATGTTTGCTTCAAATCTTATTGAGCTAAGTAAAGTTTAGGAATTAGCTAATGGTTTTATCTTTTTTTTTTTGGTACCCAATTCTGACTGTTATGCCTTTTCCCTTATCATCACTTAACCGGGTCTTTCTCCAGTTAATAAACTCGGTTTATTATTTTCTCTAAACCAGCTGGTTTGATTGAAGTGTTTAAGAAATCTCTACTTAAGATAACAAAGACTGGTGCATAAACAGGTTTCAGAGTAGCAGCTGTGTTAGTCTGTATCCACAAAAAGAAAAGGAGTATTTGTGGCACCTTAGAGACTTGATTACAGACCTAAAAGTGGCAAGTCTTCAACAACAAAAACTTCAAAAACAGACTCCAACGAGAGACTGCTGAATTGGAATTAATTTGCAAACTGGATACAATTAACTTAGGCTTGAATAGAGACTGGGAGTGGATGGGTCATTACACAAAGTAAAACTATTTCCCCTTGTTTATTCCCCCGCCCCCATTCTTGTCAACTGCTGGAAATGGTCCACCTTGATCATCACTACAAAAGGTCCCGTCCCCGCACCCAGCTCTCCTGCTGGTAATAGCTCACCTTACCTGATCACTCTCATTACAGTCTGTATGGTAACACCCCTTGTTTCATGTTCTCTGTGTATATAAATCTCCCCACTATTCAGTATTTTCCACTGAATGCATCCGATGAAGTGAGCTGTAGCTCAAGAAGGCTTATGCTCAAATTCATTTGTTAGTCTCTAAGATGCCACAAGTCCTCCTCCTCTTTTGGTGCATAAACGTTACCCTTTGTTGGGATGTCCAACTATCTATGAGCTTGTACTGTCCAGTGGGCTACTGAGCAGTGTAAGACGCACATTTATGGGGGAGCCAGAGCTGGGACAGGGGATATGAGGGTGCCGCCCTGTATCGACTCATGGCTGGCTGGAAGAGCATTCATGTAAGCAGCTGGGATTGGTTTTCCATGCTAGTAGCTGCAGGTCAGCAGGCTGCTCCAACAGTACAGCGGTGTCCAAGGCACCCCAGGCTGGAGAGCTAAGGGGACAAAGCAATCTGGTCCAGGGAATGCCAAACCCACCTCTTAGCAGGGGGCTGAGCTGCATTTCCCCAGCTGGAGAACAAAGGACTGAGGGGAGAGGGGGGAAGGGAGGCTAAGTACCCTGACTGCCTCTAGCAGACCACACCCTGGGAGCCTGACAAAGAAGATCAGAAAGACAGGGAGAGAACCTGACCCAAGGGGTTCCCCACTGCCTGGCAGGGCTCTGGGCTGAGCAGAATGGACTGGGCTGTAACCTGCACCCCTCTGCGCGACCCTAAGGGCTCCCTGTGCCGTGCCCAGCTGACTAACACACCTGACTGTGCGCCAGTGTTGAGGGACTGTCCCTGCCATGCTGGGTGAGGGCACTGTCCCGGCAGCGTGGGCGCGTCTCTGCCGGGGTCTGGCTCAGCGGGACTCGCTGGGCAGAGCTCACGGGGGAAGCAGGAGGCTGCAGCCCAGAGGTCAAGTCTAAGCAGGCGGTGAAGCCACATGGTTTATCCAGGAAGAAGAGAGACCCCAGGGGTCTGGCTCACTGAAGAAGTCCTCCGAGAGACTGTTCCAAAGCTGGGGCCATAGCACCAATCCTTTGGATCTGTGACAGAGCCAGAGAGGGCTGGGAGCATGCCATCCACCTATGGGGTGCTGGTATGGAAGGAGGCAGGGCTCAGGAGGGCACAGGGTAAACAAGTGTTGGGCGGCTGGCTACAGACCTCTGGTAAAGGGGGATGCAGGGCAGGGGGGGCCAGCTACGGGGTGCTGGTTGGTAGGGGAGATGAGGCACGGCTGGGGAGGGCATGGGGTAGAGAGGTTGGGGATTTGGTTATGGGGGAAGATGGCTTAGGGGGTGGTACGGGAAGCTGGCAGGACTGGCACATGAGGGGGGGCAGTGGCAGGGCAGGTCTCTGCTGACACTCACCCTGGGAGAGCTGCTCGCTGCTCTCACTGGGCACCATGGGCAGCTCCCGACTCGGCATGCTCTCCGAGTGGTTGAGACAGGGCAGGTCCGTGCTGTCCGCGTTCTCCCTGCAGGGACACTGGCATGATTCACAGGTAAAGGACACCCCCACCCCCACCCTGGGGGATGCTGCCTGGCTCCCCCTCCTAGGAATGGGAATCTGGACCTTGCACTGAGCGCAGTCCCGGGGCAGGGAGCCAGGGCAATGCAGGGGGCAGAGGAGTTGGCGGCACAGGGGGGTCCCACAGCAAGGCGAAGGGGACCCGGAGCCCTGGTGCCATGAGGGGGAGATGTCAGAGCTGGGGTCGGGGCCGGACGCTGGCTCACTCACCCCAGGCTCATGCAGTCCTGGATGTCGGCCAGCCACGACCTCATCTGCAGCGAATCGACCGTCTCCAGGATGTACTCAAGAGAGTTCTCCATCTGCCAGGTACACTGGGTCAGCACCAGTGCACCAGGCACCCCTTTCCCTGCCCCTCGTGGTGCTCCTCTCTCCATCCTTCCAGCATCCGAATCCCCCAGCCCCACTCCAGCCTCAGATGCTCCCACCCCACTCCTCCCCTCCCCCACCAGTGTGGCACCCCCAAGACATCTCCCAAACTGCCCCTGTATATGCCTGTGGGGCCACCCCCAACCTCCTTACACCCCTCCCCCACAGAACATCTCCACAGCCTGGCCCCACAGCTGGGGCTTCCTGCTCAGACCCTCATCACTGGGGGATGGTCCCCTGCGACCCCACTGCGGGGGCGGGGGGCACAGCCCTCAGACGTCTCCACCTGCTCCGCCCCAGCCCTGTGCCTAACTCGCAGCAGCAGCAGCAGCGCAAAGAAGGGGCGTGAGCTGATTCTCTCCCCCCCACAGCCCCTCCCAGTCCCCCGCACCCACCTTTAAGACAAAGGTGTTTTCCTTGTCAGGCATCTCCAGCGGTGTGGTGGTGCGCACGTCTGTCACAGCCGAGCAGAGGATGCTGACCCGGGCCTTGGTGGACTGAGGGCAGGTGAGAGACAGCGAGGTGAGATGGGACCCACAATCAACCCAGCCCTGGGCCAGGCCATTCGTCCCCTCCCCACACAGGGCTGCGACAGGCCAAGTGCGATGGGACGGGGGTCATTACTGATCTGTTACACTGAGGGTGCAGCCCAGGGAAGGGACTTTGCCAAGACTGCACAGCCAGATCAGGAACCCAGGAGTCCAACCTGACTCTTCTACCCCCACTGTACCCCAGTGGTTCTCAAACAGGGGTGTGTGTACCTCTGGGGATACACAGAGATCTTCCAGGGGCACATCAACTCATCTAGACATTCACCTAGTTTTACAACAGGCTACATAAAAAGCACTAGCGAAGTCAGTACAAACTAGGGGTGTCAATTAATTGCACTTAATTCAAGCAATTAATGCAAAATAAATTAATTAAAACAATTAATTGTGATTAATCACAGTTTTAATTGCATTGTTAAAGAATAACAGATTATTATTAATAAACGAATATTTATTATACATATTTTGGATATTTTTCTACCTTTTCAAATAAATTGATTTCAATTACAACACAGAACACAAAGTGTGCACTGCTCACTTTATATATTTTAGTACAAATATTTGCACTGTAAAAAACCAAAGAGTATTTTTAATTCATCTCATACAAGTACTGTAGTGCAATCTCCAATGTGAAAGTGCAACTGACAAATGTAGATTGTTACATAACTGCACTCAAAAACAAAACGAGTTCAATCCTTAAGGGGGCCATTTAGGCATCATGGAGCAAAAATTGGGGATTGGTCCTGCTTGAAGCAGGAGGTTGGACTAGATGACCTCCTGAGGTCCCTTCCAACCCTGATATTCTATGATTCAGAGCCTACAAGTCCACTCAGTCCTACTTCTTGTTCAGTCAATTGCTAAGACAAACAAGTTTGTTTACATTTACAGGAGATAATGCTGCCCTCTTCTTATTTACAGTGTCACCAGACAGCAAGAACAGGCATTCACATTCACATTTGTAGCTGGCATTGCAAGGTATTTACGTGCCAGATATGCTAGACATTCGTATTCCCCTTCATGCTTTGGTCACCATTCCAGAGGACATGGTTCCATACTGACGATGCTCGTTCAAAAAATAATGCATTAATTAAATTTCACTGAACTCCTTGGGGGAGAATTGTATGTCTCCTGCTCTGTGGTTTTACCTGTGTTCTGCCATATATTTAATGTTATAGCAGTCTTGGATGATGACCCAGCACATGTTGTTCATTTTAAGAACACTTTCACTGAAGATGTGACAAAACGCAAAGAAGGTACCAATGTGAGATTTCTAAAGATAGCTGCAGCACTTGATACAAGATTTAAGAACCTGAAGTGCCTTCCAAAATCTTAGAGGGACGAGGCATGGAGCATGCTTTCGGAAGCCTTAAAAGAGCAACACTCCGATTTGGAAACTACAGAACCTGAACTATTCCCCCCGCCAAAAATCATCCTTCTGTTGGTGGCATCTGACTCAGATGATGAAAATGAACGTGTGTTGGTCTGCACTGCTTTGGATCGTTATCAAGGAGAACCCATCATCAGCATGGAAGCGTGCTCTTTAGAATGGTGGCCGAAGCATGAAGGGGCATACACATGTTTAGCATACATAGCATGTAAATACCTTGCAACACCAGCAACAACAGTGCCATGTGAACGCCTGTTCTCACTTTCACGACATTGTACATAAGAAGTGGGCAAAATTATCTCCCGTAAATGTAAACAAACTTGTTTCTCTTAGCGATTGGCTGAACAAGAAGTAGTGGACTTGTAGGTGCTAAAGTTTTACATTGCTTTATTTTTGAGTGCACTTATGTACCAAAAAACCAAAACAAAACCATTCTACATTTATAAGTTGTCCCTCTGTGATAAAGAGATTGCACAAGACTTGTATGAAGTGAATTAAAAAGTACTCTTTTGTTTATCTTTTTTTACAGTGCAAATATTTGCAATAAAAATAATATATCAAGTGAACACTGTCCATTTTGTATTCTATGTTGTAACTGAAGTCAATGTATTTGAAAATGTAGAAAACATCCCAAGATATTTAAATGGTATTTTATTATAGTTTAGCAGTGCGATTAAAATGGCAATTAGTCATGATTAATTTTTAAACTCACGATTAATTGCAATTTTAAAAATCATTTGACAGCCCTAGTACAAACTAAAATTTCATACACCCAATTATGTGTTTATACTGCTCTATGCACTATACACTGAAATGTAAGTACAATATTTATATTCCAACTGATTTATGTTATAATTACATTGTAAAAATGAGAAAATCAGCCATTGTCCAGTACTAGTGTGCTGGGGGACACTTGTATTTTTATGTCTGATTTTGGAACCCAGTAGTTTTTACGAGAGATAAAACTTGGCGTACACAAGACAAATCAGACTCCTGAAAGGGGTACAGTAGTCTGGAAAGGTTAAGAGCCACTGCTGTACCTTGTTAAACCCCCACTCTCCTCCCAAAGCCAGGCAAGGTACCCAGAAGCCCTGACTCCAGAACACCTTTCATTCCACCTTGTCTCTCACACCACGCACAGCTCTAGCAATGGTCCTCAATCCTGAACCGCAGCTCTCTGCCACCCCAGACCTGAGGGTCTTCTCCCTGCAGGTAATCCTTACCAGCAGCCCCCCATGAGGAATCCCATCAGGTGGGTGGCTGCCCCCCAGGATGGGGCACAACTCCCACTGCCCCCTCACCTTGGGGGGGATGTAGAACTCCAGCAGGTAGCCCTCGCCCTCTCCCTTGCCTGCCTTCCGCAGCAGCAGCCGGCATTTCTGCCATCGGGCCCGGCTGCCACCCCCCCCTCCGCTGTCATCGGCCACAATATAATTGAGCAGCCCCTCCCGGCGCACACTGGACAGTTCCACTTTGGGGGCAGGCGCCTTGCTGAGCCGCAGCCTCTCAAACTTGTGTGTCCAGCGCTCGGTGGGCAAGGAGTCCGCTGCCCCACCCCCTGAGGAGTTGGAATTGGTGTTGGCCCCGCCAGCCTCCTCCTCAGTGGGGGACTCGGCTGAGCTCTTCCACTGCAGAATGCCTCGCATGCTGCCCCGCACGCTGCGGCTGACGTTGCGCAGGGAGAAACGCTTTTTGAGCTTAGGCTTTGTGCTGGCAGTCGCGGCAGAGGCGGAGACGTCCTCGGAGCTACGAGACTGGCTGCTGGACAGCCCCGAGGCCAGGCCGGGCTGCGGCTCCACTGGAGAGGCCACTGAGGAGTCGCTGCAGGTCTCTGAGAGGTCACGGGTGGAGGAGGAGGAAGCGCCCCCAGGGCAATGGTGGGCTCCAGTGAAGGGAGCGATGTCGCAGCGGGGGGGTGAGTCGCCGGCACAGGCCCGGCTCACCTCGGCCTCAAAGTGCTCCACGAAGTGCTCCGCGAAGCGGCGGGAGAAGGCAGCCTCGGCCCCCGGTGCTGCAAACTGGGGGTTCTCGCTCAGGAAGGCGCGGAAGCGCCGTGCAAAGTCCAAGGCAGCTGCCCGGGCATGGGCCTCGCAGAAATCCCGCCAGCCGGGCGAGGGCAGCGGTGCCGCCGCCTCCACCACCCCCGGTGGCGCCACGCTGCCGTTCATGCTGCTGCCGCTGTCCAGGAGACAGGAGCCCCAGGAGGGGCTGGGCGCCAGGATCCTGACCACCAGGAGGCTGCTGCTGCTGCTGCTACTGTCGTGCTCACCTGGGAGAGTGGGGGAGACAGAGAGTGAGAAGACAAGCAGGGAAGAAACCCAGGGAATGCAGCACTGTAGGGTGAACCCAGAGGCCAGGGGAGCAGAGCTCCAGATGGGACTTTGGGGGTGTGCCAGAAAGCGCTGGGTAAAGGGGGCACAGCTCCAGAGAGAGAGAAGAAATAGCACCAGGACACACCACATGGCCAGGAAACTGAGCAAAGGTGACAGAAGATCCTCTGGGGGTGGAACTCTAGGGTGGGAAGAGGGCCCAGCGCAGAGACCTTGAGATGGGGGATGGGAAGGGGCTGGGGAGAGCCCCTAGAGATACCCTGGGGAGCATAGTGCTGGGCTATGGGAGTACGTGGGAGGGCACTGCACCCAGACCACTGCACCAAGGGGGCATGAACCCCAGGAGGGGAAGATAGGCTGGGGGATTCCCCTGGGAAGAAGGTGCAATGAAAGGAGAAGCCAAGGGCAAGGAGGTGCCTAGGGGAGTTGGTGGGGAGATGCCCAGGTGGCAAGAGGGAGAACGTGGCCATAGGGTGTAATACTGGAGAGTATTGGGAGGCACAGCGCCATGGGAAGGAAAAGGGCTGTGGAGAGGGGTAGAATCATTCTGTCTCCCCTTTTCCCCTTATGCCGAGGTTTAGCCTCCCTCTCAGCACCCCTCAGTTGCCCCAAATCTCCTTCCTTCAAGCTCCTGCCCCAGCCAGGCCCCCACCCCCAAACCTCCCTCGTCTGGGCTCCTGCCCCAGCCAGGCCCCCAGCTCCAGAGTTTTTCCTGGAAATTGAAATTAGGTGAGGGCGTTCGAATTTACAGGGGAGTGAGGGCTGTCGAGAGGTGAGACCATGCAGGTGAAGGTGGGTTGTATGGCACCACAGTAAAAACTGAAAATGTTTCACAACTATTTTATTTATCATGATACAAATTAAAGTTGGCTACTCAAGCCTACTATGAAGCATGACTTCTACATCCTTCTTGGTTTCGTCTTGTAACTTTGCACAACTCTGTTAATGAGCTTCTCAAATGCACTGCGTTCACTTTCGGTGGCTTCTCATGTGTCCGGTACTTCCAGTCCTTCAGGATATGTTCATGATCATGCAGAAGGCGACTCCTTTCAGAACACAAAATTCTATTCAATGAGGAAAAAGAACACTCAACTGTAGCTGTTGAGACTGGGAGTAGCAAGAGATGTATTCCTACTTTTTTCATCCCAGGAAACATAGCACAAATATTGGGTCGAACCACTAGTGATGATAAAGAAAAAGCTAAAGTCAAATTTTTGTTCATTCATCGTATGATATTCCACTCTGTGTTCAAATTCTCTACTCTGTCATGATCACATGGCAGCCCAATTGCTGGTAGTGTCTCACTTCACTCAACGGTCGGTGTTTTATAAAACAGGCATCTGTAAAAGCTACATGGAGGTTGAGTAGAATCCAGAAGTTGCTGTTGCAGATTTGTAAGAATCAAGTCTGTGTACTTTTTCAGCTGTCTTAACAAACATTTCTTATATTGAATCCTTAAGTGAAGAAGACAAGTGCCTTCATTAGTCAACTTCTGGATGGAAGTCTTTGCTTCTTCCAGTACATTTTCAATGGCTCTCTTTTTGATTGATCCAAGTGTAGCATCTAGTGCTGGATGAAGATTTACTACTGTTGCAACAGATGCCTGGATGGCATTGTTTAATGACCCAAGTGGTTTCAACAGTAGACTTACAAGACAGAAAATGATGATAGTCTTCTGTAAACTTAGTAGCAAAAGTTGTCCACCAGCCTCACTACTTAGATCTGTCCCACCTCGGTAGATACTTTCCAAAGCCAGTAACAACGGTTGCAGTAATTTTAAGACAACAGCCAAGGATCGCTCATGAGAAAGCCAGCGGGTTTTCCCAGGTTGGACTAATTTTAACTTCAGTCCCATTGTATCGTCTATATTTTTTCCAAGACATTTAGTCCTTTTGGACTCTTGCTGAAAAAAAAAAAGAGTATACTAAAGACATTAAATTGATGGCTTTTTAAAATCTTTTGAAGATTCTGCAGCTCATACTAGTGCTAGTTGGAAAAGATGGTCTCTGCAGCATGTCTAGGAGAGATTAGGGTTATACTTCCCTCTGAGCAAAGCTTGTACTCTGCTATGCCTTCCAGAGAAGTTTGCAGCTCCATCAAATGCACAAGCAGCCATCTCCTTGGGGTTCAATTTACAAGCAATTAACTCTTCTGCGATGTGGGTTGTCAGAGACACAGCTGATGTGTCCTCTATAACCTGAACATCTAAAAATGCATTTATTGGCCTACTACTGACATGAAGATAATCACAATGACTTAATACTTCATGCCCACATGCATCGGTTCATTCACCAGCCATCAATCCACATTTTCTGAACGCAGTGAGAGTTCTTCACTTTTTCAGCTGCTCAACCTTTCACTGCTCCATCACATGCATCTAACCAGTTAGTTGAGTTTCTTGCAGAAAGATAGCAAACATTTGCTGGTCTTGTTCGGAACTAGTGTCCAACTTCAAGATTAACAACAGAAAATGAACTTAACATTGGTCTCCTGTTTGCAGGGTGTGGTATCTCTTGCTTAAATAGAAAATATGATTGTTGCGACAGCCACATTTGTTCTCAAAACTGTGTTGTGTCTCCAGCATTCTTAAAAGCCTCATTAAGTTCTTCTAAAATTGGCTTTGATAGTGACTGGCTTACAAGGCTTTCTGCACGTCGATGCAGTCCAGAGGCTTGGTGTTTTGCAGCCTTTTCATGTAGATTGTCAGCACTGGCTTTGCTGATCGGTTTGGCAAACCAAGCTCCTCCACTTTTAGTATATAAATCCACGGTATGCTCACATCTTGAATAGTGCGTGCAGTTCTGGTCGCCCCATGTCAAAAAAGATATCTTGGAATTGGAAAAGGTACAGAGAAGAACTGAAATAATTAGGGGTATGGAATAGATTCCATATGAGGAGAGATTAATAAGACTGGGACTTTTCAGCTTGGAAAAGAGATGACAAAGTGGATATGATAGAGGTCTATAAAATCTTGACTGGTGTGGAGAAAGTGAACAAGAAAATGTTATTTACTCCTTCACATAACACAAGACCTAGGGGTCACCCAATTACATTAATAGGCATCAAGTTTAAAAACAAACAAACACAAGGAAGTATTTCTTCACACAACGCACAGTCAACCTTTCAAACTCTTCGCCAGAGGATGATGTGAAGGTCAAAACGATAACGGGGTTCAAAAAAGAACTAGATAAGTTCCTAGAGAACAAGTCAATCAATGGCTATTAGCCAGGATGGGCAGGAATGCAACACCATGCCCTGAGTGTCCCCAGTCTATGCATGCCAGAAGCTGGGAGTGGATGACAGGGGATGGATCACTGGATGATTACTTGTTCAGTTCATTCCCTCTGGGGCACCTGACATCGGTGACTGTCAGAAGACAGGATACTGGGCTAGATGGACAATTGGTCTGACCCAGTATGACCGTTCTTATGTAAAAACTAATTATAACATAACAATACAAATGTTTAGTACTGAAACTCTCCAATATAGTAATCTCTCGAGATAGCAACAATGTGAGATAATTACCCTGGCAAATAATGCACTTTAAAAATCTTGGCCTACTAGGAAATGTATATTTATATTAGTTTCCCAGTCACAAATCTAGCATTTGGGAGCAAAGTCACTAAAACGTAGTTCAACAAACAAATGTTCCTTTAATGTACCCCTCCCTTCACCGCACCCCATTCATAGCTGTTGTCCTTGGTCAGTGGAGACCCAGAGTTCAGAGGTGCTTTCGTGTGAGTTCACCTCCCACCCTGCGAGGAGGTGAGAACGCACCGTGCTCGTTCCTCCAGCCACTGCCAATGGCCCTGTGCCTTCACCTTCTGCTGCCACCTGCCACTGTGACCTCTGCAAATCCGTCTCTTGAGGTTCCGCAGCTCTCAGTGGGGAACCTCACTGCTAGTGCAGGCTGGGCACGGTCTTCCACAGAAATGCTGTCCTGCAGCAAGTCTAAGCCCTTAGGCCTGATTATCAGTGACTTCAGCTCTAGTGGTCACTTAAAAGAACAAAAGACTACAGAGCCTAATCTGCTCTATTCTTAAACCAGGGAGACGGACAGGTCAAATGGCGCCTGTGACTCTTAGGCAGAATTGACACTACCAAGCAAAACACCTGTCCCCCACCCTTTCTCTACACTGGGATCCGGCATCCAAACCCCCTGCTTACCGACTGCAGTTCAGTTGATGGTGAGCAATGCTTAATTTGTAATGATCCAGGTGCTGGGGTTCCAACAATTAAGTGCCAGGGCTCCAGCAAGTTTTTTACATTAATCATTGATGTGGCAAGCCCAGAGGTCCTGAGGCTATGAACTGCCAAGTCTAGAGGTGCGAGGGCTCAGCCCTGGCACAAAATTAAGCACTGAGGGTAACCCCCTCAATCAGGACAGGCTAAGCACAGTTCTGCTGCCCTTTACTCCTGCAGTAACAAAATTTAATGACTCCTGCATTCAACACTAAAGTGATTTGTAACCCAACACCAGGCAAACTTGAGCACTTGGGCAGCACAGCTCTGTCTGCTGGATACCTAGGCAGGCTGTGTTCATGTAAATACAATTTGGGCCTGAAGTCCTTTCCTCTCACCGGCTCAGCACCAGCTGCCGGAGAGGAGCTCGCTCACGCCTTACTTACAAACCACAGGCTGGCCAACGTTGCGCCAGCACTGCCGTAGCAAACCGCCGCCAGGGCAGGGAGCTGCTCTTTATCCCCACCTGTCAGGCTGCCGCCCCGCGCGCGGCTGCTCCCCTTCAACCCAAGGCGCCAGGCGGGGACGGATCGGGCCGCGCGGCGCCGCGCGGAGGGAGCTGAGCGCGCGGGGGGGGGTCTCTGTCCAGCTCCAGCCGCCCCAAGCCGGGGGGAGTGCGGGGCGTGGCCTAACGGGAGCCCGGGCGGAGCTGCGGGGGCGGGGCCGATTCTCACCATCCCGCCCGGCGGCTCCGGCTCCGGCTCCTCCCGGGTCTCGGCAACGGCAGCTTCCCAGTCAGTCTCCGTTACAGCGAAGAGGGGACAGGGCCTGGTATCGTCACTTCCGCTTCCGGGAGCTCCGTCCCTGCGTCGCACGCCTAGGCTTCCGCTTCCGGGAAGTAACCGGAAGCCCCATCCCACAGGGAGCGGGACTAGAGCGGCTGCTCAACAAGAGCACCATAGAGAGGAGGAGGTTAAGGGCTAGAGCGACTCATGCTGCGGGCATAAACCATAGACGGTAGTTGGACTGAGGCTAGAGCGGCGTCCGCTAGCCCCGACACCCCAGCGGGGCTGAGTCCGCCTGCCTAGAATGACTCCAGCGGGGCAGTTACCATAGAGAGGAGACTCGTTCGCTAGAGCGACAACCGCGGGTGGCAAATATAGAGCGGTAGCGGGGCTACGCCAGAGCGCCTCCCATGGGCGAGCCGTACCATAGAGCTGAGTGGCTAGAGGGACGAGAACTGTCTACAGTGTCACACGTGTACCATGAAGGCAGGGAAGTCGGGCTAGAAGGAATCTCACGAACAGCAAACACCATAGAGCGAACAGGGTGAGAGCGGCTGCTCCCCACAAACCTGAAGTCGGGCCGGACAGCGGGAATGGAACAGTGCCTGCCATAGAGCCTGGCCCACGCGGGGACAGAGCGCCGCGCGCTGCTAGCGCGTCCCCTGCCGGAGCGACTGCCCGCCGGGCCATGGGGAACGGGCCCCAACCCAGCCCCGCCCCCTGCCTCACCACTGCCCGCCCCCATCCTCCTGTCTCCGCCCTTGCCCGGCTGCCTCAGCCCCCGCAGCTCCCCCCCCCCCCGGTGTCCGCTGGCACCTTAAAGGCTAAGCCATTTATTTGGGCATCAGCTTTCGTGGGTATCTGAAGAAGGGGGGGTTACCCACGAAAGCTGATGCCCAAATAAATGGCTTAGTCTTTAAGGTGCCAGCGGACTCCTTGTTGTTTTTGTGGATACAGACTAACACGGCTACCCCCGATACTTCAGACCCAAAAGGCCCCCTACCCCCATTACAGTGCGGCTCCAAACAGGTTAGTACGGGCCAGGGGAGTTCGCAGCTCAGAGCGATGGGCTCAGGCTCTCCGCAGACTCAGGGCAGTGGTGCTGTGTTAGTCAAGCTTGTGGCAGCTCCTCCCTCTCCCAGGGGTGGACTCAAGCAGCATTGGTTACCCTCAGATTGTTTTTGGAAGGTTATCGCTACAGCCATGAGGCTTAGCCACTTACTCTTTAAATGCAAGCTGAGGGTCAGGAGTATCTGAATACACCTGTGGGCCCCATACAAATGCCTCATGGGGTCTGCATGTTTGTCACACCTGTTGTCATTTTCAGCTGGAGAGGTGTGCTCAGTTGGTTTGCAGCTCCATGTTGCTAAAGCTTTGGATTGAGTTGGTTTTGGGGTGTCTGTCTTGATTTAGGTGCGCCGGAAACCGTGTCCGATTTGTGTCTTAATTGTAGCAGAAGCCATCCAGACTTGATTTAAATACTTCAAGGAATGGAGAATCCAGCCCATCCTTAAAAACTTGTGCCTTACTTCCCATATGAATGTGTCTCACTCCAGCTTCTAGGCCCTGGATGAAAGAGCCCTGTGCCATGAGAAATTGCCTCCTGATGTAGGCCCAACATGTCAGCAACAGCAGTGTGCAGGAGGTCAGATTAGGTGATCACAGTAGACCCTTCTGACCTTAAAGGCTGAGTCTATGTCACCTCTTAACCTTCTCTACTATAAACTAAATAGTTTGTGCTGTTTCAGTGTCTTCCTGTGAGGCAGGTTTTCCAGACCATGAGTTGCTCTTGTGAACCCTTTTTCTGAACCCTTTCCAATTTATCAACATCCTTTTTGAAGTCTGGACACCCCAACTAGACAAGGTATTCAATAATGGTCTCACTGATGCTATTACTCCCCCTCCCTGCTCCTACTTGATACTTCCCAGTTTATATATCCACGATCACATTTGCCCTGTTGGACACCACATCACACTGGAAGAGCCTGTTTGGTTCAGTGTACAGTAGGGTGGGCTGGATTATATTGTCAGTTGATAGATTATAAACCCAGAAAAACCCACTGTGATGATCTAGTCTGACCTCCTGTATTACATGGGCCATAGGACTCCTCTTGAGTTAATTCCTGTTTGAACTGGAATAGACGTTTTAGCAAAACATCCAATCTTGATTTAGAAATTGCTGTCACAGTCCTGGTAAATTGTTCCCTTGTAAAAACTTGCATCTTATTTCCAATCTGAATTTGTCTAATTTCAGTTTCCAGACACTGCATCATGTTACATGTCTGTCTGCTAGATTGAAAAGCCCTCTACTATCAAACCTCTGTTTCCTATGTAGATATATATAGATTGTCACCTCTTAATTTTCTCTTTGTTAAGGTAAACAGAGACTCAAGGAGCTCAATTGCTATCATCTTTCCAGCAGTTTTAGTGATGGCTTTCATTTCTCCAGGACTCTTTATGGCATGGAAGGCCCCAGAGCTTTGAGGTAAGGGAGATGTTTTGTGGGGCGGGGTGGGGCAGGGCAGCAGTACCTGTGCAGTGTTTCCTTGCCCCCTCCGCTCCACTGTTTAAGGGAAGATGCCTCCCCATGCATTCTGTAAATATACATTGCCCTGAGAAAACAAATCAGGGATTTCTGCTCCAGACAGGAAATTGACTAGTGAAGCCCTGGCTCCTTCTACCACTCAGCTACATGGACCATATTCTGGACAGCAGTGACTCTCTGAATAGGACTTAGGGTTTGTGGTGGAAACCAACTGAACATGAGCTCCCAGTACAAGGCTGTGACTAAGAGAGCGAATATGATCCTTGGATATATAAGCAGAGGGATATTGAGTAAGAGCAAGAATGTGGTATTTCCCTCTGAATACAGCATTAGTGAGACCATCACTAGATGCTGTTTCCAGGACTGGTGTTCACACTTCAAATCGGATGGTGACAAATTAGAAAGGGTTTGGAAAAGAGCTACAAGGATGATCTGGAAAGCCTACCTTAAAATGAAAGACTGAAGGAGATTTATCTATTGAATATGTCCAAGAGAAGGCTAAGATTCCCATCTGTAGGCACCTATGTGGGGAGGGGATTTCTGATAGCAGAGGGCTATTTAATCCATCAGACAAAGGCAGAATGAAATCCAATGGCTGGGAGCTGAAGGAAGAGAATTCAGGGTAGAAATAAGACACAGATTTTAAACGGGAGGGAACATCTCCCCTTGGGATGCGTTGGATTCTATATTGCAGAGAGTCTGTAAATCATCCTGGAGCGTCTCCCCTGAAAAGCTATGCTCTAGCTCAGCCAGATGCAGGAATCACTGAGATTTTCTAGCCAGGATTATATAGGAAGCCAAACCGGATGGGCTCTTCTGACCTTAACATCTCTGAACAGTATAGTAGTCCCTGGAGATCAGAGCCATGCTGTGCGGGATGCTGTACAAACACAGAGCGAGGGGCAGGCCCTGCCCCAATTTAAGGCCCTGATCCTGCAAGGACTTACGCATCTGTGAGTAGTTCATTGACTTCAGTGCCTAAAATTAAGCATGCGTGTAAGTCTTTGCTGGATCAGGACCTCAAGATGAGACAGACAAAGGCTGGGTGGGGAAACAGAGACTAACAGAAGAAAAGAAACTTGCCCATGGCAGGTCAGCAGCAGAGCCAGGAAGAGAACCCAGGAGGCCTGGATTCCAACGTAGTGTTCTGTCCACTAGACCACGCTGCCTCATTTGAATGGAGCAAGGTCATTTTATGCCAGCTGAGGATCTAGCCTCTTGAAGCACACATGACGGTTTCTTCAGAGACCCTGTTTTGGGGGTTTATAGTATGCTCAGGTAGTCCATTCCATAAAGATCCATCATCTAAGAGTTAGTCACTGGAAGAGACCAGCTTTGGGGCCTGTTACAGGGCTATCATCTAGTCTTACCTCCTGTACATCACAGGCCAGAGAATTTTTCCCAGTTCCACCTGTGTTGAGCCAAATCGCTTGTGTTTGGCTAAAGCATTTTCCAAAAAGGTCTCCAGCCTGGATCTGGAGACAACAAGAGATGCACAATCTACTACTTCCTTTGGGAGTGTGTTCCAGTGGGTAAGGCACACATTTATACCAGTGAGGGTGATTATTTCTTATTGGAATTCAACTGGCTTCCGCTTCCAGCCAGTGGTTCTTGTTCCAGCCAGTGGTTCTTGTTCTGCCTGTCTCTGCTAGAGTAAAGAGTCCTTTAGTACCTGCTATTTTGTCCCGTGAAGGTCCTGCTGCACCATAATCATGTAATCAGTCAATCTTCTTTTTGGATGAGACTGAGTTCATTAAGGCTCTCCCTCAAAGGCCCTCAAATAATTTTTTTCCCTGTCAAACTAACCCAATTACTTTCTTTCATGAGATTACAAGTTTGATATAAGTCTGTGTTGATTTAATATACTTAAACCTCTGTAAGGTATTTGACTAGGTACTGCAGGACACTTTGATTAAGAAACTAGAACAATACAAAATCAACATGGCACACATTAAATGGATTAAAAGTCAGCTTACTGATAGGCCTCAAAATATAATTGTATAGGGGGAAGTGTGTTTCCAGTGGCCCCTGCAGGGATCGGTTCCTGGCCCTGCACTATAACATTTTTATCAATGACCTCGAAGAGAACATAAAAGCATCACTTATAAAGTCTGCAGATGACGAGGACAGGTCACTGATGCAGAGCGATCTGGATTGCTTGGTCAGCTGGGCACAAGCAAACAATATGCATTTTAATATGGCCAGATATAAAGTCAGACATCTGGGAACAAAGAATATACGCTGTGCTTACGGGATGGGGGACTCTATCCTGAGAAGCAGTGACCCTGAAAAGATTTGGGTGTCATGATGGACAATCATTCAGACATGAACTCCCAGTGCAATGCTGTGCCTAAAAGGGTTAATGTGATCCCTGAATGTATAAATGGGAATATCGAATCGGAGTAGACTGGTTATATTACCTTTGTATTTGGCACTGGTGCAACTGCTGCTGGAATCTTGTGTCCAGTCCTGGTGCCAACAATTCAGAAAGGATGTTGATAAATTAGCAAAGGTTCAGAGAAGAGCCACAAGAATGAGGAAAGGATTAGAAAACACGCCTTATAGTAACAGACTCCAGGAACTAAATCTAGTGAGCTTAACAAAGAGGGTGACTTGAACACAGTCTATAAGTCCTTAAGTGGGGAACAGAAATTTAATAACAGAGAGCTCTTCAATTTAGCAGAGAAGAGGCAATGACTGAAAACTGCAGTTAGCCTTGTCTATACTGCAGAGTTTTTGTTTGTTTTTTGGCCAAAAGGCAGCTTTTGGTGATGAAACAGTACTGCAAGGCCACTTTTGGTAACAAAACTCTTCAGTTTTGGTGACAAAATAAAATCACCTAAACGAGAGTCATATGGCTTTTTATGCAAAAGTATTGTTGCCAAAGTGCCAGTGTAGACACCGCGCTTGATTTTTATCACTTTAATTGGCCTCCAGATGGTGTCCCACAATGCCCATCCTGACTGCTCTGGTCAGCAGTTCCAATTCCACTACCCTGCAGCCAGGTAAGCAACTGTCTGCCCCTCCTCCTTTAAAGCCCTGGGAAATTTTGAAATTCCACTTCCTGTTTGCTCGGTGTGGAGAGCTCATATCATATCTTCCCAGCTGACCATGGTGGTTCCATGCGGCAAACACTCTCCTGCTTGGACCAATGTGGATCTGCTGGATCTGCTCAGTATTTTGGGAGAGGAGGCTGTGCAGTCACAGCTGCATTCCAGCCATAGGAATTTCGATACCAAGTGGTGGATTTCTCAAAGCTTGTGCAAAAAGGGCTGTGCTTTTTGGGACATGCTGCTGTGCACAGCAAAGGTCAAGGAGCTGAGGCACGTGTATCGGAAAGCAAGGGAGGCAAACCATCACTCCAGTGCCGCTGTTTTGATAAGGAGTTGGACGCTATCCTCGGCAGCGACCCCACTTCCCCCACCCAAGAGCCCCATGGATACTTCGATGGGGCTGGAGCTGGCAGAAAGTGGACCTAACCCAGAGAATGAAGTCATTGATGAAGAAGTGGAGGTAGCTGACAATGTGGAGCACACAGTAGGGTCGCCTGGTGGTGCGTCCAGTCAGGAGCTATTCTCCACTCCGGAGGTATCTAGCCAGTCTTGGCAGTCACACTGCAGTGAGCAAGAAGCAGGAGCAGAGACTCCGATAGGTGGTTTTGCTTTGTGAAATGCTGAGGTGGGTTGAGGGCATAGAAATGGCTATGTTTCTGTGTGCTGGACATTTCCCTGTGCAGCTATGCACATTGTGATTTCACAGGAATCCTCCAGAGAGATCTCAAGGAAACTTTCCTGGAGGTACTTGGCAATCCTCTGCTGAAGGTTTCTTGGCAGAGCTGCTTTGTTCCTTGCCCCATTGAAGGAAACTTTTCCGCGCCGTTCTGCAATCACTTGTGCAGGGACAAAGCGGCACCCAGGTGAGCAGCATAGGGATCGGGGCAGAAGCCACAAGAGTGTAGTAGATGCACCCTTGCTTCCCTGCTTACCCTCAGGAGTGAGATATCTGGTACAACCACCACCTGTGGAAAAGGTTGGGAAAATTTAGAATATTGTTCCTAGTCGACTGTACCACGACCTTTTCATATTGATTTTCTCCCCATGTACAATGTCCCCCGCCCTGAGGTATACTCACGACGCTTGGGGTGTTGGCCGGTGTTCGCCAGCATTTGGTCAGTGAGAAAGCGATTGGTATGTTACTTAGGTGTATTTTACTGTACTGTTTCAATGCTGTGCTCATACTTAATCATGCTTCTGTGTATTGTTCCTTTTGTGTCTGCAGATGTGGCCTTCAGAGGCATCCCCTACACACCGGCAGAGTGCTTCCACCAGATAAGAAAGCATCCAAGAGGGAGCAAGGAAGACATGTTCCAGGAGGTGCTGCAATACTCAGATGCAGAAAAGAGGGAACGCAGGTAGTGAAAGGAAATGGAAAGGTTGGACAGAAAAGAAAATGAGGCTTTCATTGGGGATGCAATGGAGAGGATGATTAAAGTTATGGAGAAGCAAACTGAGATGCTACAAAAAGAAAAGGAGTACTTGTGGCACCTTAGAGACTAACCAATTTATTTGAGCATAAGCTTTCGTGAGCTACAGCTCACTTCATCGGATGCATACTGTGGAAAGTACAGAAGATCTTTTTATACACACAAACCATGAAAAAATGGGTGTTTACCACTACAAAAGGTTTTCTCTCCCCCCACCCCACTCTCCTGCTGGTAATAGCTTATCTAAAGTGATCACTCTCCTTACAATGTGTATGATAATCAAGTTGGGCCATTTCCAGCACAAATCCAGGTTCCCCCCCCCACACACACACACACAAACCCACTCTCCTGTTGGTAATGGCTTATCTAAAGTGATCACTCCCCTTACAATGTGTATACGTTAGATAAGCTATTACCAACAGGAGAGTGGGTTTGTGCGGGGGGTGGGGAGAAAACCTGGATTTGTGCTGGAAATGGCCCAACTTGATTATCATACACATTGTAAGGAGAGTGATCACTTTAGATAAGCTATTACTAGCAGGAGAGTGGGGTGGAGGGAGAGAAAACCTTTTGTAGTGGTAAACATCCATTTTTTCATGGTTTGTGTGTATAAAAAGATCTTCTGTACTTTCCACAGTATGCATCTGATGAAGTGAGCTGTAGCTCACAAAAGCTTATGCTCAAATAAATTGGTTAGTCTCTAAGGTGCCACAAGTACTCCTTTTCTTTTTGCGAATACAGACTAACACGGCTGTTACTCTGAAACCTGAGATGCTACAGTCCCTCATAATGCTCCAGACTGAGCAGATGCATGCCTGCCCTTCCCTTCAACACATTCAGAACTCTTTCCCATGCCCTGCCCAAACTCCACCCGCAAATTCCTTTCCGCTGTCTGGGACTTCTTGCTTTCCTGTTCACTCCATCTCCACGGACACCTTTTCAGATGATAGCTGGACTTACACACAGCTCTGAAAGTCAGCCCTCCCCTGGTACCTCCTCTCCTCCCAAGCACGTGTGTGTGCTGGCGTAGTTTTTTGTGCAATAAAAGCAAAGTTTTTTGAATGAGAAACACTCTTTATTTGTTTCCTGGAAATTGTGACAGCAGATGGAAGCAACATGTAAACAAGCAATTTAATCGTTTGCTCACATTGAGTCCTAGGCCACAAAAATCACAAGTAGTTCCTTGCAAAACTTGATTTCATTAAGCATTGTAGTCCAGCGCATAGCAACATACATTACTGGTTCTCACCTTTAGTGTTGTCTCAAAGTCTCCCTGATTTCAATTGCTTCCCACTGTGCCCCTCTAATAGCCCGGGTATCTGGCTGCTCAAATGCAGCAGCCAGGTGGTCTGCCTCAGCAGTCCACCCATGAGCAAACTTTTCACCCTTACCTTCACAAATATTGTGCAATGTGCAACATGCAGCTATGATCATGGGAATATTATCTTAATTGAGCTCTAACCTGACATAAAGGCATTGCCAGCATGCCGTTAATCTGCCAAATACACATTCCATGATCATCCTGCCCCTACTCAGCCTATTGTTGAACCGCTCCTTACTGCTATCTAGGTTTCCAGTATAAGGCTTCATGAGCCATGGCATTAAGGGGCATGCCAGGTCTCCTAGGATCATTATGGGCATTTCAATATCCCCTACTGTAATCTGGCCTGGAAAGAAAGCCCCTGCTTGCAGCTCTCTGTACAGGCTGGTGTTCCTGAAGATACAAGCGTCATGGAACGCTGGGATGGAAAGCAATGGATGGAAAACAATGCATCGTGGGACAATGAGCCCAGACCCATGATGCGCTGCAATCCACTCTGCTTTCCCACAAGACCTAGCAGCGGAAGGTGGAGAGCTGAACTGTGGGATAGCTCCCCACAGTGCATTGCTTTGTTGAAGCTACTGCCCCGAGTGGGGACACGCTTTGCTGACAGAGGAAAAGAACATGAACATGAAACAAATTTCTTGTAGCACTTTTTGATCATTGACAAAACTTTTGGTGAAAAAACTCTGCCAGCGTAGACATGGCCTGAGATTGACTAGAAATAAGGTGTGAACTTTTAACAGGTTTCAGAGTAACAGCCATGTTAGTCTGTATTCGCAAAAAGAAAAGGAGTACTTGTGGCACCTTAGAGACTAACCAATTTATTTGAGCATAAGCTTTAGTCACTTTTGAAAATCTTGTCCACACTATGTTCGAATGTGTATGATAAATGCCTAATTAAAGAACGATACAACACATTTTCTGATGAAGTGAGCTGTAGCTCATGAAAGCTTATGCTCAAATAAATTGGTTAGTCTCTAAGGTGCCACAAGTACTCCTTTTCTTTTTGCGAACTTTTAACAGTGAGCGTAATTAACCACAGGGACAATTTCCCAAGGGTCATGATGGATTCTACTCCTCTAGCAGTTTTTAAATCAAGATTGGATATTTTTCTTAAAGATCTGATCTAGTTCAAACAGGCATTAATTCAAGGCAGTCCTGTGGCCTGTGATACAGAAGGTCAGATGAGATAATTGCAGGGTCTCTTCTGGCATGGCAATCTATGAACATCTCAAATGTCTCCTGGCACCCCCACCTCCCCCTGCTGCAGCTCCACCCCTACTCACCTCCCCCAAATCCACCCCACCCCCTGCCCCTCTCCCCCACCTGCCCTCCTCCCCCAGCTCCACCCCCACCTGCCCCTCTCCCCCACCTGTCCCCTGCCCCAACCCCTGCCCTCCTCCCCTAGCTCCACCCCCACCTGCCCCTCTCCCCCACCTGTCCCCTGACCTCCTCCCCAGCTCCACCCCCACCTGCCCCTCTCCACCACCTGTCCCCTGACCTCCTCCCCCAGCTCCACCCCCACCTGCCCCTCTCCACCACCTGTCCCCTGACCTCCTCCCCCAGCTCCACCCCCACCTGCCCCTCTCCCCCACCTGTCCCCTGCCCTCCTCCCCCAGCTCCACCCCCACCTGCCCCTCTCCACCACCTGTCCCCTGCCCCACCCCCTGACCTCCTCCCCCAGCTCCACCCCCACCTGCCCCCTGCTGCAGCTCCACCCCTACCCACCTCCCCCAAATCCACCCCACCCCCTGCCCCTCTCCCCCACCTGCCCTCCTCCCCCAGCTCCACCCCCACCTGCCCTTCTCCACCACGTGTCCCCTGACCTCCTCCCCCAGCTCCACCCCTCTCCCCCACCTGTCCCCTGCCCTCCTCCCCCAGCTCCACCCCCACCTGCCCCTCTCCCCCACCTGTCCCCTGCCCTCCTCCCCCAGCTCCACCCCCACCTGCCCCTCTCCCCCACCTGTCCCCTGCCCTCCTCCCCCAGCTCCACCCCCACCTGCCCCTCTCCCCCACCTGTCCCCTGCCCCACCCCCTGACCTCCTCCCCCAGCTCCACCCCCACCTGCCCCTCTCCCCCACCTGTCCCCTGCCCCACCCCCTGACCTCCTCCCCTAGCTCCACCCCCACCTGTCCCCCTCCACCACCTGTCCCCTGACCTCCTCCCCCAGCTCCACCCCCACCTGCCCCTCTCCCCCACCTGTCCCCTGCCCCACCCCCTGACCTCCTCCCCTAGCTCCACCCCCACCTGTCCCCCTCCACCACCTGTCCCCTGACCTCCTCCCCCAGCTCCACCCCCACCTGCCCCTCTCCCCCACCTGTCCCCTGCCCTCCTCCCCCAGCTCCACCCCCACCTGCCCCTCTCCCCCACCTGTCCCCTGCCGCACCCCCTGACCTCCTCCCCCAGCTCCACCCCCACCTGCCCCTCTCCCCCACCTGTCCCCTGCCCCACCCCCTGACCTCCTCCCCTAGCTCCACCCCCACCTGTCCCCCTCCACCACCTGTCCCCTGACCTCCTCCCCCAGCTCCACCCCCACCTGCCCCTCTCCCCCACCTGTCCCCTGCCCCACCCCCTGACCTCCTCCCCTAGCTCCACCCCCACCTGTCCCCCTCCACCACCTGTCCCCTGCCCTCCTCCCCCAGCTCCACCCCCACCTGCCCCTCTCCCCCACCTGTCCCCTGCCCTCCTCCCCCAGCTCCACCCCCACCTGCCCCTCTCCCCCACCTGTCCCCTGCCCTCCTCCCCCAGCTCCACCCCCACCTGCCCCTCTCCCCCACCTGTCCCCTGCCCCACCCCCTGACCTCCTCCCCCAGCTCCACCCCCACCTGCCCCTCTCCCCCACCTGTCCCCTGCCCCACCCCCTGACCTCCTCCCCTAGCTCCACCCCCACCTGTCCCCCTCCACCACCTGTCCCCTGACCTCCTCCCCCAGCTCCACCCCCACCTGCCCCCTGCCCTCCTCCCCCAGCTCCACCCCCACCTGCCCCTCTCCCCCACCTGTCCCCTGACCTCCTCCCCCAGCTCCACCCCCACCTGCCCCTCTCCACCACCTGTCCCCTGCCCCACCCCCTGACCTCCTCCCCCAGCTCCACCCCCACCTGCCCCCCTGCTCCCCCCTGCCTCTGCTCCAACCCCTGACCTCCTCCCCCAGCTCCACCCCCACCTGCCCCTCTCCCCCACCTGTCCCCTGACCTCCTCCCCCAGCTCCACCCCCACCTGCCCCTCTCCCCCACCTGTCCCCTGACCTCCTCCCCCAGCTCCACCCCCACCTGCCCCTCTCCCCCACCTGTCCCCTGACCTCCTCCCCCAGCTCCACCCCCACCTGCCCCTCTCCCCCACCTGTCCCCTGCCCCACCCCCTGACCTCCTCCCCCAGCTCCACCCCCACCTGCCCCTCTCCCCCACCTGTCCCCTGCCCCACCCCCTGACCTCCTCCCCTAGCTCCACCCCCACCTGTCCCCCTCCACCACCTGTCCCCTGACCTCCTCCCCCAGCTCCACCCCCACCTGCCCCTCTCCCCCACCTGTCCCCTGCCCCACCCCCTGACCTCCTCCCCTAGCTCCACCCCCACCTGTCCCCCTCCACCACCTGTCCCCTGCCCTCCTCCCCCAGCTCCACCCCCACCTGCCCCTCTCCCCCACCTGTCCCCTGCCCTCCTCCCCCAGCTCCACCCCCACCTGCCCCTCTCCCCCACCTGTCCCCTGCCCCACCCCCTGACCTCCTCCCCCAGCTCCACCCCCACCTGCCCCTCTCCCCCACCTGTCCCCTGCCCCACCCCCTGACCTCCTCCCCTAGCTCCACCCCCACCTGTCCCCCTCCACCACCTGTCCCCTGACCTCCTCCCCCAGCTCCACCCCCACCTGCCCCTCTCCCCCACCTGTCCCCTGCCCCACCCCCTGACCTCCTCCCCTAGCTCCACCCCCACCTGTCCCCCTCCACCACCTGTCCCCTGCCCTCCTCCCCCAGCTCCACCCCCACCTGCCCCTCTCCCCCACCTGTCCCCTGCCCTCCTCCCCCAGCTCCACCCCCACCTGCCCCTCTCCCCCACCTGTCCCCTGCCCTCCTCCCCCAGCTCCACCCCCACCTGCCCCTCTCCCCCACCTGTCCCCTGCCCCACCCCCTGACCTCCTCCCCCAGCTCCACCCCCACCTGCCCCTCTCCCCCACCTGTCCCCTGCCCCACCCCCTGACCTCCTCCCCTAGCTCCACCCCCACCTGTCCCCCTCCACCACCTGTCCCCTGACCTCCTCCCCCAGCTCCACCCCCACCTGCCCCCTGCCCTCCTCCCCCAGCTCCACCCCCACCTGCCCCTCTCCCCCACCTGTCCCCTGACCTCCTCCCCCAGCTCCACCCCCACCTGCCCCTCTCCACCACCTGTCCCCTGCCCCACCCCCTGACCTCCTCCCCCAGCTCCACCCCCACCTGCCCCCCTGCCTCTGCTCCAACCCCTGACCTCCTCCCCCAGCTCCACCCCCACCTGCCCCTCTCCCCCACCTGTCCCCTGACCTCCTCCCCCAGCTCCACCCCCACCTGCCCCTCTCCCCCACCTGTCCCCTGCCCTCCTCCCCCAGCTCCACCCCCACCTGCCCCTCTCCCCCACCTGTCCCCTGCCCCACCCCCAGCTCCACCCCCACCTGCCCCTCTCCCCCACCTGTCCCCTGCCCTCCTCCCCCAGCTCCACCCCCACCTGCCCCTCTCCCCCACCTGTCCCCTGCCCCACCCCCTGCCCTCCTCCCCCAGCTCCACCCCCACCTGCCCCTCTCCCCCACCTGTCCCCTGACCTCCTCCCCTAGCTCCACCCCCACCTGTCCCCCTCCACCACCTGTCCCCTGACCTCCTCCCCTAGCTCCACCCCCACCTGCCCCTCTCCCCCACCTGTCCCCTGCCCTCCTCCCCCAGCTCCACCCCCACCTGCCCCTCTCCCCCACCTGTCCCCTGCCCTCCTCCCCCAGCTCCACCCCCACCTGCCCCTCTCCCCCACCTGTCCCCTGCCCCACCCCCTGACCTCCTCCCCCAGCTCCACCCCCACCTGCCCCTCTCCCCCACCTGTCCCCTGACCTCCTCCCCCAGCTCCACCCCCACCTGCCCCTCTCCACCACCTGTCCCCTGCCCCACCCCCTGACCTCCTCCCCCAGCTCCACCCCCACCT
Source organism: Lepidochelys olivacea (assembly GCF_965140295.1). Taxonomy (NCBI): domain Eukaryota; kingdom Metazoa; phylum Chordata; order Testudines; family Cheloniidae; genus Lepidochelys; species Lepidochelys olivacea. Next base: position 376,219 of record NW_028181947.1, on the reverse strand, counting down.
GCCCCCCTGCCTCTGCTCCAACCCCTGACCTCCTCCCCCAGCTCCACCCCCACCTGCCCCTCTCCCCCACCTGTCCCCTGACCTCCTCCCCCAGCTCCACCCCCACCTGCCCCTCTCCCCCACCTGTCCCCTGCCCCACCCCCTGCCCTCCTCCCCCAGCTCCACCCCCACCTGCCCCTCTCCCCCACCTGTCCCCTGCCCCACCCCCTGCCCTCCTCCCCCAGCTCCACCCCCACCTGCCCCTCTCCCCCACCTGTCCCCTGCCCTCCTCCCCTAGCTCCACCCCCTCTGCCCCCACCTGCCCTAGCTCCATTCCCACCGAGGGTACAGGGTGTGTATGTAACCAAGGTTACATGTACACGTCAAGAAGGGGTCAGGTTGCGCGGGTAGGAGCCGGGACTGAGTCTCCTGTCCGCCCTGTGAGGCGGTCCTGGCGGAGGGATCCCTCTGCGCCTGCGCTCTCAGCTTTACCTGCCCCCCCCCCCCAACTCCGGCGAGTTCCCTCCCAAGGAGGCGCACGCGCAGAGAGAGTGGTGTTTGCTCCCGCCCCCGGGCTACGTGACTCCCTACGCATGCGCAGAAGCTGAGGGCCGCCGGAAGGTTCCCTGAAACGCGTAGCGTGCCCTGAGGCCCCGCCTCACCTCGCGCATGCGTACGGAGGCGGCGCCGTTCCGTCCCTTCCGCCCCGTGGTGCGGCGCTTGCGCAATGGCCGCGAATGGGCTTTTTACCCTGGCGGAAGGATCGAGAAGTTAGCGCTTTTGCTGTCACGTGGTACGACTCATCACTGCGGTGCGGATGTGCCTGGCTGGCGGGGCCGTCGGCGCAGGCGCACTGAGCTGGTTTCGCCGCCGCGCTGCCCCTTCTCCTCTCGGTCCACCCAGGCTCATTGTGCGGAGGGAGCCAGCGAGGAGACCGCTCCGGCCGCGTTCTGCCCGCCCGCCCCTCCCCCGCGGCCCGCGCGCGCCGCTCGCCAACGGCAGCTCCGACCGCCTCGCGCCCGCCCGCCCTCGCTCGCGCGCGCGCGCGCGCCGGGTGGCTGATTCGCTCGCGCCCGCCCCGCTGGGGTTGACCGGGGCCGCGCCGGCGCCGCCATGTTGAAGCAGCCGCAGCCGCTGCCCCCGCCGGGCGGCCCCGTGCCCCAGGCCGGGCCCCCGCCCGCCCGCAAGGCCCCGCCGCCGGGGGCCGCCCCCAGCCCCAACGGCAGCCTCAGCCCCAGCGGCGGGGCGGGGCGGGCGGCGGCCCCGGGCGGGGGAGGCGGCGGCGGCGGCGGCGGCCCCGGAGGAAGCGGCGGCGGCACCAGGTAACGGCGGGGCTCCGGAGGGAGGGAGGGAGGGGGTCACCCCTCCTCGTGCGCGGGCCGGGGGGCCGCCGGGAGGGTCCCGGGACTGCGCGCGCCCGGGGGGGGGGGGCGCCGCGCGAGCGTGGTGCTGATTGGCCGGTGCTGCAGCCAATCGCCGCCCGGCGGCGCGAGGGAGAGGGAGACCCCTCCCCAAAGCTCTGGCGGCGCGGGGATGGGACCCAGGCGTCCGGGCTCCCCGCCTGGTGAGCCGGCGGGGGCGGGGGCGCGGCAGTTCTGTAACTCTCTCTCCCTGTGGTTTGTTTCAGGGGGCAGAGCACAGGGAAGGGGCCTCCCCAGTCTCCAGTAAGTACCTGCGGCCCTGCCTAAAGGGGGGGGGACCAACCTCATGCTGGTCTTCCAGGGGGGCCAGGCTGTCTGTCGCACTGACTTCCTGATCAAGAGCCTCTTTTCCTCGCAGCAGCCGGGTGGCTGGGCAGGCCCTTCCTCTTTCTTGAGAACATGGCATGGGCTGGGGATGGCTTGCGCTGGCTTCCGCTAACGCCTCAGACGATATAGTCTCCATACTGCTCTTCCCACAGGCCTCCGCTGGACTTTCCTGGCATTTCTTACTGTCTGCATGGTACTGGCAATGCAAGTTTAGATGTTTCCCAAAAGCGTGTGCTAGAGAAGAGAGGGACCTGACCTGCCACCCAGCACTCTGACCTTTAACTGCTTCCCTGTGGCCCAGATCATAATGAGTGTGTCTCTTAGTTTTTTGGTAGCACTAGCTTCCCTTGGATCTCAAGGGACACCAGTGTGACAGGGGTCCGCAGTGAGCCAGCCAGTTCCTTTGGGGCCTGGAGCAAGATGGAGCCAGACGGGTGTCATTCCTCACCCCCTGAGCCAGTCAGTCCAGATTGGAACTAGTGCCCTCTGGAGGGGGAAAGTCCCATATCTCCTGAGCCAATTTATTCCTACAACCCAGGGCCAGATTGGAACTCTAGAGGTGAAAGGTCCCATAATTGCCTTCTCAATCCCCAGGGGGTATCTGCTTTTAAATTGGTCCCTCCCCTTCACTCAAAGTATGCAGCTGAACACCTCCCCACTGGCTTCCCATCACTGGGAGGGCGGGGTGTTCGGCTCTGAAAAGCTCTTTTAGAAGAGATGTTCTGCTTCAGGTTCATGGTCATGATGCCCAAATCTAGTCTGCTCTCGTCCCAAGCCCAAGGATGTGTTCTCTGGTTCCCTGAAGTTGGATCCTCTGCCTTGTGTGTTGGCAGTACCAAATGCTGCAGCCAGAATCTACCCTCAGCAGAGCTGTTGGCTCAGTCCCTGTAGCGGGGCGGGCATGAGGCACAGCTGCATGGGAGTTGCAGTGCTTGTGGGAGTACAGAGTCGCTAGTGGGACTGTGACATCCAGCTGTCTCTCTCTCAGATCCACCTTGGAGGAGGTTTCCCTGCAGTGCTGTCTCTTCCCTCTCACTGGGCCATGTGCTGGGGTTGCTGGGTGAGATTCTCTGGCTTGGGTTACGCAGGAGGCCAGACTGGATCATTCTGGCCTTAAGATCTGTGAATCCTTGGATTGGGTCCTCCTGGAGAAGAGGGGGCAGGCTCACTCTGGGCCTGCTGGTGCAGATGGGGTTGGCATGAGCTCAGGGCTCCAAAGTTTGGGGGTCGTTCAGGACCCAAGCCTGCGTCTCCACACAGCAGCATGTGGCTGGCCCTGGAGTCGTACCCCAAGCATGCCCTGTAACTAGCATCACAGAGGTGATCGCTGTTAGCACACTACTCATCCTGGTAACTGCCCTGGCTCCTAACACGGGCGCTGAGGGTGGTGCGTACAGGGGAAGCCTAGGGGATGAAGGAGGTGTGTTCACTGCTCCTTGTTGATGGGTTCATCTCACTGTGTTAATGACAGGTGTTCGAAGGTGTCTATAACAATTCTCGAATGCTGCATTTCCTGACGGCTGTTGTGGTAAGTCCTGTCAGTTCCTGCTCCAGTGCTGAGGGGGATGCCTAGCATGGTCCATTCAGGAGCAGGCTGTTGCTAGGGTCTTGGGGGCGGGGAGGAGTTTCTGACTGGCGGGGTGGGTGGGGGAAGTCATACTGTCCCCTCTGTCAGAAACTCCCTGTTCCCAGCATTGGCCTTTGGGTTGGGAACCGGGGGGTGGGGGGAGGGGTGTGTGTGTCATCCAGCAGGGCATGTCTGGGGAGGGGGGATCTGGGGTATTTTCTGCTGGGGGGTGGGACTGGGCCTGTGGGAAGAGAGAGGAAAGGAGCAGCAGCTGTTGGTGGCAGGGGCAGGAGGGATAAGGAGCTGAAGGCCAGGCTGGCACTGCAGATTGGGTGATAATGCTGGCTGACCCATGCCTGTGCTCATCATCAGCGCGTCGAAGCGCAGCACGCAGCACCCAGAAACGGGTGTCTGTGCAGGAGGCCTGAATTCCCCCCACCTGTGTGCCACTGTCCTCAGCGGGACTGGGGAGAGGTCACTGGCTGCTGTGTGTGTTCTGTTGTAGAAAGAGATGTTCTTGGGGGTGGTCTGGGAGTTTCACAGCCAAAGGTCTCACGCCATCCCAGTCTGCAAGCTGCCCCTGGGCTCTGGCAGCTCTTGCCCTCGCAGTGGGTCACAGTGGTGGGCCCTCAGCTGAGTGGTGCTGCCTGGTTTAGGATAGTACGAGCCTCCGGAGTGCTGGGCATCCGGGAGCAGCCGTGAGTCTAGTAGGACCGTGTGTAACAGGTGCCCATGAGAGTGTGTGCTGTTTCCCAGCGTGATTCACTTCGGGCATCTTCTCTCTTTTCAACCGGGGGGTGAGCAGGGAGACCCTGGGAGCTGCAGTGGGAGTGGGGATGGTGTGAAGGAGAGACAGGTTGTGCTCTAGTGGAGGGGACCTTGGACCCTGTGGTATGTGCTTCCCCAGCCAGTGCTAAACTCTGGCTCTGTCCCCAGGGCTCCACATGTGATGTGAAGGTGAAAAATGGCAGCACCTTTGAGGGGATTTTTAAAACCCTCAGCTCTAAGGTAAGCATCTGGGGGGGTAGTGAAATGCTGGGGTCCTCATGGCTGGCCAGTTCTCTGGGAAGCAGGAGGCTGACTCTTGAGACAGGGCACACAGTGTCAGAGTTCCATGGTGAACATCTGGGGTCGCCCCTGGGCAGTGGCAGGGCTGGCTCTTAAGACATGGCGCAGAGCATCTAAGCTCAGTGATGAACATGTTAGTCCTGGTGGAATTCTGCGCCAAAAATAATTAAAAATTCTGTGCACAATATTTTAAAATTCTGCATATTTTATTTGTCAAAATAACACAATATAATTAAAATACCTTTCCTGTCAACAATACAGACAACAGCAAAAAAGATTCCCCCAGGAGTAAAGAGTTAAAGAAACCCCTACAACAACCCAGTTCCAGATTGGAGGGCTGGAGGGAGCTGTGTCATGCCCCCAGAGCCCAGACACCCACACCCCCTTCCCCCCAGAGCTGAGCCACGGGGCACTGCCTGGCCCAAACACCAGCATCCCCCCAGAGCCCAGGGGGCGCCCCCCAGCCCAGACACCCCTCATGCCAGAGCCCAGCCTGTGGGACACCCCCTAGGCACCCCTCCCCTCCCCCGAGCCCAGCCATGGGGTAACCCCCAGCCCAGACAGCAGTCCCTCCAGAGCCTTTAGTCCCCCACAACTTCTTTACTGTCTCACCGGGGCACATGGTGTGGTGCAGCCGTGCCCTTCCTCACACATTGCCAGAGCTGGCTGGGTCGTCCCAGGCACTCTCCAGTCCCTGCAAGAATGGGGATCAAAAAGTGTCCAGCCCAGCCAGGCTGGGTGCTCCAGTCACTGCAATCTGGGCACTGCAGAGCCCAGTGGCCCGAAATTCTGTGTGGAAAACAGGAAATTCTGTATTCTGCAGTGGAGCAGAATTCCCCCAGGAGTAACCGTGGGATCCTCCATGACAGTGGGAGGCTGGCTCCTGGGACAGGGCACAGAGCATCTGAGCTCTGTGGTGAACATGTGGGGTCCCCCATGGCAGGGGAAGGCCGGTTCTTGGGGCAGGGGTGCCGTGTGCAGTAATGGTGGCTGTTTGCAGTTTGAGCTCGCTGTGGATGCGGTGCACAGGAAGACCCCGGATCAGCTGGTGGGACCTAAGCGGGAGGACATCGTGGACACCATGGTCTTCAAGCCCACGGATGTCATGCTGGTGCATTTCCGCAATGTCGATTTCAATTACGCCACCAAAGGTAATGCTGGCCCTCTGGATGGGGCCTGTCCCTGCTTGGGGCTGGGGGGTCACCCAGAGGGGGTGGCAGATCTTATGGCCCATTGTCTGCTCCTAGACAAGTTCACGGACTCTGCCATCGCCATGAACTCCAAGGTGAATGGGGAGCACAAAGAGAAGGTGCTGCAGCGCTGGGAAGGAGGGGACAGCAACAGTGATGACTATGACCTGGAGTCTGACATGGTAAGAAACTCGCTCCTCCTTGCATTCAGGGCCTGGGGTGTGGTGGGCAGGGGTTAGGTTGGGGAGAGGGCTCTGGGGTACCCAGATCCCTTCTGCTGCTTGGCGTTCAGCGCTGGGGGCTCTGCAGAGCCTGTATCTAACACTTGACCTTGTTGCAGTCTAATGGCTGGGATCCCAATGAGATGTTCAAGTTTAATGAAGAGAACTATGGAGTGAAGACAACGTACGACAGCAGTTTGTCCTCCTACACGTGAGTGTGGGCCTGGGCTCTGTGTGGGAGGCAGCTGTTGCTCATGGGGAAGAACGTGTGATTCTTGGGTCAGTGCCTTCGTATCAAGCTACAAAGGCCAAAGGGGCTGCCCCTTTCGAGAAGAACTGCAGTACCACACAAGGCTCTGTTGAAAGAACAAGGGTGTTGCTCTCAGCAGTGAGGGAATAGTCAAGCTCAGGCTGGCTTTCATTTAAAGTCACACCTCCGTTGGAAGGAGTTTGTTCACTCTTGTTCCGTGCAAAAAAATAATCCTTTTCCAGCGTGTTTTCTTTGGGGATTTGTCTAGTCCGCCTTTCTGTTTTCCTGGGCCAATGGTTCTCAACCTATTTACCGCTGTGGGCTGTATATGCAGTTGTATGTATGTTGTGGGCCGCATCCACACAATATATATACTACCTATATGGACCTGAGAATGTGAGATGGGCCGTATTGTATACCGATTGGGCCACATGTGGCCTGCAGGCCAGGGTTTGAGAAGCACTGCCCTGGGGAGTCAGACACTCTTTCCTTTTTCCTTGTGGGCCTTTCATATAGCAGAAGGGAGAGAGAGAGATTAGAATAGGAACAGGTAGTTTTAAACCCACAAAAATGGATAGGGGCAGGGGGGTGTGTGGTGGTGGGAGGGGGTGGCTCAGGTCGGAGGACCTTGGATAGGAGCGTAGGGCAGGCTGGGTGCAAACATAGAAGTTGGAACTACCTCCAACTCCTTTTCTTTAATTGTCTTCATCTGGAGGTGGTGTCCCTCTCATGTAGATTTTTTTTGATACAGAATTTCCTAAGAAAATGTCCAGATTAAAAACTGTTTGTTTGGTAAGAAAATGTGTCTGGATGCATCTGAACCACAAAAGTGACCAAGTGTTTGTGTGCACATCCCTGCAGAGCCCAGCCTCGCTCCCCGTGCACCTGCATGGGGTTGGGGTGCAGCTCTCCAGCATCCCACACAGACAAGTGCTGTGTAGCTCTTGGTTCTGGAACTGCTCGGTGTGGTTCTGGGTGAAAGCAACTCCTTGCTCATGCTTGCTTTTCATTGTCTAAAGCCTGTCGATCTTCATTCCGAATTGCCCCGGGGCTGGCTTCTGCTCCCAAGTATCTGCTTCCTCCCTTGTCCGGTGGCTGCACCACTGGTACTCATGCCCAGCTGGGAGGCTGCTTTTTCCACGTTGACAGCATGCAGGCTGATTTTCATCCTCCTTGTACTCAGATGGGCAAACCAATTCCAGAAACAGGCTTCCTCCAGTGGAGACCAGAGCAGCAATTGCCACCCAAAAGGGGGGGGCTTCAGACAGCCCTGAGCCACAATGGCATCCTGCACTGCTGTTGGGAGGGTCAGCTGGCACTGAGGCCTGTCTCTGTCTGTCCCTGTCCTAGCGTTCCTCTAGAGAAAGATAACTCGGAGGAGTTCCGGCAGCGGGAAGCCCGGGCGGCCCAGTTGGCCCGGGAGATTGAGTCGAGCCCCCAGTACCGCCTGCGCATTGCCATGGAGAACGACGACGGACGGACGGAGGAGGAGAAGCACAGCTCTGTGCAGAGGCAGGTGTCCGGCAGGGACAGCCCCATCTTGGCCTCCAGGTGAGAGGGGTATGCACACATGTGGGGTGGGGTGGGGAGGGTGTGGGAGCCTATGTAACACCTCTCCCGTCTGTGTCTGCAGGGAGGGCAAGTATGTCCCGCTGCCACAGCGCGTCAGAGAGGGCTCACGAGGAGGCGTCCGGTGCAGCAGCTCTCGGGGTGGGAGGCCAGGGGCGGGGTCCATGCCTCCTCGGGGCAGTGTGCACCATCCGGACAGCAACTCTAGTCCCGTCCCGGAGCAGCGAGGGATCAATGGAGGTGAGATCCGGGGACCTACCTGAGAGGCTTCCTGGCGTGGGCTCCAGCAATGCCTGAGGCTGGTCTCCAGTGCCCTCCAGCCTAGAGTTCGCACACCGCTCTCTGGGAAGGCCAGGGACTATGTCCAAGCTGCTGCACCTGCCCTGTAACGCCCTCCTATGCTTGCTTGCTTTCCAGGACCCTCCCGAATGTCTCCGAAGTCCCAGCGTCCCATCCGGGGTGCCAAGACCATGTCTTCCCCGTCAAGCCGCCCTGTGGAGGTCTCGGCAGCTCCCCCTGCAGGTAGGGGATCTTTCTGCAGGGCCTCGCCTATGGTCTGATGGCTAGAGAGGGGTCTGCAGCTGGAACATTCGCCCCAGTCACTGTTAGCCTGGTGGGCAGGAGAAGCGGCTGAGGGTTAACCTGCAGGGCCCTTTTGGAGCCAAGGGTGGTGGTTTATAGAGTCTGAGAGCCCTAGTTTGTGTAGTTGTCCCTGTGTCTCTCGTTGTGTGTGTGTGGGGGGGGGGGGGAGATCAGGACCTATGTTCTCACCCCATTTCTAACCTTTCTTCCTGCAGTGGGCCGCATGTACCCTCCTCGCTCTCCCAAGTCTGCCTCAGCCACTCCAGTCTCTTCCCAGGATTCTTCGGTGGGATCCGCCGTGCCAGCAGCACCCGCATCCCCGTCAGAGGCCAGAACTGGCCTGGAGTCGAGTGTTTCCCCAAACCCCCCTTCTCCCAAAGTAGCAGCCCCCGTGCCAGCCACTGCTGCTGAGGGTAAGGCCCAGGGAGCAGCGTGGGGTTTCTGGGGACTGTTGTGGCAGCTGTGAGGAGATGGGCCTGGGGAGCTGTGCTGTGGAGCAGGGGTTGGGTGGGGGCAGGGTGGTGTAATGTGTTAAGGGATTTCATAGAATATCAGGGTTGGAAGGGACCTCAGGAGGTCATCTAGTCCAACCCCCTGCTCAAAGCAGGACCAATCCACAATTTTTGCCCCAATCCCTAAATGGCCCCATCAAGGATTGAACTCACAACCCTGGGTTTAGCAGACCAATGCTCAAACCACTGAGCTATCCCTCATTTTCCCCTTCCAGGGAAAGAGGCTCCCACATCTGTGGCTAAAGATCCTGGCAGAACCTTGGAAGTGACCGGATCATGTGAGCTCAACAAGGCAACCAACAAAGGTATGTGAGTTTAGGAGTCAGCACTGACAGGGCCGGGCCCCCAGCCACCCTGTGAAGCCTCTGAACCTGGTGTGTACCCCTGAGGGAGACTGTTCCAAGCTTCCGCTTCCCAAGCGAAGGGTCCTGGGGAACGGACGCAGGGGCCTGCATCCTCCTGTTGGGGGTGTCTTCTGTGATCTGTCTCTCCAGAAGCATAATCCATCTGTGTTGGCAGAGCTTCAGTGATGCTGCAGGGTTGGGGTGGGGAGTGGGGGGTTGCCCTGTGCCTGGGGGCACCCTGAGGCTGCAGCAGCCCCTCAGCTCACTCTGTGCTGTTCTCCACAGCAGGGCTGCAGAATGAGCAGAAGCGGACCCAGCTGGAGGAGCTGCGCAAGTTTGGGGCCCAGTTCAAGGTAAGGCCTGGTGACCGCAGGGAGGACAGGGGGAGTTGGCGTGTCTGGGCTGGGCTTACCACCAGTATCTGGCTCCCCCACAGCTCCAGCCGAGCAGTTCCCCAGAGGCCAGCCTGGAGTCCTTCAGTGCCAGGCCCAAGGAGCCTCTGGAGGGCAAGGAGAAGGCCCTTGAGCCAGGCATCTGCGAGGGGCCCGAGCAGGCACCCGCCGTGAGCATGGTGCCAAAGCCCAGTGGGACCAGCCTGGAGCTGCTGCCGGAGAGTGGCAAAGAGGAGAAGGGGCTGTGTGAGGTGGCCGAGCAGCAGGTGGCCAGCCCCCCGGGCAAGGGCGAGCCCGAGGACAAAGAAGAGGGACCTGTGTCCGAGTGAGTCTGCAGTGGAGGGCCTGGGGGGCTCTCACTGGGGAGCGGGTGGGGGCAGGTTGAATGGGGACGCTGAGCTTTCCAGGGTTTTTAACCCTGATTTGTCCTGCATTGGTTTCAGGCAAGTGAAGAAATCGACTCTGAATCCCAACGCCAAGGAGTTCAACCCCTCGAAAACACTGCTCTCCGTGGTGAGTGGTCTGGGCTGGGGGGAGTGGGAGCCCCATTGGCTCCAGCGGCTGCTGGTCCTCCCCATCACTGGTGGGGATCTGGCTGGGCCCCATGCTCAGCTGCTCTGTCTGCTTCCAGAACAAGTCAACGAGCACCCCCACGTCACCGGGCCCTCGCGCCCATTCCACTCCCTCCATCCCAGTGATCACAGCCGGCCAGACGGGCATGTACAGCCCCCAGTATATTTCCTACATACCTCAGATCCACATGAGCCCTGCTGTCCAGGTGAGCCCCACCCCACCGCTGTACTGGGGGGAAGCTGCAGGGGTGTGGGGGGAGCAGGGCCTGTCCAGAGGGGTGCAGGGTTGGGGGGGAGCTGCAGGGACGGGGGGATGAGGGAGCAGGGTCTGTTGGGGTGGGGGCTGCAGGGATGGGGGAGCAGGGCCTGCCCAGAGCGGGGGCAACTGGGAAGGGTGTGGGGGATGGTGTGGGAGCAGGGCCTATCCAGAGTATGGGGTGGGGGCTGCTGAGGGTGGGTAAATGTGTTTGGGGCTAGGGGTCCCTGTCCTCTGGGGGGAGCTCTCCTTGTTCTCAAATAATCACCCTACTGCTGCTCTCTCGTTGCAGGCGCCCCAGATGTACCCCTACCCTGTCTCCAGCTCTGTGCCTGGCCAGCAGGGCAAGTACCGAGGGGCCAAAGGTGAGCCTGGTGTTTCCCAGTGTGGCATAGCAAGTCTGGCACCAGCTGTGCTGATGGGAGGGGAGCTGGCTAAAGCATGGGCAGAGCTCCCCTCCCTGGTGGCTGGGCCAAAGGGCAAGATTGGGCTGGGTGGGGCTAGCCTGGGGCCCCTCCCAGGGCAGCAGATGCTGATCCACTGGAGGGGTGATGGGATGTCTGGGGAGAGGTGGCAGCAGGGACCATCGTGTGGGGCTGGAGGGGAGGGTCCCTCATCATGGGGTTGAGGCAGCCATATGGCCTAGGGGCTTTTGGGGTCCGTTTTGAGCAGCTGGCTCCTTTTCCTACAGGTTCCCTCCCACCCCAGCGCTCGGACCAGCATCAGCCAACATCCGCCCCCCCCATTATGCAGGCGGCAGCGGCAGCAGGGCCCCCCCTGGTAGCAGCTACGCCCTACTCCTCCTACATTTCCTATAACCCCCAGCAGTTCACGGGGCAACCCACCATGATGCAGCCTATGGCGCACTACCCTTCTCAGGTAAGGGCCTTGGGGAGGGGAGGGAGGAGCATGGGCAGAGCATGGGGGTGAGGTGAGAAGGGCCCTTCTGTCCCATTGCAGCCTCGGTGGGGCCATCTCCGGGCAGAGGGGTGAGTGTGTGGGGATGGTCTGTCTAACAGCCATGGGGGCCGGCCCTTCCAGCCTTTGGGGACAGAGGGGTATGGTGAGGGGTGAGCACGCAGGGATGGTCCCTCTAACAGCCGTGAGGTATGGTTCTTCCCTTGCAGCCTGTATTCGCCCCCATGCTGCAGAGCAATCCCCGCATGATGACATCTGGCAGCCACCCCCAGGCCATTGTGTCGTCCTCCACGCCCCAGTACCCTCCCTCGGAGCAGCCCACGCCCCAGACGCTCTATGGTGAGTCTGTGGGCTGGGGCTGGGGAGCCCCGGGGGCTGGGACCAGTTCTGCTGCTCTGGGTCTGACTGGGTGTCTCTCTCCAGCTACAGTTCATCAGTCTTATCCCCACCATGCAACACAGCTGCACCCCCACCAGCCTCAGCCAGCCACCACCCCGACAGGGAACCAACAGCAGGCCCAGCATGCTGCCCCCAGCCCCGTGCAGGTGAGGGGGGACCTCCCCCAGGGCTGAGGGGGAGGGTAGTGGGGGGGGAGGGTTTGACCCCCTGACCCTGCTCACTACATTCCTGTGTCCTGGCGCAGCACCAGGCTGGGCAGCCGCCCCACCTGGCCGGTGCCCAGCAGCAGCAGAATCTGTACCACACAGCCACGCTGACGGCCACGCCACCCTCCATCACGCCAGGGCCCAGCGCCCAGTCCCCCCAGAGCAGCTTCCCCCAGCCGGCTGTCTACGCCATCCACGCCCACCAGCAGCTGCAACACAGCTACACCAACATGGCCCATGTCACCCAGGTAGGTGGTAGGGCAGCAGGGCTGCGGGCACTGTGCGGGCCCCACCCGCCCACGCTCATCCCCCTGCTCTCCCCTCCCGCAGGCCCATGTCCAGACTGGAATAACAGCAGCACCGCCCCCCCACCCCGGGGCGCCTCATCCCCCCCAGGTCATGCTGCTCCACCCCTCGCAGACCCATGGGGGGCCCCCCCAAGGCGGCGTGCCACAGAGCGGGGTGCCCACCCTCTCAGCCTCCACACCATCTCCATACACCTATATAGGACACCATCAAGGTCAGTGCTGGGGGTGGGGGGATGTCTCAGAGGCTCAGGACTGGTGGGTGTGTGTGATGGGCCAGGCTGGTACCAGAGTAACCCCCCACCCTCCATGCTGGCAGGGTGTCGAGGGGCTACCCTTCCTTCCCTGAGCTGGGGGAGCGGGCCTGTGGCAGCTCTGAGAGATGATGGAGGGTCCAACAAGTGGAACAGGCCTGCAGTGCTCATTGCCCCAGGAGATGGGTGTGATGAAGGGCATAGATGTAGCAGTATGAGGGGAGAGGATAGGGCCTGTTTGGCTGCAGGAGGAAGGAGAGGTGTTGTGGGCTTGTTTTTCCCATCTCCTTAATCCTGGGGCAGGGCCCATGAGGGGGGCTCGGGGTGGAGTGGGGTGGAATAGGCCACCTGGGTGGGTAGGTGGGTGGGCTGCTGCCCTGTCTCCCTGCTGGGGGTCCTGTCCTGCTTTGCTCACTAACAATCTCTGCTCTCTTTCTAGTTCAGTCTCACCCATCCCAGCAGCTCCCATTCCACCCCCCTGGAAATTGAAGCCTCGATTCCTGACTGTGAACTGAACTCCCAGCGCCGGCCCCTGCCCGGGATCCGGTTTGCTCCTTCTGCCCCCTTGTATGTGCCCCGGCCTGGCAGCTGGAGCCCCCAGCCTGCCCCTTATGGTGCCACAGCTGGGGGCGGGGCTTTACCAAGCACCTTTTTTGTTGGTTTGCAGAGCGCACAGCGGCAAGAGCCACCTGCCCCTGGCTTCTGGAGCCGCCACGGTTTTATTTTCTATTATTTATAACTCCAATCGGGCTGTTAAACAGAGCGTTGGGCTCCCCTCCCCTAGTAATGCGAACACAGGAGCAGACCAGACTGATGACCACCGACTTTTTATTACATAAAAATATTTAAAAAGTGGGAAAAAAAATAAAATAAAATTTTAAACTAACTCCATTGTGGGTGTTGGGGTGAGTCTCTGGGGGCTTGGGGGGGGGGAGAATAGCCTGGGGGGGTTGGAGTCCTGGCTTCTGTTCTGTTCTCTCTTCATTTCTGCTGTGTGGGGGGGGCCCTAGCCTGAGCCTGGCTGTGAGGCGGCTATGCACTCACTGCTGATGATCCCTGCAAAGGAGTGGCTAAAAGTAGTGTGGGGCAGCCAGAAAGAAGCCTGTGAAGGGGGAAGTGAGATCTGCAGCTTCCACCCTGCTGCTGCCCCTCAGCTGGAGCAGGGGGTTGATGGCAGGACTCCCCGTTAGTGGCATCCAGCTGCTCCTGGAAGGGGTGAAGGAGCCTGGGCCTCTGCACCAACTAGGGCCCTGCTATCCATGCTGGGGGGAGGCTTTTCCCTCCCATCCCATCTCTGCCCTGACTTCAGCCAGGGTAGTTTGTCCCTATTTGCCCTTGTTCCACCATTCTCCTTCAGCTTCATCAGCCCCCAGCTGTGCTCCCTGGGAGCTAATCCACCCCCTTCTCCCACTGCTTTGCTTGGCAAGCACCCAAAGCTGGGTGCTGCCCCTCGGCCCTGGACAAGAGCAGGGCCCTCTAAGGAATCAGTGTTGCCTGGTCCCTGCAGGGCTAGTATCACTATCAGAGCCCAACCCATTGGGGGGATGTGAGCCTCTAGCACCAGCTCTCCCATGCCAGAAGTCCCCTCCAGCACACCGCACCCCCCCAAGAAGCAGGAAGAACCCAGCTGTGATTCGCACCTTTATTAACAAAAGAAACCAAACAGCAGGAAGCTGCCTAAGCCCTGCTAGCCCCCTGCTGGAGGGGCTCTGGGCGGGGGAGCAGTTTGATTTCTGTTGCCCCACCGCAGCAGCTTGCACCCAGCTCTGGGTGACTGCGATGCTGCCGTGATAAACAGGTTCTTGGGGCATCCCCACACAGCAGGACAGCTAGCCCCTCCCCCGCTGTTTGCAGACACAGCCCTGGGGGCAGAGCTGGGTCAGCCCAGCCTTTAAGCTCCCCACTTGTCATCATCTGGCCCCATTTCCAGCGTCTTGGTGACCACGCCGGTGCCAATAGTGCGGTTGCCATCACGCAGCGTGAAGCGCTGACCTTCCTCCAGCACCATGGGCTGCCGCAGGGTGAGGGTCAGGGCTGTGTCCTCGCCGGGCATCACCATCTCCTGCCATGGGGGAAGAGTGGGGGCAGGTCAGAGCGGCATAGGTTGGCTACTGGCCACCACTGACCGGGATGGGGAGGAAGTTTGGGGAAAAGGAGGGCTGTGGCTGGGGGCAGGATAGGGGGGCTCTGTACCTTTCCAGGGGGCAAGATGGTCCGACAGGCCATGTCCCAGGTAAGGGAGAACATGACAGGCATGTAGTTAGAGACAAAAGGCTTGTGCCGCCCACCCTCCTCCTTGCTGAGGATGTACACCTGGGGGGACAGAGGGAGAGACTGTTACCACCCAGCAGCCCTCCTTCTCCTGCCCCAGCCAGCCCACTGCTGCAACTGCCCCAGCACAGGCCCCACCTGGGCCTCGATCTTCTGATGGGGCTTGATAGAGCCCGGTTTGCACATCACCATGCCACGCCGCATGTCCTCCCGCTTCAGCCCCCGCACCAGCGCGCCAAGGTTGTCCCCAGCCTCGGCCCGCTCCAGGTTCTGGTGGAACATCTCAATGCCTGTGGGGAAGTGATGGGGTGAGCCTGGGTTCCCCAGCCTGGGCAGTGGGGTTCTCCCAGCACTGGGAGGAGAGAGGTGAGGGGTTCTGTTAGCTGCACCCCCTACCTGTCACCACGGAGCGCAGGTTCCGGTTGTGCCCCACAAATTCGCACTCCTCCCCCTTCCTGATGATGCCACGCTCCAGTGTCCCCGTCACCACGGTCCCACGCCCTGCAAGGCAGAGGGGTCAGTGCCACGGCACCCTGGGGAGTGGGGGGGGGTCCCTGGAAAGGCACAGGGCGGGGGGGACAGCGGGCATTACCTGGGATGGAGTAGATTGACTCGATGGGCAGCAAGAACGGCTTGTCCAGCTCCCTCATGGGCAGCGGGATGTGCACGTCGACTGCGTCCAGCAGCTTCAGAATGGAGTTCAGTCCCAGCTCGGGGCTGCGGTGCTGGGGGAAGGGAGGGCATTATCATGGGCAGCGGGCAGGTGAGGCACTGCTGAGAGGGTGGGGAAGAGAAGGGGGCACTCACCTCCAGGGCGCAGAGGGCAGAGCCCACAATGACGGGCGTCTTCTCCCCATCGTAGCCAAACTCGGAGAGCAGCTCCCGGATCTCCAGCTCCACCAGCTCCAGCATCTCCTGGTCCTCCACCGCATCCGCCTTGTTGATGTACACCACAATGTGCCGCACCCCGATCTGAGGGGGTCACAGGGTGAGGGACAACCCAGCCAACCCCAGCCCAGTCCTTGGGGAGGGGATCCCCTGGCTCACAGCCCACACCCAGGACTTTTGGCAAACCCCTGTGACCCCTGTGACACTCTGTACCCCACAACAGCACCCTCTCAGCCCCATATTCACCACTGGGATAGGATTATGACTTGATTGGTACAAAGTCTGCCTTGTGAGGTACAGAAGAACATAAGAATGGCCCTATTGGGTCAGACCAAAGGTCTGTCTAGCCCAGTATCCTGTCTAATGACAGTGGTCCAATGCCAGGTGCTCCAGAGGAAATGAACAGAACAGGGAATCATCAAGTGATTCATCCCCAGTCGCTCATTCCCAGCTTCCGGCAAACAGAGGCTAGGAACACCATTCCTGCCCATCCTGGCTAATAGTCATTGATGGACCTAACCTCCATGAATTTATCTAGTTCTTTTTTGAACCCAGTTATGGTCTTGGCCTTCACAACATCCTCCAGCAAGGAGTTTCACAGGTTAACTGTGCATTCTGTGAAGAAATACTTCCTTTTGTTTGTTTTAAACCTGCTGCCTATTAATTTCATTGGGTGACCCCCTAGTTCTTGTGTTATGAGAAGTAGTAAACACCACTTCCTTATCTACTTTCTCTACACCAGTCATGATTTTATAGACCTCAATCATATCTCCCCTTAGTCATCTCTTTTCCAAGCTGAAAAGTCCCAGTCTTATTAATCTCTCCTCATACAGCAACCGTTCCACAGCCCTAATCATTGCTGTTGCCTTTTGTGAACCTCTTCCATTCCAATATATCTTTTTTGAGATGGGGCAACCACATCTGCACACAGTATTCAAGACGTGGGCGAACCAGGGATTTATATAGAGGCAACATGATATTTTCTGTCTTATCTCTTCCTTTCTTAATGATACCCAACATTCTGTTGGCTTTTTTGACTGCTGCTGCACATTGAGTGGATGTTTTCAGAGAACTCTCCACGATGACTCCAAGATCTTTCTTGAGTGGTTAGGATTATGTTTTTCAATGTGCATTACTTTGCATTTATCAACATTAAATTTCATCTGCCATTTTGTTACCCAGTCACCCAGTTTTGAAAGATCCTTTTGTAGCTCTTTGCAGTCTCCCAAAGTCTTAACTATCTTTAGTAATTTTGTATCATCTGCAAATTTTGCCACCTAATTGTTTACCCCTTTTTCCAGATTGTTTATGAATATGTTGAATAGGACTGGGCCCAGTACAGACCCCTGGGGGACACCACTATTTACCTCTCTCCATTCTGAAAACTGACCATTTATTCCTACCCTTTGTTTCCTATCTTTTAACCAACCAGTTACCAATCCATGAGAGGACCTTCCCTTTTATCCCATGACAACTTACTTTTGCGTAAGAGCAGTGACTCTCAAACTTTTGCACTGGTGACCCCTTTCACATAGCAAGCCTCTGAGTGTGACCCCCCCTTATAAATTGAAAACACTTGTTTATATATTTAACACCATTATAAATGCTGGAGGCAAAGCAGGGTTTGGGGTGGAGGTTGACAGCTCATGACCCCCCATGTAATAACCTCATGACCCCGAGGGGTCCCGACCCGCAGTTTGAGAACCCCTGCGTAAGAGCCCTTGGTGAGGGACCTTGTCAAAGGCTTTCTGAAGATCTAAGTACACTATATCCACTGGATTCCCCTTGTCCACATGCTTGTTGACCCCCTCAAAGAATTCTAGTAGATTGGTGAGGCATAATTTCCATTTACTAAAACCATGTTGACTCTTCCTACCACAAATTATGTTCATCTATATGTTTGACAATATTGTTCTTTAGTATAGTTTCAACCAGTTTGCCCAGTACTAAAGTCAGGCTTACCGGCCTGTAATTGCCGGGATCACCTCTGGAGCCTTTTTAAAAATTGGAGTCACATTAGCTATCCTCCAGTCATCTGGTACAGAAGCGGATTTAAATGATGGATTACAGACTACAGTTAGTAGTTCTGCAATTTCACATTTGAGTTCCTTCAGAACTCTTGGATGATACCATCTGGTCCTGGTGACTTACTGCTGTTTAATTTATCCATTTGTTCCAAAACCTCCTCTAATGATACCTCAATCTGGGACAGTTCCTCAGATCTGTCATCTAAAAAGAATGGCTCAGGTTTGGGAATCTCCCTCACATCCTCAACCTTGAAGACTGATGCAAAGAATTCATTTAGTTTTTCCACAATGGCCTTATTGTCCTTAAGTGCTCCTTTAGCACCTCGATTGTCCAGTGGTCCCACTGGTTGTTTAGCAGGCTTCCTGCTTCTGATGTACTTAAGAACATTTTTGCTATTACTTTTTGAGTCTTTGGTTAGCTGCTCTTCAAATTCTTTTTTGGCCTTCCTAATTGTATTTTTATACTTTCTTTCCCAGTGTTCCTTTCTATTCTCCTCACTAGGATTTAACTTCCACTTTTTAAACAATGCCTTTTTGCCTCTCACTGCTTCTTTTACTTTGTTGTTTAGCCACAATGGCTCTTTTTTGGTTCGCTTACAATGTTTTTTAATTTGGGGTATACATTTAAGCTGAGCCTCTATTATGGTGTCTTTAAAAAGTTTCCACGCAGCTTGCAGGGGTTTCACTTTTTGCGCTGTACCTTTTAATTTTTGTTCAACTAACTTCCTCATTTTTGTGTTGTCCCCCTTTCTGAAATTAAATGCTACAGTGTTGGGCTGCTGTGGTGTTTTTCCTGCCACAGGGATATTAAATTTATTATGGTCACTATTACCAAGCGGTCCAGCTATAGTCACCTCTTGGACCAGATCCTGTGCTCCACTTAGGTCTAAATCAAGAATTGCCTCTCCTCTAGTGAGTTCCAGGACCAGCTGCTCCAAGAAGCAGTCATTTAAGGTGTCAAGAAACTTTTATTCCTGCATCCCATTCTGAGGTGATATGTACCCAGTCAATATGGGGATAGTTGAAATCCCCTATTATTATTATTATTATTGAGTCTTTAATTTTAATAGCCTCTCTAATCTCCCTGATCATTTCCCAGTTGCTATCACCATCCTGGTCAGGGGGTCGGTAGTATCTCCCTATCGCTATATTCTTGTTATTAGAGCATGGAATTACTATCCATAGAGATTCTATGGTACAATTTAATTCATTTACAATTTTTACTTCATTTGATTCTATGCTTTCTTTCACATATCGTGCCATTCCCCCACCAGCATGACCTGTTCTGTCCTTCTGATACATTTTGTACCCTGGTATTACTGAGTCCCATTGATTATCCTTATTCCACCAAGTTTCTGTGATGCCTATTATATCAATATCCTCATTTAACACGAGGCACTCTAGTTCACCCATTTTATTATTTAGACTTCTAGCATTGGTATATAAGCACTTAAACTCATCTCTTTTTAGCTGTCTGCCATTACATGATGTAATTGAATGGGACTCTTATTTGATTGTTTCTGATCAGACCCTGCCTGTATTTTATCATTTCCCATCCTCATCCTCACTAGGACATAGAGAATCTCTATTAATAGATCCTCCCCTAAGGGATGTCTCTGTCCGAACCATGTGCTCCTCCACACCTGATGGCTTTCCCCCAGCCCCTAATTTAAAAATTGCTCTATGACCTTTTTAATGTTAAGTGCCAGCAATCTGGTTCCATTTTGGTTAGGTGGAGCCCATCCTTCCTGTATAGACTCCCCCTCTCCCAAAAGCTTCCCCAGTTCCTAATAAATCTAAACCCCTCCTCCCTACACTATTGTCTCATCCACGCATTGAGACCCTGCAGTTCTGCCTGTCTAATCGGCCCTGCAGGTGGAACTGGGAGGTATCATGTTAAAAGTCTTGAGCTGTTGAACATTAATCTCCTGTTGGATTGTAGGTGCTGTCATTGGATGGGAAGTTATGAAGTTCTGCTGTGTATGTGTTTGTGAAATATGTTGTTGTGAGGTTGGGAGACAACCACAACCAGCCTTTCAGGTACAACAACAGAAGGGCCAGACAACGCTGATGGCCCATTAAGGGGAATCCACACTCCCAGGGCCTGTCCCAGGAGTGTGTACAATGGAGACGTCTCAGAGCGAGCAGGTACACAATGGAGGCTGCTTGACTCAATCATAGCAAAGGCTCTTTCCCGCAAGCTGGAAGAAGCTATAAAAGGGGGAAGTGACATCATCACTGGTCCTCACCCACCACAACTCAACACCTGGAAACCCGGCTGGAAGACACGGAACTGGGAAGGGGGTCCCAGGCTGGAAAGGAGAACCCCAGCCTGCGTATTCAGAAACTCTACCATCTCCCAGGGTGAGATACGGCCCGATTCAAATCCTGCCTAGTTAATAGAACTAGACTGCAAATGTGTTTTATTTCTTAGGTAACCAACTTTGAGCTGCATGCCTATTACTTATAATCACTTACAATCCATCTGTCTGTCACTAACAAATCTGTTTGGTATTTTACCTACAACAGCGCATTTTGCTTGAAGTGCTTGGGGAATCTGCTCAGGGTGCAAGGGTTGGTGCAAATGCACTTTCCTTTGTAGAAGGGGCAGACTGGGAAATAAACTTACACCAGCCAGGCTTCTGACCAGGGCAGGACAGTCCAGGTCTGGGATCCTCGGCTGCGGAGCTGGGGGAAATTGGCTGGAGTCTCTCTAGTGTTGGTTCATGAGTAGCTAGGAGAAGCATTCATTTAACTCAGCTGGCGGTGTCCCTGCCTGTGGATGGCTGTGTGCGTGCAGGACCTGGAGGGGTTTGCAGCTTGTCCCAGCATCACAGTGAGGGAGTGACCCCAGGCTGGTAAGCCAGAGGGCTCAGTAGTACCCCAGTTCCAGGTTGCACCTGGGGAACCCATCACCCCCCCTCACCTGTTTGGCCAGCAGCAAGTGCTCTCGGGTTTGTGGCATCTGCCCATCTGTTGCCGCCACGACAAGGATGCAGCCGTCTAGGGGAGCGGTGCCAGTGATCATGTTCTGGAAGACAGGGACGGCGGTGCTCAGGTGCCGGGACCAGGGGATGGGGGCAGGGGAGCCCGTGGAGCCAGCACAGTATGGGGAGGGAACAGAACTGGGGGGGCGGGAATGTGTTATTGATGCACTGAGCTTGGTGGTGAAGTTGTCAGGGTGACACACACAGACCCAATCCCCAGAACAGCTGCTCCCTGCCCAGGCCCCTTGCTGCTCCCCCGCCTGTCTACCCCTGCCCTTTGCCGCTCTCCACCTGCCCACTGTTCCTCGGGGGCGAGAGAAGGAAGCGGGGGAGAGGGGGGAGAATCTTGGGGCCGGGAGGAGAAAGCAGGGTGCATGTGAGAACAGAGGGAGGGATTGGGTGGACGGAGGGCTGTGTGTTTGGGGACAGAGGGCTGTCTCGGGGGCCAGGAGGAGGAAGCAGGGGTGAGTGGGGGTGTCTTGGGGGCCAGACGAAGGAACTGAGGGGGTGTGTGAGGACAGACGAAGGGATTGCGGGGGGGAATCTGTCTTTGGGAACAGAAGGATGGTGAATGTGGGGACAGGGGGGTGGACAAAGGGAGGGGCACAGAGGTGGACAAAGGTGAGTATGTTTGGGGATAGAAGGAGGGACAGGCTAGAGGGGGTGAGTTTTGGGGGTACGGAGGTGCAGAGAGACAGGCACAGGGCTGTGGGGTTAGGGATAGAGGCAGGAACAGGAGGGTGTGGGCAGGGACAGTGGGGCAATTGGGGGTGGGCACGTGAGGACAGAGGAAGAGATTGAGGGGGCACATTCGGGGACTAGGAAGCAAGGGGGGGCTTGGCCCTTTAAGACAGCAGAATTCTGGGAAATGTGGTACTACTGGGCAGCCACAACGACTCACCCACAGGCTGAAAGGGGCAGGTCCGCCCCCATCCCCCTCACCTTGACGTAGTCAGCGTGGCCAGGGCAGTCGGTGTGGGCGTAGTGCCGGTTGGCTGTGGCGTACTCCACATGGGAGGCGTTGATGGTGATACCACGAGCCTTCTCCTCCGGCGCGTTGTCAATCTCCTCGTACTTCTTGAACCTGGCACCTCCAGCCTCAGCTAGGACTGGGGGGGAGCGGGGGGGGTGCAGAAAAAGGGGGTGAGTAACCAGCTGGGGAGGAGAGGCAGGCTGGAAGCCAGGACTCCTGGGTTCAATTCCTAGCTCTGCCGGTGACCTTCTCTATGACCTTGGGCCAGTCCTTTCTCCACTCTCAGCCCTTTAGCCGGGGAGCTCTTGGGGACAGGAGTTGTTCCCTTTGGGTCTCTGCAGCACCCAGCACAATGCATCAGCATGCCTGGGCAGTGGTTGTGGGCAGCACCTCATCTCAGCAGGGGCCTCTGGCGGCTACCGTGACCCAACCAATGGGGCCAGGGGCACAGGAAACCCCAGGACGCACAACCCCTTGCTCCAGGCCCCCCCACTCACTCTTGGTGATGGCAGCTGTCAGTGTGGTCTTGCCGTGGTCCACGTGCCCAATAGTGCCCACGTTGACATGGGGCTTGTCCCGCACGTAGGTTTTCTTGGCCTCAACAGCGAAGCTGTGCACCAGGATGGGGCAGAGGCGGGAGACTGGGCTGGGCAGGGACACCTAGGGGCACAGGGAGCCTTGGCACGAGTATACCCCCCATGGCCCTCTCCACAGCTCCCTACATCCCCAACCCCATCCCCCCACCACAGCTCCCCACATCCCCAACCCCACCCACCACAGCTCCCCACATCCCTCCACCGACCACACCCGGGCTCCACCCCCCCATCCCCAGCTCCCCATCCATCCACGACATGCAGCATAGCTTCCATGGCCACCCCCAACCTCACCAGCCAACCAGGGTTCTCCAAGCCCCCCCCAACACAGCTAGGCTCCCCACAACCCATTTTGCCAATCACACCCCATCACAGCCCCCAAACCCCCATCCTATGGCCCCCTACCCATGTCCCCCTCACCTCCCTACCCTAACTCCACAACTCCAACCCATCCCAACATAGCTGCCCCAACTCCCTCCTCACCCCCAGTTTCCCTCTTCCATGGCCAAGCCCCCAAACACCCCAGTGCACTGGGGTAGTGTGTGTGTGTACGTCTGTATGGTCATGGCAGTTTCCCCCACAGTCCATCCCAGCCAGGTGGCTCCTTACCGTCCCCAAGACGCCCAGCAGATGGTGGGAGAGGCAGCCCTGGAGGCCTGTAAGAGGGACAGGGAAAAGCTGTGATCACCCTGTCGTGCTCTTCAGTCACCGCCCTGCGCACCCATCTCCTGTCAGCTTGGAGGCCCCACCCCACCCTGGTCATCAGGAGCCCCTGGTGCTTCTCGATTGGTGCCTGGATCGGAAGCTCTTTGGGGCAGGGACTGTCTCTATTGTGTTTGTGCAGCACCTTGCACACCAAGTGGTGGGGCCCTGGGCTGGACTCCTGGGTTCACTCCCCAGCTCTGGCACTGAACAAGCCCCATCTCCTTTCCATATTTCACTTTCCCTCTCCGACTCTACCTAGACTGCACATTCCTCAGCATGCCGGGGCCCATTCTCCACTGGGATCTAGCACCGCCAGCACGGACAGCTAGTCATTATCCTCACAATACAAAACCACCTCGAGAAAGTGGAGAGTTGGACTGAAATCAACAAGCCGTAAAGACAAGACAAGCACTTAAGTTAAAATCCAATGCATGGCTACAAATCAGGGACTCATTGGCTGGCAGTCACAGGAGCGAAAAGGCAGATCTCAGTCTGGGATGTATTAACAGGTGCGTTGTATGTAAGACACAGGAGGTAGTTGTTGCCCTTGGCAATGGTGAGGCCTCAGCTGGAGTGCTGGGTGCAATTCAAGGTGCCAGAGTTTAGGGGAGATGGGGACAAACTGGAGAGTCAACAGAAGAGCAACAAAACTGATCAAAGGTTTAGAAAACCTGACCTGTGAGGAAAGGTTAAGAATCTGGGCCTGTTTAGTCTAGAGAAGAGAAGACGGAGGGGGAACTCTTCAGCTTGGTTATGGGCTGTTATAGAGGGTAAGAACGTAAGAGCGGCCCTACTGGGTCAGACCAGAGATCCACCTAGCCCAGTATCTTGTCTTCCGACAGTGGCCAATGCCAGGTGCCCCAGAAGGAATGAATAGAACAGGGAATCACCAAGTGACCCATCCCCTGTCACCCATTCCCAGCTTCTAGCAAAGAGAGACTAGGGACACCATCCCTGCCCATCCTGGTTAATAGCCATTGATGGACCTATCCTCCATGAACTTATCTAGTTCTTTTATGAATCATGTTATAGTCTTGGCCTTCACAACATCCTCTGGTGAGGAGTTCCACAGGTTGACTGTGTGTTGTATGAAAAAATACTTCCTTTTGTTTGTTTTTAACCTGTTGCTTATTAATTTCATTTGGTGACCCCTAGTTCTCGTGTTATGAGGAGGAGTAAATAACACTTCCTTATCTACTTTCTCTACACCAGTCATGATTTATAAACCTCTATCATATCTCTCCTTAGTCGTCTCTTTTCCAAGATGAAAAGTCCCAGTCTTATTAATCTCTCCTCATACAGCAACCGTTCCATAGCCCTATTCATTTTTTGTTGCCCATTTCTGTACCTTTTCCAATTCCAATATATCTTTTTTGAGATGGGGTGACCACATCTGCAGGCAGTATTCAAGATGTGAGCGTATCACGGATTAGAGGCAATATGATATTTTCTGTCTTATCTCTCCCTTTATGATGCCCAATATTCTGTTCGCTTTTTTGACTGCTCCTGCACATTGAGGGGATGTTTTCAAAGAACTCTCCACAGTGACTCCAAGATCTCTCTTACAAGTGGTAACACCTCATTTAGGACCCCATCGTTTTATATTATAGTTGAGATTACATTTTTCAATGTGCATTACTTTGCATTTATTAACACTGAATTTCATCTGCCATTTTGTTGCTCAGTCACCCAGTTTTGAGAGATCAGTTTGTTGCTCTTTGCAGTCTGCCTGGGACTTACCTATCTTGAGTAGTTTTGTATCATCTGCAAATTTTGCCACCCCAATGTTTACCCCTTTTTCCAGATCATTTATGAATATGCTGAATAGGACTGGTCCCAGTACAGATCCCTGGGGAACACCACTATTTACCTCTCTCCATTCTGAAAACTGACCATTTATTCCTACCCTTTGTTTCCTATCTTTTAACCAGTTACCAATTCATGAGAGGACCTTCCCCCTTATCCCATGACAGCTTACTTTGCTTAAGAGATTTTGGTGAGGGGTCTTGTCAAAAGCTTTCTGAAAATCAAAGTACACTTTATCCACTGGATACCCCTTGTCCACATGCTTCTTGACCCCCTCAAAGAATTCTAGTAGATTGGTGAGGCATAATTTCTCTTTACAAAAAACTCTGTTGACTCTTCCCCAACATATGTTCATCTACGTGTCTGACAATTTTGTTCTTTACTATAGTTTCAACCAGTTTGTCCAGTACTGAAGTCAGGCTTATCGGTCTGTAATTGCTGGGATCACCTCTGGAGCCCTTTTTAAAAATTGGCACCACATTAGCTATGCTCCAGTCATTTGGTACAGAAGCCGATTTAAATGATGGGTTACAGACTACAGTTAGTAGTTCTGCAATTTCACATTTGAATTCCTTCAGAACTCTTGGGTGAAAACTAAATAGTAACAGATGGTATATCAGTTTGTTCCAAAACCTTCTCCAATGACACCTCAATCTGGGAGAGTTCCTCAGATCTGTCATCTAAAAAGAATGGCTCAGGTTTGGGAATCTCCCTCACATCCTCAACCTTGAAGACTGATGCAAAGAATTCATTTAGTTTTTCCACAATGGCCTTATCGTCCTTAAGTGCTCCTTTAGCACCTCGATTGTCCAGTGGTCCCACTGGTTGTTTAGCAGGCTTCCTGCTTCTGATGTACTTAAGAACATTTTTGCTATTACTTTTTGAGTCTTTGGTTAGCTGTTCTTCAAATTCTTTTTTGGCCTTCCTAATTGTATTTTTATACTTTCTTTCCCAGTGCTCCTTTCTATTCTCCTCACTAGGATTTAATTTCTACTTTTTAAATGATGCCTTTTTGCCTCTCACTGCTTCTTTTACTTTATTGTTTAGCCACAGTGGCTCTTTTTTGGTTCTCTATGTTTTTTAATTTGGGGTGTACATTTAAGTTGAGCCTCTTTTTTTAAGGACACCATAAGTTTCCATGCAGCTTGCAGGCATTTCACTTTTGACGCCGTACCTTTTAATTTCTGTTTAACTAACTTCCTCATTTTTGTGTGGTTCCCCTTTTCTGAAATTAAATGATATAGTGTTGGGCTGCTGTGGTGTTTTCCTTGCCACAGGGATGTTAAATTTAATTATATTATGGTCACTATTACCAAGTGGTCCAGCTATCTTCAGCTCTTGGACCAGATCCTGTGCTCAATTTAGGACTAAATCAAGAACAGCTTCTCCTCTTATGAGTTCCAGGACTAGCTGCTCTAAGAATCAGTCATTTAAGGTGCCAAGAAGCTTTATCTCTGCATCCCTTCCTGAGGTGATAAGTACCAAGTCAATATGGAGATAATAATAATGGGGAATTTCAACTGAGTTTTTTATTTTAATAGCTTCTCTAATCTCACTGAGCATTTCACAGTCACTAACACCATCGTGGTCAGATGGTTGGTGATATATCCCTACTGCTATATCCTTATTCTTAGAGCATGGAATTACTATCCATAAAGTTTCTGTGGTACAGTTTGGTTCATTTAAGATTTTTACTTTATTTGATTCTACGCTTTCTTTCACGGGGAACAACGATCTGTGTTCACTGAAGGGGTAGTGATCAATCTCTCCATGTCTAGTTCGCAGCCGGTGTCAAATGGAGTGCCCCAGGGGTCAGTCCTGGGGCCGGTTTTGTTCAATATCTTCATAAATGATCTGGAGGATGGTGTGGATTGCACTCTCAGCAAATTTGTGCATGATACTAAACTGGGAGGAGTGGTAGATACGCTGGACGGCAGGGATAGGATACAGAGGGTCCTAGACAAATTGGAGGATTGGGCCAAAAGAAATCTGATGAGCTTCAATAAGGATAAGTGCAGGGTCCTGCACTTAGGACGGAAGAACCCAATGCACAGCTACAGACTAGGGACCGAATGGCTAGGCAGCAGTTCTGCGGAAAAGGACCTAGGAGTGACAGTGGACGAGAAGCTGGATATGAGTCAGCAGTGTGCCCTTGTTGCCAAGAAGGCCAATGGCATTTTGGGATGTATAAGTAGGGGGCATAGCGAGCAGATCGAGGGACGTGATCGTCCCCCTCTATTCGACATTGGTGAGGCCTCATCTGGAGTACTGTGTCCAGTTTTGGGCCCCACACTACAAGAAGGATGTGGATAAATTGGAAAGAGTCCAGCGAAGGGCAACAAAAATTATTAGGGGTCTGGAACACATGATTTACGAGGAGAGGCTGAGGGAACTGGGATTGTTTAGTCTGCGGAAGAGAAGAATGAGGTGGGATTTGATAGCTGCTTTCAACTACCTTAGAGGTGGTTCCAGAGAGGATGGATCTAGACTGTTCTCAATGGTAGAAGAGGACAGGACAAGGAGTAATGGTCTCAAGTTGCAGTGGGGGAGGTTTAGGTTGGATATTAGGAAAAACTTTTTCACTAGGAGAGTGGTGAAACACTGGAATGCGTTGCCTAGGGAGGTGGTGGAATCTCCTTCCTTAGAAGTTTTTAAGGTCAGGCTTGACAAAGCCCTGGCTGGGATGATTTAATTGGGGATTGGTCCTGCTTTTGAGCAGGGGGTTGGACTAGATGACCTCCTGAGGTCCCTTCCAACCCTGATATTCTATGATTCTATGAAGGCAGGACAAGAAGTAACAGGCTCAATCTTGGCAAAGGAGATTTAAGTAAGATAGTAGGCAAAACTTTCTAACTAGGAAGCTAGTTCAGCTCTAGAACAGGTTATCTAGGAATGCTGTGGGGTCCCTGTCTCTGGAGGGTTTTGAGAACAGACTGGACAAACCCCAGCTGGGGCTGGACTAGGGTTACTTGGCCCTGCCTCGGTGCTGGTGCTGGACTAGACGACCTCTCGAGGTCCCTTCCAGCCCAGTGTCTGGTGGTACTTGTGGCTGACTGGCCTCAGCTCCAGTGGGGGCAGGGACTGCGCCCTTCCATGGGGTGGAGCAGGGGGCACCCTTTTAGATCAGTGGTCGCTGGCACTGCTGGTCCAAACACTCAGGGCTTGCAGTGCTGGGGTGAAGGCAGGGCCTGGGTTATGACGGATCTCGGTGAATGGGGCAAGAGGCAGACCAGATGGATTCAGACTCTTGGCTGTCCAGGCCAGAAGCACCCATTCTGTGACCATCCAATCTGACTTCCCACCTAGTCCTGGTGGAGAATCTCAACCAGTGTCTCCCGCTGACTGCGCGGAGGCAGCCCGCCCCCAGAGCTGCAGCCCCCAGTAGTTTCTACCCAAACTCAGTCACTCTCCCGCCAAAGCCCTCATCACCCTACTGCACTCCATCCTGCAAAGTCTTGCCCCCTCTCTTTCAGACTCCATGCCATGCTCCTCAGAATTTCCTTCAATAGGTGTCATCGCCCCTTAACCCTGACCACTTTGTTCTCCTCTCTCCCCAGTAACCCCCTTCCCACACCCACCACTTCCTCCAACGCCCCCCAGACTACTCTGCTCCCCACCCCCACCAACCCAGACCCCATCCCTCTCCTTTCAGAATCCCTGCTCCCCTGCCCCCACCAAAATTCCTCCCCCCACATCACCCCATAACCCTCTTTTGTCCCACAACCTGACTCCAGCCACCCTCCAAATCCCTTCTCCCTCCTCTCACCACCAACCCCCAAACCCAGATCCCTCCTCCTCCCCATAACCCCGTAACTCCCCTCCACAGCGTAAGCTGCGTGCTGCACCACCTTCTCTCCACACAATCCCTTCTGGCCTGATCCAGAGTCATCCCTTTTCTCTCAGGATCCCAGCTCCCTGCTTAGCCCCCCTTCCACCATGATTGAGCCCTCAAACACCCCACCACTGCCACCTGCTCTCCCGAACTCACCTCCGGCCCCCAGAGCCTCCCTGCCCCCACCAACCTCTCCCTTGACCCCTGCTCCTCCCCATAATCTCCATCCACCACATAACCTGCCCCTACATTCCACCCCCAGATCCTTCTCTCCCCTCTCAGGATCCTTTCTCCCTGCAAAAATCCCCTGCCCTTCCCAGATCATCCAATTACCCAATGGTAATTAACGACTAGGACAATTTATCAAGGGTTCTGGTGGATTCAAACAGATCAGCTCTAAGATTATTGTGGGGCAGATCCCTGGCCTGTGTCCGGGAGTCAGACTAAATTATCATACTGGACTTTCCACCCCTAAACACTGTGAAAACCAGACCTCCCCGCACCCCCAGAGACCCCCGACCTCCCCCCATATCCTTCCTGCTCCCTACCTCCTGTAACCTCCCCCTCAGAGACCCCTAACCTCTCACCCACGTCCTTCCTGCCCCCACCCCCCAGAGACCCCCGACCTGCCCCCACGTCCTTCCTGCCCCCCACCTCCTGTAACCTCCCCTTAGAGACCCCCAACCTCCCGCCCATGTCCTTCCTGCCCCCTAACCTGCCCCACGTCCTTCCTGCCCCCCACCTCCTGTAACCTCCCCCCAGAGACCCCCAACCTCCCGCCCATGTCCTTCCTGCCCCCACCCCCCAGAGACCCTCGACCTGCCCCCCACCTCCTTCCTGCCCTCCACCTCCTGTAACCTCCCCCCAGAGACCCTCGACCTCCCGCCCACGTCCATCCTGCCCCCACCCTCAGAGACCCCCAACCTGCCCCCACATCCTTCCTGCCCACCAGCTCCTGTAACCTCTCCTTAGAGACCCCCAACCTCCCGCTCACATCCTTCCTGTCCACTAACCTGCCCCTACCCGCCAGAGACCCCCCGACCTGCCCCCACGTTCTTCCTGCACCCCCACCTCCTGTAACCTCCCCCCCACGTCCTTCCTGCCCCCACCCCCCAGAGACCCTCGACCTGCCCCCCACCTCCTTCCTGCCCCCCCACCTCCTGTAACCTCCCCTTAGAGACCCCCAACCTCCCGCTCACGTCCTTCCTGTCCACTAACCTGCCCCTACCCGCCAGAGACCCCCCGACCTGCCCCCACGTCCTTCCTGCACCCCACCTCCTGTAATCTCCCCCCAGAGACCCCCAACCTCCCACCCCCGTCCTTCCTGCCCCCTAACCTGCCCCACGTCCTTCCTGCCCCCCACCTCCTGTAACCTCCCCTTAGAGACCCCCAACCTTCCGCTCACGTCCTTCCTGCCCCCACCCCCCAGAGACCCTCGACCTGCCCCCCACCTCCTTCCTGCCCTCCACCTCCTGTAACCTCCCCCCAGAGACCCTCGACCTCCCGCCCACGTCCATCCTGCCCCCTAACCTGCCCCCACCCTCAGAGACCCCCAACCTGCCCCCCAGCTCCTGTAACCTCTCCTTAGAGACCCCCAACCTCCCGCTCACGTCCTTCCTGTCCACTAACCTGCCCCTACCCGCCAGAGACCCCCCGACCTGCCCCCACGTCCTTCCTGCACCCCACCTCCTGTAATCTCCCCCCAGAGACCCCCAACCTTCCGCTCACGTCCTTCCTGCCCCCACCCCCCAGAGACCCTCGACCTGCCCCCCACCTCCTTCCTGCCCTCCACCTCCTATAACCTCCCCCCAGAGACCCTCGACCTCCCGCCCACGTCCATCCTGCCCCCTAACCTGCCCCCACCCTCAGAGACCCCCAACCTGCCCCCACATCCTTCCTGCGCCGTAACCTGCCCCCACCCACCAGAGACCCCCCCGACCTGCCCCCATGTCCTTCCTGCCTCCCACCTCCTGTAACCTCCCCTTAGAGACCCTCAACCTCCCGCCCATGTCCTTCCTGCCCCCTAACCCGGCCCCACCCCCCAGAGACCCCCGACCTACCCCCACATCCT
This sequence comes from Lepidochelys olivacea, assembly GCF_965140295.1. Lineage (NCBI taxonomy): Eukaryota > Metazoa > Chordata > Testudines > Cheloniidae > Lepidochelys > Lepidochelys olivacea. Next base: position 345,734 of record NW_028181947.1, on the reverse strand, counting down.
TCCTGCCCCCCCACCTCCTGTAACCTCCCCTTAGAGACCCCCAACCTCCCGCCCACGTCCTTCCTGCCCCCACCCCCCAGAGACCCTCGACTTACCCCCACGTCCTTCCTGCCCCCCCACCTCCTGTAACCTCCCCTTAGAGACCCCCAACCTCCCGCTCACGTCCTTCCTGTCCACTAACCTGCCCCTACCCGCCAGAGACCCCCCGACCTGCCCCCACGTCCTTCCTGCACCCCACCTCCTGTAATCTCCCCCCAGAGACCCCCAACCTCCCACCCCCGTCCTTCCTGCCCCCTAACCTGCCCCCACGTCCTTCCTGCCCCCCACCTCCTGTAATCTCCCCCCAGAGACCCCCAACCTTCCGCTCACGTCCTTCCTGCCCCCTAACCTGCCCCCACCCGCCAGAGACCCCCGACCTACCCCCACATCCTTCCTGCCCCCCCACCTCCTGTAATCTCCCCCCAGAGACCCCCACCCTCCCACCCCCGTCCTTCCTGCCCCCTAACCTGCCCCCACGTCCTTCCTGCCCCCCACCTCCTGTAATCTCCCCCCAGAGACCCCCAACCTTCCGCTCACGTCCTTCCTGCCCCCTAACCTGCCCCCACCCCCCAGAGACCCCCCGACCTGCCCCCACGTCCTTCCTGCCCCCCCACCTCCTGTAATCTCCCCCCAGAGACCCCCAACCTTCCGCTCACGTCCTTCCTGCCCCCTAACCTGCCCCCACCCCCCAGAGACCCCCCGACCTGCCCCCACGTCCTTCCTGCCCCCCCACCTCCTGTAATCTCCCCCCAGAGACCCCCAACCTTCCGCTCACGTCCTTCCTGCCCCCTAACCTGCCCCCACCCGCCAGAGACCCCCAACCTGCCCCCACATCCTTCCTGCGCCGTAACCTGCCCCCACCCACCAGAGACCCCCCCGACCTGCCCCCATGTCCTTCCTGCCTCCCACCTCCTGTAACCTCCCCTTAGAGACCCTCAACCTCCCGCCCATGTCCTTCCTGCCCCCTAACCCGGCCCCACCCCCCAGAGACCCCCGACCTACCCCCACATCCTTCCTGCCCCCCCACCTCCTGTAACCTCCCCTTAGAGACCCCCAACCTCCCGCCCACGTCCTTCCTGCCCCCACCCCCCAGAGACCCTCGACTTACCCCCACGTCCTTCCTGCCCCCCCACCTCCTGTAACCTCCCCTTAGAGACCCCCAACCTCCCGCTCACGTCCTTCCTGTCCACTAACCTGCCCCTACCCGCCAGAGACCCCCCGACCTGCCCCCACGTCCTTCCTGCACCCCACCTCCTGTAATCTCCCCCCAGAGACCCCCAACCTCCCACCCCCGTCCTTCCTGCCCCCTAACCTGCCCCCACGTCCTTCCTGCCCCCCACCTCCTGTAATCTCCCCCCAGAGACCCCCAACCTTCCGCTCACGTCCTTCCTGCCCCCTAACCTGCCCCCACCCGCCAGAGACCCCCGACCTACCCCCACATCCTTCCTGCCCCCCCACCTCCTGTAATCTCCCCCCAGAGACCCCCACCCTCCCACCCCCGTCCTTCCTGCCCCCTAACCTGCCCCCACGTCCTTCCTGCCCCCCACCTCCTGTAACCTCCCCTTAGAGACCCCCAACCTTCCGCTCACATCCTTCCTGCCCCCTAACCTGCCCCCACCCCCCAGAGACCCCCCGACCTGCCCCCACGTCCTTCCTGCCCCCCCACCTCCTGTAATCTCCCCCCAGAGACCCCCAACCTTCCGCTCACGTCCTTCCTGCCCCCTAACCTGCCCCCACCCGCCAGAGACCCCCGACCTACCCCCACATCCTTCCTGCCCCCCCACCTCCTGTAACCTCCCCTTAGAGACCCCCAACCTCCCGCTCACGTCCTTCCTGTCCACTAACCTGCCCCTACCCGCCAGAGACCCCCCGACCTGCCCCCACGTCCTTCCTGCACCCCACCTCCTGTAATCTCCCCCCAGAGACCCCCAACCTCCCACCCCCGTCCTTCCTGCCCCCTAACCTGCCCCCACGTCCTTCCTGCCCCCCACCTCCTGTAATCTCCCCCCAGAGACCCCCAACCTTCCGCTCACGTCCTTCCTGCCCCCTAACCTGCCCCCACCCGCCAGAGACCCCCGACCTACCCCCACATCCTTCCTGCCCCCCCACCTCCTGTAATCTCCCCCCAGAGACCCCCACCCTCCCACCCCCGTCCTTCCTGCCCCCTAACCTGCCCCCACGTCCTTCCTGCCCCCCACCTCCTGTAACCTCCCCTTAGAGACCCCCAACCTTCCGCTCACATCCTTCCTGCCCCCTAACCTGCCCCCACCCCCCAGAGACCCCCCGACCTGCCCCCACGTCCTTCGTACTCCCCAGTCACTGACCGGCGGCCCTGCTCCATCCCCCGCGGGCAAACATCGCGTGCGCCGCCATCTTTCTACAGGACCGGAAGTGACTCAAATGCGGCAGGCGCCAGAGCCAATGAATGAACCGGGAGACAGCCGCTTCCGGCAAAGCGTCGCGAGCACACCGGAAATGTGGCGCGGCCGCTCTAGCGCCTCGTAAGAACTCTATGCTGTGCCGGGAGCCGCTCTCTCTACCGCCAGGGGGAGACAGTATTGCGCAGGAGGCGCTTCTCTAGCCCCGGCTGAGGGAGACTCTATGGCGCTACTGGAGCCGCTCTATCCTCCGCCAGGCGTCACCGCGTCGGCACGGGAGCGGGGACTCTATGGCGCTCGCGGAGGCGCGCTGCCCACTGACTGTCTGTGGGAGCCTGGCTCGCCCTTGGAGACTCGACCATTGCCAGGGGCCGTGACCCCGCAGCGAGCGAGGCTCGGGCGGAGCCGCTCTATCTCCCTGCGGGGACTCTATGGCCAAGGAGGACTCTGCCCCTCCAGAGTGGAGGATGAGTCAAAGGGACCAACTCTACCCCTGCCCCCGGGTTAGACTCTATGGCCCTGGAGGACTGTGGGGGCTGCTCCACTGGGGGCGTCCCAGGTGCTGCCAGACCCTGGGCCTGAACCCACCGCGTTTCGCTCTGCCCCTGGGGCGGGTTCGCGCCTCCCTCCCTCTGCCCGGGCTGGCTCCAGGGCGCCCGCCGGCTAATAGAGGCACAAGGGACCGTTCTGATCATCCAGCCCGGCCTCCGGCACAACGCAGACCACCGAATCTCACCCACCCACGCCTGCGAAAACCCCTCTCCTACCTCCGAGCCACTGACGTCCTCAGCGCGGTTCAGAGACTTCAAGGAGCAGAGAATCCTCCAGCAAGTGACCCGTGCCCCATGCTGCAGAGGAGGGCGAAAAACCCCCAGGGCCTCTGCCAATCTGCCCTGGGGGAAAATTCCTTCCTGACCCCAAATATGTCAGTCAGCTGAACCCTGAGCACGTGGGCAAGATTCACCAGCCAGATACTACAGAAAATTCTTTCCTGGGTGACTCAGGTCCCACCCCATCTAATATCCCATCACAGGCCAGAGGGGTGGCCGCTTGTCGTGCACTCTGACCCCCCCTTCCCTTTCCCCAGGCCTCCTTTCTAGGCCGTCATTTCCCATTCTGTATGTGTGCACCTGAGTGGTCCTTCCTAAATGGAGAACTTTGCATTTGTCCTTATTGAATTTCATCCTATTTACTTCAGACCATTTCTCCAGTTTGTCCAGAATTGGAGCTTCCCCACATCCAGGCTGCACTGGATAGAGGTGGGGTGGGGGGCAAGGGGCATCACCTGGTGCAGCCCCCTCCCCACCACCCCCACTAGCCCCTAGGGGGGAGCAGGGCCACTACAACCAGCGAGATTGAGACTGGGGCTGTCCCCGGCTGAGCTCCCCAGGCAGGGAGCTGGGACACTCATGGAGCTGGCTTGTCCAGGCAGTAGGAACCAGACACAACATGAAGTGGAGCAGCACTGAGCGGGCGCTGGCCAGCCCCAGCTTCCCCTGCTCAGGACACTAGTGTGTTTCTTGAAGCCCTGGCTGCAGGAGGCGCTCAGCTCTCATTTAATGCCCAGTACCTGGTTCCAGCTGTAGCAGCAGGGGAGAAAAGCTGAGGCAAAGAAAAAGAACCAGTGTCATTTTACAGGGTGGGACTAATGATTTTAGCACAGGTTAGGCTGGCAAATGCGCAGGTGGGGGCATGGGGTTCCAGGCCCTACATCTTCGCCTGCGCTGCCTTGGTCAGTCTCATGCCATTGTCCCACTGCCCCGGGCAGCTGACTTGGAGAAAGTGGACCACTTTAACGTTAAAGCAGACAGATGGATGCAGGTCGCTCAGAGAGTATGGTCACAAAGTCACCTTTATTAACCCTGCCCCCTGTGGGCCCTCCACACAAAGGCAGGCTGGTGGACTGTTAGTGGCAGGGGAGCCAGCGGGCCCTGCTTGGCCCTGCCCCTTCCCACCCATTGTGGAAGGAGGAAGCTGGGGGAAGGGGGGAAATGGAGGATGGACACTGAGCTGGAGCTGGCCTCCCCCAGCTCCAGTCCTCAGTGTTAGTAACTGTCAGTAACATGCTGTCTCCTGTGGTGTGAGCCAGAGCTGGGGGCCACACCATGACTCCCTGCCCCATAGGCCTTGCTCTTGTGGGGGGTGAACAGCAGCTGCATTTTTGGTTAGTGTGCAGGTGGGGGGCACCGTCCCTGAGCTGGGGCGGGGAGGGGGGCAGAGAGAGGCTGGGACCCGTCTCCCCAGGCTGATGGCCCTAATCCCCCACAGGTGGTTGGGGAGGGGGGTTAGTAGAGGATGGCCACTCAGAGCCTGGCCTGGGGCATGGGCAGTGTCCAAGGCCCCCCTAGTGGGGAGGGGAAGGGAAGGGGTTGGAGTCTGTGCCTGCCCAGGGGAAGGGTGGGTGGTATCCATGCCCCCCCACCCAGGGGAGGGCCTCTTGCTGTCCCAGCGTCTCAGGGCTCCTTGAGCTCCGTTACATCCTTCAGCCGCGTCCCGTCCACAATGCTGCGCACCTGCTCCAGCGAGGGGGCCTGGCGGATCCGTTCCAGCTGCACCTGAGGGATGAGAGGAGAGTGAGAGAGACAGCTCGAGATCCTGGGCCGTGGAGACACCCCCCTTCACCCCCGACAGGGCGCAGCTCCCCCATGACAGACAGCACCTTCTCCAAGACACCCCCCAGCCGGTACCTGCAGAGTCTGCGAGAGGCGGACAAAGTCTCTCTGCACCTGCTCACTGGTGTCCAGCTCCGCCTGCAACCGCTGCAGCTTCCCCCGCTGCTCGGACAGTGCTGCCTCCAGCCTGGCCTGGGGGAGAGACTGTCACAGCTCGGGGACCAGCCCTCCCACCTCTCCCCATTCCTCTGCAACACCCCCCGCACACATCCCGGCCTCGGGGAGAGACTGTCACAGCTCGGGGACCAGCCCTCCCACCTCTCCCCATTCCTCTGCAACACCCCCCACACACATCCCGGCCTCGGGGAGAGACTGTCACAGTCCTGGGACCAGCCCTCCCACCTCTCCCCATTCCTCTGCAACACCCCCCGCACACATCCCGGCCTGGGGGAGAGACTGTCACAGCTCGGGGACCAGCCCTCCCACCTCTCCCCATTCCTCTGCAACACCCCCCGCACACATCCCGGCCTCGGGGAGAGACTGTCACAGTCCGGGGACCAGCCCCCTCCCCTGACTCCTCTGCACCCCCACTCCAGCCCAGCCTGGGAAAGAGAGACCATGAGGGCCTTGGGACCAGCTACAGCTGGTTGGTCCCTGCCTTACATGCCCCACTGGGGTGGTTGCAGAGCACTCAGGGGAGGTGTAGGGTGGAAGGAGCAACGTGGGAAATGTAACACTTTTCTGAACCAGGTGTGGGGCTCAGTTTACACACACGCCCCTTTGTCCTGGGGGCGGAAGGATTCGTCCCCCCAGCTGCACTGGCGGCGGGATTAAGGTGTCATTCGATGCCCCTTCGATCTCACACCGGCAGCCAACCTGCTGTAAGCGGGGTTCCTGGCCCATTGGGGCAGGGCAGTCGCAGGCGGCTAGATGTGGTGCTGGTTGTGAGCCAGGACCAGCTAGCTCCTGGCCTGGGGAAGCGCTGCGGAGCAGGGGGGCTGGAAGGCAGGGCAGGGGCTACGTGCGCATCAAGAACTGAACAGGACGGTCCCAGGCCTGCCTGGGAGGGGGACACGTGGGAGCCAACCGCTGGGGCTCTCAGTGAGAGGGCGCAGAGCCAGAGGATAAGCTGGCTCCCAGGCAAGATGCCCAGACCTATCCTGGTAGGTACGAATGGCGTAGTGAGTCCAGGACAGATGAGGGGCGCCCCCCACGGCACTGCCTAACAGCCAGTGCCCCAAACCCCCAGAGACCCGTGTGGGGGCACCAAGGGTGTCTGAACAGGCAGCCTGCCCCAGTGGGGGTGAGGGGTGCTGTGCAGGGGAGGGGCTGGCTCGGCTCACTCACCTTTTCCTGTTCCCAGGCCTGGCCCTGCCGGTCACGCTGGGTCAGGTCCCCCTGAAGCCGCTGCATGTCCTGCTCCAGCCCCTGTGCCCGCTGCTCTGCCTTCAGGGGGGAGGGAAACCAGCGTGACCCCACCATCCCCTCTGCCCCCAGTGCTCTGCCTGGGCAGCGGTTGGGGGGGGGAAATCAGTGTCCCGCCCCCCACGGCATGTCCTGCTTGTGTGGGAAGAGTTCAGCATAGACCTCCCCGCCAGACACACACCTCTAGGGGGCACAGAACAGGCCCCTCCCCATTCCCAAGGACCCTCCCCCCATATCACCAGCCCCCTCACCTGCCCCAGCTGCTGCTGTAGCCTCTCCATCTCTGACCGGAGGCTGCACAGGGAGGCTGGGGAGACACAGATGGGGCAGGGGGTCACCATGAGGGGTGGGGGTGAGCAACCGACACACCCACCCCCTCCCCTAGTCCCCACTTACCCTCCATGACCTCTGCAGGTGGGAGCGATGGAGCCGCGGGAGGGGGCCGGGGGGGAGAAGAGAGACAGTGTTACAGCGAGGGGGGGTGCTTTACCTGCCATGACACCCCCAGCCCGACCCCTTTCCCCTCCCCCACCATTGTCCCCATGCCCCCAGCCACCCCCTTACGGCTCTCCTCGCGCTGGGCCCCCAGCTGGGCCTCCAGAACCCCCTGCAGCCGGGCCCGGGCGGCCTCCTCCTCGTCCAGTCGCTCACGCAGCGTGACGATCTCAATGCGCAGCCGCTCACTATGGTGCTCACTGGCTCGGCGCAGGGTCCCAGCCTCCTCCTGCAGCCGGCGCACCAGTGCCTGCAGTTCCTGGGGAGAGATGGGGGGGGAGAGCTGTACCCCAAAGCCAGCACTTACAGCTCCTGGGGGCGATGGGGGAGAGCCGTACGTCGGTACCCCCAATGCCAGCACCTACAGCTCCGGGGGGAGGGGGGGTGAGACCCACACCTCGACATCCCCCCCTGCACCTACAGGTCCTGGGGGGCTGGCTGGGGGTGAGACCCACACCTCGACATCCCCCCCTGCACCTACAGCTCCGGGGGGAGGGGGGTGAGACCCACACCTCGATATCCCCCCCCAGCACCAACGCCTACAGGTCCTGGGGGGCTGGCTGGGGGTTAGACCCACACCGCAATATCCCCCCCCTGCACCTACAGCACCTGGGGGGCTGGCTGGGGGTGAGACCCACACCGCAATATCCCCCCCTGCACCTACAGGTCCTGGGGGGCTGGCTGGGGGTGAGACCCACACCTCGATATCCCCACCCTCCACCAACGCCTACAGGTCCTGGGGGGCTGGCTGGGGGTGAGACCCACACCGCAATATCCCCACCCTGCACCTACAGCACCTGGGGGACTGGGGGTGAGACCCACACCTCGATATCCCCACCCTCCACCAACGCCTACAGGTCCTGGTAGGGACTGGAGGTTTGCATGGGAGTGCACCCCCTGCCCCGCCCCACACCCCCCCCCGGGGAGGGTCAGGGAGATGGCCTACAGACCCCCAACCCCCTGGATGTCTGGTCTCAGCCCCTGCGGTACCTGCACGGAGCTCGGCAGTGGTGGCTCCTCAGCAGGGGTCGGGGTGGGCCGGGAGCCCCGCAGCCCCTCGTTCTCCTCGCTCAGCCGCTGCACCTCGTAGCTGAGTCGCTTGTGAGATGATGCCAGGTCAGCCTGGAGGAGGGGGTGGGGTGAGCAGAGGGATTGGATCCCCCTCACCGGTGACCCCCACCATGGATCCCAGCCCCCCAGCCACCCACCCTCCATACCTAGTCTTCCCCACCCTGCCGGGCACCCCCCTGCTCACAATCTGCTCCTGGGTCCGGTGCTGGGTCTGGGACACTGTCGCCTGTAGGTTCTGCAGCAGCTGCTCCGAGTTCTGGATCTGATCCAGCAGCACCAGCACCTGGGAGAGACTCAGCCATCAGCACGAAGCAACCTGGCCACAGGGAGAGGGGCTGCATGTCAGCCCTCAGGGCACTGGCAGAGCTGGGGGAAGGGCTGGGCTAACAGGGGGCTGCGGGTTGGAAATAAGGGGCACTGACAGAGGGGGGGAGCCCAGGGCCAGGCTAGCAGGGGGCTGCGGGGCACCGGCAGCGCTGGGGGAGGGGGAGCCCAGGGCTGGGCTAGCAGGGGGCTGCGGGGCACCAGCAGAGATGGGGGCAGAAGGGGGAGCCCAGTGCTGGGCTAGCAGGGGGCTGCAGGGCACCGGCAGAGCTGGAGGGGCAGTGGGAAGAGCCCAGGGCCGGGCTAGCAGGGGGCTGCGGGGCACCGGCAGAGCTGGAGGGGCAGCAGGGAGAGCCCAGGCCGGGCTAGCAGGGGGCTGCGGGGCACCGGCAGAGCTGGGGGCAGAAGGGGGAGCCCAGGGCCGGGCTAGCAGGGGGCTGCAGGGCACCGGCAGCGCTGGGGGAGGGGGAGCCCAGGGCTGGGCTAGCAGGGGGCTGCGGGGCACCGGCAGCGCTGGGGGCAGAAGGGGGAGCCCAGGGCTGGGCTAGCAGGGGGGTGCGGGGCACCGGCAGAGCTGGAGGGGCAGCGGGGAGAGCCCAGGCTGGGCTAGCAGGGGGCTGCGGGGCACCGGCAGCGCTGGGGGAGGGGGAGCCCAGGGCCGGGCTAGCAGGGGGCGGCGGGGCACTGGCAGCGCTGGGGAGGGGGAGCCCAGGGCCGGGCTAGCAGGGGGCTGCGGGGCACCGGCAGAGCTGGAGGGGCAGCGGGGAGAGCCCAGGCCGGGCTAGCAGGGGGCTGCGGGGCACCGGCAGCGCTGGGGAGGGGGAGCTCAGGGCCGGGCTAGCAGGGTCTGCGGGGCACCGGCAGCGCTGGGGGAGGGGGAGCCCAGGCCGGGCTAGCAGGGGGCTGCGGGGCACCGGCAGCGCTGGGGGCAGAAGGGGGAGCCCAGGGCTGGGCTAGCAGGGGGCTGCGGGGCACCGGCAGAGCTGGAGGGGCAGCGGGGAGAGCCCAGGGCTGGGCTAGCAGGGGGCTGCGGGGCACCGGCAGAGCTGGAGGGGCAGCGGGGAGAGCCCAGGCCGGGCTAGCAGGGGGCTGCGGGGCACCGGCAGCGCTGTGGGATGGGGAGCCCAGGGCCGGGCTAGCAGGGGGCTGCGGGGCACCGGCAGCGCTGGGGAGGGGGAGCCCAGGGCCGGGCTAGCAGGGTCTGCGGGGCACCGGCAGAGCTGGAGGGGCAGCGGGGAGAGCCCAGGCCGGGCTAGCAGGGGGCTGCGGGGCACCGGCAGCGCTGGAGGGGCAGCGGGGAGAGCCCAGGGCCGGGCTAGCAGGGGGCTGCGGGGCACCGGCAGCGCTGGAGGGGCAGCGGGGGGAGCCCAGGCCGGGCTAGCAGGGGGCTGCGGGGCACCGGCAGCGCTGGGGGAGGGGGAGCCCAGGGCCGGGCTAGCAGGGGGCTGCGGGGCACCGGCAGCGCTGGGGGAGGGGGAGCCCAGGGCCGGGCTAGCAGGGTCTGCGGGGCACCGGCAGAGCTGGGGGAGGGGGAGCCCAGGGCCGGGCTAGCAGGGGGCTGCGGGGCACCGGCAGAGCTGGAGGGGCAGCGGGGAGAGCCCAGGCCGGGCTAGCAGGGGGCTGCGGGGCACCGGCAGCGCTGGAGGGGCAGCGGGGAGAGCCCAGGGCCGGGCTAGCAGGGGGCTGCGGGGCACCGGCAGCGCTGGAGGGGCAGCGGGGAGAGCCCAGGGCCGGGCTAGCAGGGGGCTGCGGGGCACCGGCAGAGCTGGAGGGGCAGCGGGGGGAGCCCAGGGCCGGGCTAGCAGGGGGCTGCGGGGCACCGGCAGCGCTGGGGGAGGGGGAGCCCAGGGCCGGGCTAGCAGGGTCTGCGGGGCACCGGCAGAGCTGGAGGGGCAGCGGGGAGAGCCCAGGCCGGGCTAGCAGGGGGCTGCGGGGCACCGGCAGAGCTGGGGGAGGGGGAGCCCAGGGCCGGGCTAGCAGGGGGCTGCGGGGCACCGGCAGAGCTGGGGGAGGGGGAGCCCAGGGCCGGGCTAGCAGGAGGCTGCGAGGCACCGGCAGCGCTGGGGAGGGGGAGCCCAGGGCTGGGCTAGCAGGGGGCTGCGGGGCACCGGCAGAGCTGGAGGGGCAGAAGGGGGAGCCCAGGGCCGGGCTAGCAGGGGGCTGCGGGGCACCGGCAGAGCTGGGGGAGGGGGAGCCCAGGGCTGGGCTAGCAGGGGGCTGCGGGGCACCGGCAGCGCTGGGGAGGGGGAGCCCAGGGCCGGGCTAGCAGGGGGCTGCGGGGCACCGGCAGCGCTGGGGAGGGGGAGCCCAGGGCTGGGCTAGCAGGGGGCTGCGGGGCACCGGCAGAGCTGGAGGGGCAGAAGGGGGAGCCCAGGGCCGGGCTAGCAGGGGGCTGCGGGGCACCGGCAGAGCTGGAGGGGCAGCGGGGAGAGCCCAGGCCGGGCTAGCAGGGGGCTGCGGGGCACCGGCAGCGCTGGAGGGGCAGCGGGGAGAGCCCAGGCCGGGCTAGCAGGGGGCTGCGGGGCACCGGCAGCGCTGGGGGAGGGGGAGCCCAGGGCCGGGCTAGCAGGGGGCTGCGGGGCACCGGCAGCGCTGGGGAGGGGGAGCCCAGGGCTGGGCTAGCAGGGGGCTGCGGGGCACCGGCAGCACTGGGGGCAGAAGGGGGAGCTGCCCATGGTACCTGCTTGGCACAATCCTCGCTGCTCCGAGTTAACGCCTCCTGCAGTCGCAGCTTCTCCTGCATCACCGTCTCCAGCTGCTCGCTCAGCTGCTGCCAGGACTCCTGGTGCCGCCTGGCCTGGGGGGGCCGAGGTCACAGGTCACCCTGTCCCAGCCACGTCCCCCGCACCCCAGCTCTAGCAGCCCTGCACAGCATCCTCCCATCCCCCCCAGGATCTCCGCTCCCCACATCCCCAGCTGCCCTCCTCCCTGTTCCCCACACATCTGTCACCCCGCCAGCCCACTCCCACCTCCCGGCCCCCCACCCTGCCCACAGCTTCCCCCTCCAGTCTCACCTCCTGCTGCAGGTGCGTCCACTCCCCATCAGGCACCAGCTGGAAGCCAGGGGGCGGCAGGTAGATGCTCTCAGGCACCAGGGTGCCGGTGGACAGCAGGGAGGCCGTGTCCTCATGCTCTTGGTTGGGCCGGCGCCGGGGCCGGGGGGAGCCAGCGCTGGAGCTGGCGACGGAGACAATGGAGATGCTGTCGCAGCCGCGGGCGAAGGCCATGCCACCTCCCAGCTCCTCTTCACCCTCCGGTCCGGAGCCTTCATCCCCCTCTCCCCCAGGGTGGGCAGGGGGCACCCGGCTGGGATCCTCCGCATCAGACAGCAGGGACTCCGATGAGCAGCAGAGTGAGCCCTGGGGGGAAGGAGTCACAGGGCAGAGCGAGCCCCCCCCCACACAGTCAGAACAGCCCAAGTCCATGCACATTGGGCACCCCTTCCCTCCCCCCAAACACATTCCTGCATGGCCTGGCTCTCCGCCCCCCAGCACCCACTACCCCACTCCCCCCACAGGGTCTCACCTCAGGCCCCCGCAGCCCTGGATCAGCCCCTCGGCCCGGGAGAGTTTGCTCTTGAGCTGAGCGATCTCCTCCTCCATGGGCAGGACAATGCTGCGCAGCTGCTCCGAGTCCTCCTGCGCCTGAGTGGGGAGAGACTGAGCCAGGGACCCCCAGCATCCCCTGCTCCCCAACATCCCCTGCCCCACAGCACCCGCCCCCAACCACAGCCCCCGCCCCCAGCACCCGCACCACAGCCCCTGCCCCCCAGCCACAGCCCCTGCCCCCAGCACCCGCACCACAGCCCTGCCCCCAACATCCCCCTGCCCCCCAACCACAGCCCCTGCCACCAGCACCCCGGCCCCTCAGCACCCACACCACAGCCCCGTCCCCCAACACAGCCCCTGCACCAGCACCCGCACCACAGCCCCTGCCCCCAACATCCCCTGCCCCCCAAACCACCCACAGCCCCTGCCACCAGCACCCCCGGCCCCTCAGCACCCACACCACAGCCCCGTCCCCCGACATCCCCCGCCCCATAGCACCCAATCACCCCCTCTGCATCCCCCAATGCCCAGCACCCCCCGCCCTTCACCCACAGGCACTCGTAGTCCTGAGGCATAAGAACATAGGAACGGCCCGACTGGGTCAGACTAAAGGTCCATCTAGACCAGTCTCCTGTCTGTCGACAGTGGCCAGTGCCAGGTGCCCCAGAGGGAATGAACAGAGCAGGGCAATTATCGAGTGTCCATCCCCTGTTGTTCAGTCCCAGCTCCTGGCAGTCAGAGGTTTAGGAGTATCTGGAGCAGGGGGCTGCATCCCTGCCCATCCTGGCTAATAGCCATTGATGGACCGACCCTCCAGGAACTGAGTTACAGTGGAACCACAGAGTTACGAACACCGGAGTTACGAACTAACCACACCCCTCCTTTGGGGCTGGAAGTACACCATCAGGCAGCAGAGACCAAAACAAGCAAATCCAGGACAGTGGTGTGTTAAATGTACACTACTAAACATATAGGGAACGTTTAAACAAAGATCTGACCAGGTAAGGAAACTTTCTGTGTTTCTTTCATTTAAATTAAGCTGGTTAAAGCAGCGCTTTTCCTCTGCACAGTAAAGCACCAAAACTGTGTTCAGTCAAGCTTCAGCTGTAAACTTTTGAAAGAACCACCACAACATTTGGTTCAGAGTGACGACCAACGTCCATTTCCAAGGGCTTCATAACTCTGAGGTTCTGCTATAACCCTTTTTTGAACCCAGTTATACTTTTTGACCTTCATGATATCCCCTGGCAAGGAGGTCCCCAGGCTGACTGTGCTGTGTGAAGAAATTCCTTCTGTTTGACCTGAACCTGCTGCCGACTAATGGTATTTGGTGACCCCTGGTTCTTGTGTCATGTGCCCCCTCAGTCATCTCCCCCAAGCTGAACAGCCCCAGTCTTTGTCATCTCTCCTCAAGCAGAAGCTGTTCCATCCCCTCATCACTGTCGTTGCCCTTCTCTGTACTTTTTCCATTTCTAATGGACCTGTTTTGAGATGGGGCAACCACATCTGCAGGCAGTATTCGAGATGTGGGCGTACCATGGTCTTATAGAGAGGAGATATGATATTTTCCGTCTTCTTATCTAACCTTTTCCTACTGGTGCCCAGCATTCTGTTTGCTTTTGTGGCGGCCGCTGCCCATGGAGTGGATGATTTCAGAGACCTAGCCACAGTGATGCCAAGATCTCTTTCCTGAGTGATAACAGCTAATTACCACTCACAAAAAAGATCTCGGGCAGGGACAACATGTGCCAAGGACCCCCCAGACCTCCAACTACTGCCCCAACCCCCTCAGGCCCTACCCCTGAACCCACAGGGCCCTCCACCTACCCGCTCTGCATTCCCCACGCACCCCCACCCATCAGTGCCCCCCACCCTGCACCCACTCAGAGTCTTGCTTAGTCTGGGGAGCAGGGCAAGAGCCAGGGACCCCACAGCCTCCCAACCCAAGCACCCCATATCTACCTTCTCCAGCCCCCAGCGTCCCCCACCCTTCTCCCACAGCCACTCAGAGTCCTCCTGAGCCAGGGACCCACCCACCCCTCACCCTTAGCACCACCTCAGAGTTCTCCTGGGCCGGAAGATCAACCTGGGGTCCCCAACACCCCTCAAGGGCCCAGCCCCTCTCCTCACCCCCAGGGGCCCATCCTCCCCTGCCTCACCTTCTCCATCTGCCGCTCCAGCGAGTCCAGGGGGTTTCCCTGTGCCCGCTGTTGCTGCAGGCAGCTCAGCTCCCGGCCCCCCCATGAGCCGCCACCATGCTGCTCCTGCTGCAGGGCCGCCAGGCGTGCCTCATAGCTGCTGATGGTGTCTGGGGAAGCAGCAGAGGGCACAGTGAGGCGACAGGAAGCACCGGGTCCCACCCAGCAAACGCTCCGGACCTCTGGGAGCAGAGGCCCAGCCTGGCACAGACACTCACAGACAGGGGCAGTGTGGAGGGGTGTCTGGCTTCTCTGGACATTGGCAGCTTGCATCCAGCTCATCTGACATACATCCCCAGTGACGGGCACTGAGGAAGTGGGGCGGTATCCTGGCATGTAAGGGGGCTGGGCATGGGGGTCTGTATCGGGCTGGTGGCAGGTGGGGGACGGAGGTGGGGGGATGGGCAAGTGGGCAGATTGGGCACAGCAGTAGGAGTATGGAGGGCATGTGGAATGGCGGTAGGCCTGTGGGGTGCAGACGGGAGCCGTGGTAGGCGTATGGAATACGGGGGTGTGTATACAGCGGCCGATGGCAGCAGGAGTATGGGGCAGCAGAAGGGGTAGTGGGCATATGAGGATGGTGGTAGAAGTTTGAAGGGCATGGGCGGGGGGGACGCTTACGGGGGTGCGTATGGGGCAGTACCAGGTGGCTGGGGGCCAAGGCAGGCATATGAGGGTACGTATGGGGCTGTGGCAGGTGGCTGGGAGCCATGGCAGCAGGCATAAAGGGGTGCGTATGGGGCTGTGGCGGGCGCACGGGGGTGCATATGGGGCAATACCAGGTGGCTGGGGGCCATGGTAGATGTACGGAGACGGGGGGCATGTGAAGACAGCTGTAAGAGTATGGCAGGGTGTGGGGAGTGGCAGTAGGCTTGGCAGGGGGTTGTATGGAGGCAGTGGGCTAGCATGGGGGGCTGCGTGGGGTGGTGTGCATGGGGGCTATGGGGAAGTGGGGTAGCGTGGGGGGTGTATGGGGGCAGTGGGGAAGCACAGGGGGCAGTGGGGAAGCATGGGGGGCTGAGCGGGGCGATGTGTATGGGGGCTATGGGGAAGCATGGGAGGCAGCGGAGGGAAAGCACGGGGGGCTGCGTGGGGCAGTGTGTATGGGGGCTATGGGGAAGTGGGGTAGCGTGGGGGGTGTATGGGGGCAGTGGGGAAGCACGGGGGGGCTGAGCGGGGCGATGTTCAATCATATGGGGAAGAGGGGTAGCGTGGGGGGTGTATGGGGGCAGCGGGGAAGCACAGGGGGGCTGTGGGGAAGCATGGGGGGCTGCGTGGGGCGGTGTGTATGGGGGCTATGGGGAAGTGGGGCAGCGTGGGGGGTGTATGGGGGCAGTGGGGAAGCACAGGGGGCAGCGGGGGGTGTATGGGGCAGTGGGGAAGCACAGGGGGCAGTGGGGAAGCATGGGGGGCTGAGCGGGGCGATGTGTATGGGGGCTATGGGGAAGCATGGGAGGCAGCGGGGGGAAGCACGGGGGGCTGCGTGGGGCGGTGTGTATGGGGGCTATGGGGAAGTGGGGCAGCGTGGGGGGTGTATGGGGGCAGTGGGGAAGCACAGGGGGCAGCGTGGGGGTGTATGGGGCAGTGGGGAAGCACGGGGGGGCAGTGGGGGGTGTATGGGGGCTATGGGGAAGCACGGGAGGCAGCGGGGGGGAAGCACGGGGGTCTGCCTGGGGCAGTGTGTATGGGGGCTATGGGGAAGCACAGGAGGCAGCGGGGGGGGGAGTGTGGGGGGGCTGCCTGGGGCGGTGTGTATGGGGGCTATGGGGAAGTGGGGCAGCGTGGGGGGTGTATGGGGGCAGCGGGGAAGCACAGGGGGCAGCGGGGAAGCACAGGGGGGCAGCGGGGAAGCACAGGGGGGCAGCGGGGAAGCACAGGGGGGCAGCGGGGGGTGTATGGGGCAGTGGGGAAGCACAGGAGGCAGCGGGGGGGGAGTGGGGGGGGCTGCCTGGGGCGGTGTGTATGGGGGCTATGGGGAAGTGGGGCAGCGTGGGGGGTGTATGGGGGCAGCGGGGAAGCACAGGGGGGCAGCGGGGGGTGTATGGGGCAGTGGGGAAGCACAGGGGGGCAGTGGGGGGTGTATGGGGCAGTGGGGAAGCACGGGGGCAGCAGGGGGTGTATGGGGCAGCGGGGAAGCACGGGGGCGCAGCGGGGAAGCACGGGGGCGCAGCGGGGAAGCACGGGGGCGCAGCGGGGAAGCACGGGGGGGCAGCGGGGGGTGTATGGGGCAGTGGGGAAGCACAGGGGGCAGCGGGAGGTGTATGGGGCAGTGGGGAAGCACAGGGGGCAGCGGGAGGTGTATGGGGCAGTGGGGAAGCACAGGGGGCAGCGGGAGGTGCATGGGGCAGTGGGGAAGCACAGGGGGGCAGCGGGGGGTGTATGGGGCAGTGGGGAAGCACGGGGGGGCAGCGGGGGGTGTATGGGGCAGTGGGGAAGCACGGGGGGCAGTGGGGAAGCACGGGGGCAGCGGGGAGTGTATGGGGCAGTGGGGAAGCACGGGGGCAGCGGGGAGTGTATGGGGCAGTGGGGAAGCACGGGGGCAGCGGGGGTGCATGGGGCAGTGGGGAAGCACGGGGGCAGCGGGGGGTGCATGGGGCAGTGGGGAAGCACGGGGGCAGCGGGGGGTGCATGGGGCAGTGGGGAAGCACGGGGGCAGCGGGGGGTGTATGGGGCAGTGGGGAAGCACAGGGGGCAGCGGGGGGTGTATGGGGCAGTGGGGAAGCACAGGGGGGCAGTGGGGAAGCACGGGGGCAGCGGGGAGTGTATGGGGCAGTGGGGAAGCACGGGGGCAGCGGGGAGTGTATGGGGCAGTGGGGGAAGCACGGGTGGGGCAGTGGGGAAGCACGGGGGCAGCGGGGGGTGCATGGGCAGTGGGGAAGCACGGGGGCAGCGGGGGGTGTATGGGGCAGTGGGGAAGCACGGGGGCAGCGGGGGGTGTATGGGGCAGTGGGGAAGCACAGGGGCAGCGGGGGGTGTATGGGGCAGTGGGGAAGCACAGGGGGGCAGTGGGGAAGCACGGGGGCAGCGGGGAGTGTATGGGGCAGTGGGGAAGCACGGGGGCAGCGGGGAGTGTATGGGGCAGTGGGGAAGCACGGGGGCAGCGGGAGTGTATGGGGCAGTGGGGAAGCACGGGGGCAGTGGGGGGTGCATGGGGCAGTGGGGAAGCACGGGGGCAGCGGGGGGTGCATGGGGCAGTGGGGAAGCACGGGGGCAGCGGGGAGTGTATGGGGCAGTGGGGAAGCACAGGGGGCAGCGGGGGGTGTATGGGGCAGTGGGGAAGCACAGGGGGGCAGCGGGGAAGCACAGGGGGCAGCGGGGGGTGTATGGGGCAGTGGGGAAGCACAGGGGGGCAGTGGGGAAGCACGGGGGCAGCGGGGAGTGTATGGGGCAGCGGGGAAGCACGGGGGGCAGCGGGGAGTGTATGGGGCAGTGGGGAAGCACGGGGGCAGCGGGGAGTGTATGGGGCAGTGGGGAAGCACGGGGGCAGCGGGGAGTGTATGGGGCAGTGGGGAAGCACAGGGGGGCAGTGGGGAAGCACAGGGGGACAGCGGGGAAGCACAGGGGACAGCGGGGAGTGTATGGGGCAGTGGGGAAGCACGGGGGCAGCGGGGAGTGTATGGGGCAGTGGGGAAGCACGGGGGCAGCGGGGAGTGTATGGGGCAGTGGGGAAGCACGGGGGCAGCGGGGAGTGTATGGGCAGTGGGGAAGCACGGGGGCAGCGGGGAGTGTATGGGGCAGTGGGGAAGCACGGGGGCAGCGGGGAGTGTATGGGGCAGTGGGGAAGCACGGGGGCAGCGGGGGTGTATGGGGCAGTGGGGAAGCACGGGGCAGCGGGGGGTGTATGGGGCAGTGGGGAAGCACGGGGGCAGCGGGGGGTGTATGGGCAGTGGGGAAGCACGGGGGCAGCGGGGGGTGTATGGGGCAGTGGGGAAGCACGGGGGCAGCGGGGGGTGTATGGGGCAGTGGGGAAGCACGGGGGCAGCGGGGGGTGTATGGGGCAGTGGGGAAGCACGGGGGCAGCGGGGGGTGTATGGGGCAGTGGGAAGCACGGGGGGGCAGTGGGGAAGCACAGGGGGCAGCGGGGGGTGTATGGGGCAGTGGGGAAGCACAGGGGGGCAGTGGGGAAGCACGGGGGCAGCGGGGAGTGTATGGGGCAGTGGGGAAGCACGGGGGCAGCGGGGGGTGCATGGGGCAGTGGGGGAAGCACGGCGGCAGCGGGGGGTGCATGGGGCAGTGGGGAAGCACGGCGGCAGCGGGGGGTGCATGGGGCAGTGGGGAAGCACGGCGGCAGCGGGGGTGCATGGGGCAGTGGGGAAGCACGGGGCAGCGGGGGGTGCATGGGGCAGTGGGGAAGCACGGGGGCAGCGGGGGTGCATGGGGCAGTGGGGAAGCACGGGGCAGCGGGGGGTGTATGGGGCAGTGGGGAAGCACAGGGGGCAGCGGGGGGTGTATGGGGCAGTGGGGAAGCACAGGGGGGCAGTGGGGAAGCACAGGGGGCAGCGGGGGGTGTATGGGGCAGTGGGGAAGCACAGGGGGGCAGTGGGGAGTGTATGGGCAGTGGGGAAGCACGGGGCAGCGGGGAGTGTATGGGGCAGTGGGGAAGCACGGGGGCAGCGGGGGGTGCATGGGGCAGTGGGGAAGCACAGGGGCAGCGGGGGGTGTATGGGGCAGTGGGGAAGCACAGGGGGGCAGTGGGGGAAGCACGGGGGCAGCGGGGAGTGTATGGGGCAGTGGGGAAGCACGGGGGCAGCGGGGAGTGTATGGGCAGTGGGGAAGCACGGGGACAGCGGGGGGTGCATGGGGCAGTGGGAAGCACAGGGGGCAGCGGGGGGGTTGCCGGGCGGGGGGGGGTCTCACCTTTGAGGATGGCCTGCAGCGAGGCCACCTCCTCCTGGCAGTGGCGGCGCACGGTGGCCACGGCCTCCTGCTTGGTGCCCTCGCTCACGGTGGCCACGGCTCGCAGCGTCTCGACCTCGGCCAGCGCGGCCGCCAGCTCCGCCCGCAGTGCCTGGATCCTTCCCCCGGGGTCGGGGCCCGGCTCCCGCGCCCACCGCTGCCACCGGCAGACCGGGCTCCTGCAGGGCTGCGGGGCCCCCCCCCAGCCCATCCGCCCCACACGGCTCTGGGGGCAGAGATGGGGGGGTCACAGACCCAGCCTGCCGGGGTCACCCCCTAACCCCCCACCCGGACACCAGAGCCCCTCCCCCGGGGTCACTCCCCCCCCCCGCACCCTGAGCCCCTCCCCCCGGGGGCACCCCCCCACCAGAACCCCTCCCCCCGGGGGCACCCTGAGCCCCTCCCCCCGGGGTCACTCCCCCCCCCGCACCCTGAGCCTCTCCCCCGGGGGGTCACTCTCCCCCCCCCCCGCACCCTGAGCCCCTCCCCCCGGGGGTCACTCTCCCCCCCCCCGCACCCTGAGCCCCTCCCCCCGGGGGTCACTCTCCCCCCCCCGCACCCTGAGCCCCTCGCCCCGGGGTCACTCCCCCCCCCCGCACCCCACGCCCCTCCCCCCGGGGTCACTCCCCCACCAGAACCCCTCCCCCCGGGGGCACCCTGAGCCCCTCCCCCCGGGGGTCACTCTCCCCCCCCCCCGCACCCAGAGCCCCTCGCCCCGGGGGTCACTCTCCCCCCCCCCCGCACCCTGAGCCCCTCGCCCCGGGGGTCACTCTCCCCCCCCCCCCCGCACCCTGAGCCCCTCGCCCCGGGGGTCACTCTCCCCCCCCCCCCCGCACCCTGAGCCCCTCGCCCCGGGTCACTCCCCCCCCCGCACCCCACGCCCCTCCCCCCGGGGTCACTCCCCCACCAGAAACCCCTCCCCCCGGGGGCACCCTGAGCCCCTCCCCCCGGGGGTCACTCTCCCCCCCCCCCCGCACCCTGAGCCCCTCCCCCCCGGGGTCACTCCCCCACCAGAACCCCTCCCCCCGGGGGCACCCTGAGCCCCTCCCCCCGGGGGTCACTCTCCCCCCCCCCGCACCCTGAGCCCCTCCCCCCGGGGGTCACTCTCCCCTCCCCCGCACCCTGAGCCCCTCGCCCGGGGGTCACTCTCCCCCCCCCCCGCACCCTGAGCCCCTCGCCCCGGGGTCACTCTCCCCCCCCCCCCGCACCCTGAGCCCCTCCCCCCGGGGGTCACTCTCCCCCCCCCCCCCCGCACCCTGAGCCCCTCGCCCCGGGGGTCACTCTCCCCCCCCCCCCGCACCCTGAGCCCCTCGCCCCGGGGGTCACTCTCCCCCCCCCCCGCACCCTGAGCCCCTCGCCCCGGGGGTCACTCTCCCCCCCCCCCGCACCCCTGAGCCCCTCGCCCGGGGTCACTCCCCCCCCCCCCGCACCCTGAGCCCCTCGCCCCGGGGGTCACTCTCCCCCCCCCCCGCACCCTGAGCCCCTCGCCCCGGGGGTCACTCTCCCCCCCCCCCCGCACCCTGAGCCCCTCGCCCCGGGGGTCACTCTCCCCCCCCCCCCCGCACCCTGAGCCCCTCGCCCCGGGGGTCACTCTCCCCCCCCCCCCGCACCCTGAGCCCCTCGCCCCGGGGGCACCCCCCGCCTCGCACCCTCCATGCTCGGCTCGCGGCTCCCCCCGCCGCAGGCTCCGCACTTCCGCGTTCGGGGCCAGCGGGGGGCGGGGCCAGCCGGGTGGTTCCGGAAAGAGCCGAGCGGATCCGGAGGGAGCCGAAAGCCCGAGCCCGGCCGAGGGGTCTCGGGAGGCAGCGGAGAGGCCCGAAGGGGCGGGGCGGGGTCTGTCTGCGGGGCCGCCAGCCCAGGCCTACTGGCAACCCCGCCCCTCGCAACCGCATCGCCCCTGGCAACCGGTCCTGGCAACAGCCTCTCCCTGGCAACCCCCTCTCCATGGCACCCCCTGCGACCGCATCCCCCCAGCAACCACCCCTGGCTATCGCCTCTCCCTAGCAACCACCCCCGGCAACCGCAGCCCCCTGGCAACCAGCTCTTGCAACGGCCTCTCCCTGGCAACCCCCTCTCCATGGCAGCCCCCTGCGACCACCCCTGGCTATCGCCTCTCCCTGGCAACCACCCCAGCAACCACCTCTCCCTAGCTACCACCCTGGCAACCGCATCTCCCCTGGCAACCACCCTGGCAACTGCCTCTCTCTCACAACCACCATTCCTCTCTGCAACCAGACCTGACAACTGCCTCTCCCTAGCTACCAACCCCAGCAACCACATACCCCTTTTCTTTTTGTAAATCTCTCTGGTAACCACCCCGGCATCTGCCCTTGGCAACTGCATCCCCCTGGCAACTGTGTACAGAGTCACTGGATCAGTGCTCTGGAACTGCTTCGAATGAAGCCAGTCAGGAGTCACCAAGGCGAGAAGCCCACATGGCTTCTGCTTCCTGGGTCTGACCTCAGAGCATTCAGCATCCTCTTCCACACAGTGCACTTCCCGCAGGGAGTCTGCCCAGGCCGGGCCCCTGGGGAAGCCAGAGAGCCCTGCACTCCAACTCTGCAGCCAGTCGGGACACTGAGCCAGCGTGTGACACAGACGGGTTATTAGTCGACAGGAACACAGCATAGGACAGAGCTTGTTAGCACAGACATCAGGAACATTCAGTAAAGTCCATTGTAGTGGGAGGGGAGCCCAGAGCCAGGGTCCTGACCCTCCCCCTGAGGCCCAAGCCAGCAGAGACTGACTGACTTCCAGCTGCCTGGCCTCTGACACCCCCATTGCCCCTCCTCTGGTCTTTGTCTCGCTTCCCGGGCAAAGTGTGACCTGGTTCCATCCCCCTCCTGGGTCTCAGGTTATGAAGGGCACCGTCCATCACCTATGTTCAGGCAGCTGGAGCCACCTCACCTGCCCCCAAGGGTCTCAGCAAAAGTCACACACCCTTATTCCCACCACCTAGGCACTGGTGCAGTACACAGAGAAACTGAGGCACACACAGTATTCATGCAAAACAGTGAGACTCACATAGGCTCACATATAACATAATAAGGAGGAAAAAAACCCACTTTGTCACAACCGCTCTTTGGTGATGAGCTCCTCTTTCTACTCACTGCCAGCAACCACATCCTCCTGGCAACCGCCCCCACCCCCCCGCAATCACCCCCAGCAACCAAGTTCCTCTGACAACCACTGCCTTAGGGACCCTGGCAACCACCTCCCCCGTCCGTCCCCCCACACACACACACACAATAGCATCTCTCCCCTCCTCTGTGGGGTTGGGCCTGAAAATCACAGATCAGGCCTAGGAATCACAGGCTGTTCTTAAAAAGAAAAGGAGGCCTTGTGGCACCTTAGAGACTAACCAATTTATTTGAGCGTGAGCTTTCGTGAGCTGCAGCTCACTTCATCCGATAGTTAGTCTCTAAGGTGCCACAAGTACTCCTTTTCTTTTTGCGAATACAGACTAAGACGGCTGTTACTCTAAAGGCTGTTCTTACTCCCTGCACCACACACACACACACACACACGAATGAACAATGTGGATTCGCTGCCTCACTGAACCTTCAGCGGCATCATTTCCAGCCCCCCCCACCACCACCTGCACACACACACACCCGCCCTGTCTATGCCAGTGAGAGCTGGGATTCCCCTGCCAATCCCTGACTCTAGGAGCTGAGGATTTAGGGATAACTTGGGACATGGTGAGACCATCAGGCCTGACCCCCAGGCAGAAAGCAGCCCCCCCCCCCCGTGCTCCTAGTGCACCTGCAAGGGTGTTTACACCACCCAGAGTCCCCCAGGGACATACCAGGAAATGTGGAGGCCGGGTAGAGAGAGACACTCGCAGACACAGGGCCTGCACTGGGGCAGACAGGGAGCATGGCGGGGATGCAGGGTGGGAAGGACACAGGTGGGGGTTCCATGGGGTGAAGGGGACACACTAGGGAAGATGGGGTGGAGCTACCCACGAGAAGGGACACAGGATGTGGGGCAGCAAGATAGGGTGGGTGGTCACAAGTTGGGGGATGTGGGGGGGGGAGATGGGGTCAGGGGATGTGGTCTGCCCCCATCTCCTTTCCCCTTCAGTCGATGCCTTGTCACAGGCAGAAAATCCCAGGGGCGTTCAGGCCTCGTCCCTCCAAGCAGAGAACTCACCCCCAATCTATGGGGTGCACCCCCTCTTGGCACCCTTCTGCTGTGGAGCCCCATGACCCTTCTCCACCAGCTGCAGGGCCCCTGGCTACCCCCTGGGACCCTCTGCTGAGAATGTCATGGTCCAGGGCCCCGCCCGCCACAACCACAAGGCCCTGCTGGAAATAGCAGCCCTAGCTCTGGGCCCGCCCACCCCCGGGGCCCTCCCCTCGCCAGGCGCCGCGGGGCCATTGCACTGGGCACAGGGGATGGCGCCTGAGCTGCACGGCCTCCTGCTGCTGACGCTGCTGGTCTGGGTGGTAGCGGCCAGGATCGGGGCCCCCCCGAGGCAGGGGGAAATGGCCAGACGGGTCAACACCACAGGTGGGAGGTTCGGGGGAAGCAGTGGCCCAGGGAGACCCTGGGGGGAGGCCAGGGTGCATGTGGGGAAGGTTGGGCCCTGGGGACTGGCAGGAGGCTAAAGGGGGAGCAGGGGAGTGTCTGGGCCAGGGCTGGGCCCGGGTGATGTCTCAGGGCTGGGGGAGCCAAGGGGCGTGTGGGAGTGGCCGGCGAGCTGTGACAGGTGGAGGATGGGCCAGGCAGTGGCTGGACCGGGCTGGGACCGGAGGGTCGTGGTGCGGAGGCTGCTCTGCGGGATCAGGCCACGGCAGGGCTGGGGAAAGGCGGGGGGCTGTGACTGAGGGGGGAAGCTGGGAGGTCATGGCTGGGGAGGAGGCTGGTTCCCCATTTATGTGTCTCTTCTTCCACCCCTCCCCCCAGAGTTGAAGGCTGCAGTCCTGCCCTGTGGGGGGTCCGGCGCTGTGTATGGGGACCCCCCCACTCAGTTGTCACTCTCCTGGCTATGGAGGGGCCCGTGGGGCCAGGAGCTGCTGAGCCTGAACGCAAGCCTGGGGGAGCCGCCCCCCCGCACCAGGATGGGCATCGGGATCTGGGGGTCACTGGTGCTGCCCAATGTCTCCACCTCAGACGCAGGCGTCTACAGCTGCGAGTGGGACGGGGACAGCGGGGGAAACGTGCTGCTCAATGTGCCAGGGAGCCGTGAGTCCGGGGGGATCAAAGGGCTGATGTGGGGGGCAGGGCCGTGGGGCAAGGTCTGGATGGAGGAGATGACTGGGGGGAAGGTGGTGGTTGGAGGGCGGGATGGGGAGTTGCGGGGCAGGCAGCAGTGGAGGGCAGGCACTGAAGGGGTGGGGCTGGCCTGGCCCAGGGGGCTAAGCAATGGCAGGCAGTGGGGTGGGAGGCAGAGTGCAGATGTGGGAGGCTGGTCCAGGAGGGTGATAGTGTTTTGGGGAATGTTAGGGGGCTGATCCAGTGAGGGGAGGGGGGCAGATCCAGGGGGGCAGTGTCAGGGACTCAAAGTTCTCAGCTCTGTACGGCCCTGGGAGGAACCCCCCTTCGGTGTGACAGCCCCCCATGAAGGTTGCACTCTCTCTCGGGGATAGGCCCTCTGCCCCCGCTGCCTCCTGGAACTGCATCTCTGAGCTTTAAGCACACCTGTCTCTGCCCTGGGCCCCTCGGGGAGTCCACTCGCTCGGGACCCCCCGGGGCCCCACCCCCAGAGGGAGCGATGCCCCCTGATCTCTAGCCTGCAGTGACTCAGCCAGTGTAACACAGGAGGTTTATTGAGCATCCAAACCCAGCACAGGAAACTCTCCGGCCCCTCAGGCCTGGCCTCCCTCAGCACTGTACATCTAGGTCTCTGCTCCATCCAGGTGGGCTCTGACTGCTCTCCCTCTCCAGTACAGCTGCCCCCTCCTTCCAGCTGAGCCCCCAAGATCATCTCCCCCCTTGGCCCCTCCTCGACCTTTGTCTTCTGTCCCAGGTGTCACGGAGTGTGAGGGAGTCCGGGGCCTGCACCCCTCTTCCTGGGATTCACCGTAACTCTCAGCCAGCCAGTAAAACAGAAGGTTTATTGGACAATAGCAACACAGTCTAAAACAGCTTGTGGGTACACCCAGGACCCCTCAGTCAAGTCCTTCTGGGGGGCAGGGAGCTCAGACCCCAGCCCTGGGGTTCCCTGCATTCGACCACCCAGCCCCAGACTGAAACTCTGTCCAGCCCCTCCTCCTCTGGGCTTTGTCCCTTTCCCGGGCCAGGAGGGCACCAGATTCCTTTGTTCTCCCACCCTTTAGCTCTCACCTTGCAGGGGGGAAGGGCCCAGGCCATCAGCTGCCAGGAAAGAGGTTGTCGGCCATTCTCTGTGTCCAGAGCCCTGCACACACCTGCCCTCTAGGGCTCTGCAACGATCATACGCCCTTATCCCACCCCCTAGATACTTAAGAACTGCCTAGGGGAAACTGAGGCACCCCCACAATATTCAGAGGAAACATTAAGAACAGCCCCACTTCATCACACCAGGTAAACAGGTTGCTGGGTCCCTCTCTCTTCCGTCCTTTGTTCCCTTCTGGCTGGAACCGGTTGGTCAGGTCACTGGGGTCCTCTCTTCGCAGCCCATTGTCCTCCCATGGCCAGAACCAGCTGCCTTCCAAGGTGGGCTGAGCATCTTGGTCACCAGTCCGCTAGGGTTCCACATCTCCAGGCCTCCCCCATCTCCAGGCTATTGTCCGGGGTCCTGGCAGGAAGGTAAGGTCACACTTGGTCCCCTGCAACAACAAACCCCATCCCACCACCAGGTGCCATAGGACCCAGCACACTGTCGCACCAGCCCCACTGCTTCCCTTGGGCCCTGGCTAGATTCTCCCCAGCCAAATCCATGAGCTTCGTGAGCCTTCTGCAGAATTTTCCTTTCGTCTTCCCCTCCTAGTTGTCCCTCATCAAGCCCTGGGAACCCCTCACTATCTTTCCAGACACCAACTCGAAAGGGTGGATCCCTGTGCATTTCTTGGGTTGTAAAAGTTGTGCAGCAGCCTTCGCCCAGTGTGCTGGCCCCCCTGATCTCTAGAGAGAGGTTCCTCGCAGCCAGGTACAACCACCGGAGATACTGCTGGTGGACCACCAGCTGCCTCCTGATCCCCCAAAGTTTTGTTTTCCCTCTGGAAGCCCTTTCCCGGTACCGGGTCCCTTCTCTCACATGAATCTTTCTCTGCAATCCTCCCCCAGGATCTTGCAACACCGTTGCTCTCAGCTTCTTCTGGGCAGGACCCTTCTGCTGCTAGGTCTGGAATTCAGCTGGTGGGGTTGGGGCCCAGCCCCCATTACTGTGTCTGTTTCCCCACCAGGGGACAAAGCCTTGGTCTCAGCCCTGTTAAGCCCTGTCCCTGGTAACTCACACCCCTGTTGGAGGTGTTACCTCCCCTGATAGGTAGTTTGCTGGTGTCAGACCAGGTCTCCGACCCACCCCCCATCAGCACCGCCTCTGGAAGTGGATTGGGCACCCCAACCTCTTTGGGGCCCCCCATTTTAGATGTACCCTGGTTACAGGCACCTTAACCTGGAGGGTCCAACGACCCCCCTCAGGGTTAGGTTTGCACTGGGCACTACCTCATCCGGGCCCCCCACATCGGCTGTGCCTGCATCCCCTCAGCGCCTGGACCCCACTGCCCCCAGACCTCCCTCCCATCTACTTTGATGGGGACGAGGTGGCGACTGCCCACTGGGCTCTGCCCTGTGCTTCACTGCGGACTGAGCCCTCTCCTGGCCCCTGTCTGGAGGAGCGAGATCCGGGCTCTCTCGCTTTACTCTTCTGGGGTTACGGACACCAGGTCCAGATCCTGTCTCAGAGAGAAACAGTCACTTCCCAAGAGTACATCAAAGCTGATGTGCTGAAGGACCCCAGCTACCAGTCCCCCCGACCCCCTCCAAGCCTTCCTGTGTCTGCACGGGATCTGAGCTATCGGCAGGTGAATGGCTTCAGCTGGGGAGCCTTCCCCCCAAATTACACAGCCCCTTGGCTGCCAGTGGGGTTGCCCCACACCGACAAGAGTCTCTTGGTCCCAGAATCTCTCCATCCCATGAATGCTCCCCATTGACCCCCACCTTCCGCTCCCACTGGGGAGCCAAGATGTCTTCTTGTGCACCCCTGGGCTCAGGTATCTGCTGGGCTCGGAGTAGAAGCCCGTCTGCCTCCTCCCCTCCCCTGCCCCAGAAGCTGGCTGGTTGGGATAGACACAGCTGACTCTCTGAGCATGCATTACAGGCTGTCCTCCCTTCACCATGTTAGCCCTTCGCGGGTCTCTTGGGCCAAGACTTTCTTTATCTTTGGGTATTGCACCACCTGGTGTCTTTTTGCAGCACAATAATTACAGCTCAGGTCTCTTGGGACCCATGGAGGGAGTCTGCCTTCTTCAGCATTAGTGGGCAGCCCTGCATTGGGGTGGACAAGCTTGGGGTGGAGTCCCACCTCTGAGAGGTCTCTGTGTGACTCCCCTTCCGAGTCACCAATGTGGGTTCCTTCCCCCCTCTGCTGCCCATACACTTATCTGCTAGAGTACCTGCACTTCTCAGGTCTTTGGGCTTTGAGGACAGACGTCCTACAGCTGCTCCAATCCCACCCGATTATACCCATCTTCTGCAGGGGTGGCCCTGCACCCTTTTCCCCCTTGCAGAGATATTCCCCCAGCAAGGTGGTGACCTCCTTGTATGAGACACCTGGAGTTTCTCGTACACCCTTGAATCTTTTCCTATCTGCCTCAGTGGTCCACTCAAACTTAAGCAGCAAAGCCTGTTTGAACCGTTTATAGTCCCCAGTCCCTACACCAGCCATTTGACTGAACGCTTCTATCGCCTTGAGGCCAAGCAAGGGGGTGTAACGGGGTCAGCACGCACCTCTTGCGAGCGCCCCCTCTGGTTGGGCATGCCTGCGTTCTTTAGTTCTGGTGACCCCTTTCGGTGGTTCTCAGATGATTTTTTCAGCGACTCAGCTCTCCGGCTGAGTCACACACTGTCTGCATGTGTATAGGTCCCAGTGGACTGTATCTAGTGCCACTCTGGTGGTGACTCTGTAGCCCTCCCTGGGCTTTGGATTTTAAGTAGTCCAGCGCTGGTATGGGGCCACATCCCCAGGGCTTCTTCCCTGGAGATACTATCTTCCTGCAGCCCTCCCCAGGCTCAGTTCTTACTCAGTTCCCGCAGCCAGCCAGGAGCTTCTTCATTGCTCCCCTGGTCCCTGCTAGGAAACTGTTTTCAGCTCAGTCCTAGCCTCCAGCCAGGAGCCTCTCACTCCCCCCAGGTCCCTGCCAGCAGACTGTCTTTGGTCCTGCTGCTCGTCCAGCCAGGCACACAGTCCTTCTTCTCCAGCGCCACCCAGCAACTAATGACTGCACTGTTCTGCAGCTCCTTTTATAGGGCCCTCCTGGCCCTGGATTGGCCGTTCCAGCAGCCCCTCTGATTAATTGCGTCCTCACCGCGCTAAGCCTCTTGGAGGACCTCTCCACTGCGCCTTTCGTGGGATGGGTGAGGCAGAATCCTGAGGCCTCCAGCAGGGAGCTGTTGGGCCTTGTCCACCCCATCGCAGGGGGTTAGACAGCCGTGCCCACCCGCCTGGTCAGCCGGATTCAAATCACAAACGTCCTCACCGGCCGTGAGGGAGGAACCGATATCCCCCGCCCCCCCATTACACCGGGTCACACTTTGGAATCTAGGCTTCCTCGCCCCCTGGCAGGTCCTCTTGGCCCGCCTCTCCTCCAGCTCATGGTTTCACTGCTCCGAGCTGTCAGCTGTAGCCTCCTCCTCCGGCTCCGGCTCCTGCCCTCTCAGCTCCAGTTTCCATCTCTTCACATCCACTGGGGGGCCCAGGTTGGGAAGCCCCCTCCTGGCTGGGGACTGGGTCTGGCCCCCGGCTGCTGCTCCGACTGCCCCTGCTACTCCCAGGCTCTCCGGGCGTCCCGAAAGCCTGCTGGAACTGGAACTTGCTCCTCGAGCCGCTCACTCTCTCCCAGCCAGGCAATCAGCTGCTTCTGGGTGAGCCTCCCCACGCTCAGCCCTCTCTCCCTGCACAGCCGTGCCAGGTCCCTCCTGCGGAGCTGGTTCTAGGCCCTTTCCTTGCTGGTTCCTTCAACTCCCTCGTTTTATCGCTGGCAGCCACTCACTGCAAAGCACCTGCGCTCGCAGCCAATTGTCTGCAGGGTGCATCCGCCAACCGTCCTCTGCTACCACGTTGTCACGGACTCACAGGTCGTGCCACTCTTGGCCCCGTGCAGTCCCTGGGGAGAACCCCCTTCAGTGAGACAGCCCGCTTTGGGGGTCCACTCTCTCTCGGGGGCTAAGCCCCTCCGCCTCCTGGAACCGCACCTCTCTGAGCCTTAGCATGCCTGTCTCTGCCGTGGGCCCCTCAGGGAGTCCCCTCGCTCTGGACCCCCAGGACCCACATGCCGAGAGGGAGCGATGCCCCCTGATCTGCAGCCTCCAGTGACTCTCAGCCAGCGTAACACAGGAGGGTTTATTGAGCATCTGAACCCAGCACAGGCAGGTCTCAGGGCCCTCGGGCCTGGCCAGTCTCAGCACCTTATGTCTAGGTCTGTCCTGCATCTAGGTGGGCTCTGGTTGTTCTCTCTCTCCTGAGTCCAGCAGCCCCCTCCTTCCAGCCGAGCGTCCTATATCCACTCCCCTCTCGGCCCCTCCTCTGTCCTTTGTGTTCGGTCTCAGGTAAACAGGTCACTGGGGCCCTCTCTCCTCAGCCCATTGTCCTCCCACTGGCCAGAACTGGCTGACTGCCAAGCTGGGGTGGGCCTCCTAGTCACCAGGTCATTGGTTGCTAGGGTCCCCCATCTCTAGGCTGCTGTCTGGGGTCCCAACTGCTAGGCAAGATCACACCTGGTCCTCTGTAACAATAAACCCTCTCCCACCACCTCGTTAAACATGCAGCACACAGGGAAACTGAGGCACACACTGTGTGGGAAAGGCAGCAGGGGGCTGACTTTGGAGACAGCGGGAGGCCTGGGGGCTCACCCAGGGGGGCAGGTGGTACGGGGAGGAGGCCTGATCTGGTGGACAGGTGTTTGGAGGTGATCAAGGGGGAAGGCAGTGGGGGGCTGATTTGGGGGCAGGCAGTGGGGGTAGGAGGGCTGATTTGGGGGGCAGGTGGCAGGAGACCTGGGAGCTGATCCAGAGAGCAGAGACTGGGGTGGACAGGGGGCTGGGCTGTGGTCTGAGCCTGCTCTCATCCCTGCCAGGGGAGCTCTACATCTCTGGGACCCAGGGGGGGCAGGTCGTGCTCCCCTGCGCTGCGGAAAATGCCCGCGAGACCCCCGCTGTGGACTGGTTCAGGGATACAGACAACAGGACCCACCAGTTTGACCGCGCTGGCCCACGGCACTGGCCCAACGGCAACACCCTGCGCATCAAGGGGCTGGAATCAGGGGACGCCGGACGGTACTGGTGCCGGGCCAGGAACCAGAGCTGGACCGTGCACCTGCACCTGGGAGGTGAGGGACCCTGCTGTGCCCCCTGCTAGAGTTACCAACTTTCTGATTGCAGAAAACTGAACACCCTTGCCCCGCCCCCCTGCCCCTTCTCTGAGACTCACTCCTTCCCCCCTCCCTCGGTCGCTCGCTCTCCCCCATCCTTGCTCACTAGCTCATTTTCACTGGGCTGGGGCAGGGGGTTGGGGTGCGGGAGGGGGTGAGAGCTCCAGCTGGGGTTGGGGATGAGGGGTTTGGGCTGCAGGAGGGGGCTTTGGTCTGGGGCTGAGGGGTTCAGAGTGCGGGAGGGGGTGCGGGGTGTGGGCTCTGGGAGGGAGTTTGGGTGCGGGAGGGGGCTCAGGGCTGGGGCAGGGGGTTAGAGCACGGGACGGGGGTCAGGGTGCAGGCTCGGGGTGGTGCTGACCTCAGCATGTTCCTCTGGCTCCTAGGCGTAGGGGACAGGGGGCCTGCGTGCTGCCCGCGCCCACAGGCACCGTCCCCACAGCTCCCATTGGCCGCAGTTCCTGGCCAATGGGAGCTGCAGAGCCGGCGCTCGGGGTGGAGGCAGGGCGCGGAGCCCCCTTGGCTACCCCTTCACCTAGGAGCCGAGGGACATGTTACCGCTTCCCGGGAGCTGCGTGAAGCTGGGCACGGGGCCTGCCAGCCCCACCCCAACCGGACTGTTAATGGCCAGATCAGCGGTGCTGACCGGAGCTGCCGGGGTCCCTTTTTGTCCAGTCGAAAACTGGATGCCTGGCAACCCTAGTTCCTGCTGATACCCCGGCACCCCGATTGCCTCCTGCCCTCTGCTCCTGCCTCCCTGCCCTACAACTCCCCAGATCTTTCCCGTCCCACCCCTGACTGTCCCTGTCCCCCGCAGGGGAGCTGACATTCTCGGTGCTGGCTGGGGACACGGCCCGGCTCCCCTGCAATGGCTCCATGCCAGACGCCTGGGTCCAAGGCTCCTTGGCCTGGAAGCGGCTGGGCCCGGGGGTCTCGTGGAAGCAGCTGATGGAGCTGGCAGCTCGGCGCTACGGAGCCTACATGTTTCAGCTCTCCCTGGGCACTGGCCCAGCCCTGGTGCTGCCGGCCGTGACGCTCGACCAGGCCGGGACCTACCGCTGTGTCCGGGGCAACCACAGCCACGCCGTGGAGCTGGAGGTCACGGCCCACACAGGTAGGGGGCAGAGTGACCATGGGGAGTAGGGTGGGTTATGGGGCAGGAGGGTGATGATGGCTCTGCCCAAGGGGTGGGGGAACTAGTGGGGGTGGGTACAGGGGGGCAGTAGCGGGGGGTGTCACGGAGTCCCTGGGCAATGCTCTGGAGCTGCTCCCCATGAAGCCAGGCAGGACTCTGGGGAAGTCTCCTCTCGGGGAGCAGCCTGTCTGCAGGACACACAGCTCACCCGGCTTCCACCTTCCTGGGTCTGACCTCGGAGCATTCAGCCTCCTCTGCCCCTCCGTGCGCTTCCCCCAGCGAGTCCACTCAGGCGGGGTCCTGGGGGGGCCAGAGGGTCCTGCACCCCAACTTCGCAGTCAGACGGGACTCTCAGCCAGCCAGTAAAACAGAGGTTTATTAGATGACAGGAACATGGTCTAAAACAGAGCTTGTAGGTGCAGAGACCAGGACCCCTCAGCCGGGTCCATTTTGGGGGGCAGTGAGCCAGACAACCACGTCTGCCCTTCACTCCATGTCCCAGCCAGCCCCCAACTGAAACTCCCCCCAGCCCCTCCTCCTCTGGGCTTTGTCCCTGTCCTGGGCCAGGAGGTCACCGGATTCCTTTGTTCTCTAACCCTTCAGCTTTCACCTTGCAGGGGGGACGGGCCCAGGCCATCAGTGGCCAGGAAACAGGGTGTCGGCCATTCTCTGTGTCCAGACTCCTGCACACACCGGCCCTCTAGGGCTCTGCAATGATCATACACCCTTACCCCACCCCCTAGATACTTAAGAACTGCCTAGGGGAAACTGAGGCACCCCCACACTATTCAGAGGAAACATTAAGAACAGTCCCACTTCGTCACAGGGGGACATGGGGGGCACATGCAGGGGGGGTGAGGCCAGGCCCGTCACAATGTCTCTGTCCAGGAGGGTGGCAGCCCTGGATCGTGGGGGCTGCGGGACTTGGATACGTTGCTGTTGGCCTGGCTTCCCTGTTTGGATACTACCAGATCCGCCGAGGTGAGTTGGGATCCGGGACGCCCCTAGTCCCTGCCCCACATCTCAGGCCCCCCTTGTAGCCCTGCCCCCCAGCCCGCCAATCGGCCCCGGGCTTTGCTTTGTGCTGTGGGGTGGGTGGGTGCGACTGGGCTCAGTCCTCAGGGCTCTGGTGAGAGGGGTCCGCACTGTGGGAGGCACGTCCCCCCCAAAACGACACCTTCAGTCCTGGGGTGATGACCCTGGCCATAGGGAGCAGAGGTCAGGGGCGTGGGGGGAGAGCAGAACAGGTGCTGAGTGGGGTGGGAAGTGCTGGGTGGGGGAAGGGGTGCTGGGGGCTGGAGGGGGGCTGGCTGGGTGCGGGAGGGTGCTGTGTGGGGTGTGGAGGTTTTGGCGAGTGGCTGGTCGGGGGGAGGGGTGCTGAGTGAGGTGGCTGGGTGGGGGAGGGGCACTGGGTGCTGGGAGCATTGGGGGAGGTCTGGGGGCCAGGGGGGCTGGCTCCCCTGTGCCCCCCTTACAGCCCTGTGGTGTCTGGTTTCAGCCCTGCAGACCAGGAGGAGGAAGAAATGCCTGATGGATCCTGCCAGGAGGTGACCTGGGCTGGGGGAGAACCTGCTACCCCAGGGTGGGAAGGGAGGGTCTGTGCCCCGGGCAGGATGAGGGTGTCTCTGGGATCCGGAAGAGGGGTCTGTGTGGGCTGTGGGAAGGGGGCTGCTGGAAGCAGGAGGGTCCCTGGGTGTGGGGGATGCCGTGGGGTGTCTGGCAGACGGGCGCAGGATGTCTCTGACCCACGCGGTGCCTGTGGGGTGTCTCTGGGAGGGGTGGGGGGGGATGGGGTTTCTGCCTGGTGGTGGCGGGGGTGCGTGTGTGGAGTTTGTGATTCTGATTTCCCGGTCTCAGAGTAGCAGCCGTGTTAGTCTGTATTCGCAAAAAGAACAGGAGGACTTGTGGCACCTTAGAGACTAACCCATTTATTTGAGCATGAGCTTTTGTGAGCTACATCGGATGCATCCGATGAAGTGAGCTGTAGCTCACGAAAGCTCATGCTCAAATAAATGGGTTAGTCTCTAAGGTGCCACAAGTCCTCCTTTTCTTTCTGATTTCCCGGTCATGATTCCTCCATTTCCAGGTTTTTCAAGGTGACTGGGAACGGGGCTCACACGCCTTATGGGAATGTCCTGCCCCTTGCAGACACTGCTGGTGAGTGCCCCCTGCCCCCCAACACCTTCTACCCAGCACCCCCAGCCCCTGCCCCCCACAGGAACGTCCTGCCCCCTGTAGGCACCACCAGAGTGTCCCCACCCCCCACCCCCCAACTCCCCTACTGCTTCCCTTCTCCCCAGCACCCCCTACCCTACTCCCCCTATGAGAATGTCCTGCTCCCTACAGATACGCCCAGTGAGTGGCCCCTGCCTCTACTGGGTCCCCCAACATCGCCACTACTCCTTTTGCCCCCCAACACACACCCTGCCTCCCACAAAAACAGTCAGCCCCTACAAACACAGCTGGTGAATGCCCCCCACACCCCATTTCCCCTCTGCTCCTCCACCCTCTACAGGAACACCCTGCCCCACAGGTGAGTGCCCCCCCCCATATTTTCAAAGCGATCAAGCCCCAAAGCGGCTATTGGATCAGCCTGACCTCCTGCGTATGACAGCCCATTGTAAACACCCCCCCCCATATGTACCAGTTGCACTGAAGTGGTTTAGTCCCAAGGCGGCTGAGCTGTTGTGGCCCCAGGCAGGGAATGTGGGAGCCTGGGGTGCCCCCAATGCCTGCAGCACCCCACGGGTCCCCCTCTGTCCCAGCCAGTCTGACCTGGGGAAAGAATCCTTCCTGACTCTGCAAAGGGCCACAAGCTTGGCTCTGCACATGGGAGCCAGCTCCACCAGCCAAGTGTGTCGGGAGGGTTCTCTGACCCACCTCAGAGCCTGCCCGCCCAGTGTCCCCTCCCCAGTGGGGCTGTCCCTGGTGCTTCAGAGGAAGGGGAAAATAAAACTGAGAATCCAGCCAGCCAAAGGGGGGCAAGTTCCTTCCTGACCCTGCAGGTGACAGGCCACAGCCCTGAAGCATGCGACTGGATCATAGGCATTGTCTTAATGCAGAGCCCCCCTCACTTTGTGTACTCTCCCTCCAGTCACCCAGGGGGCTGCGTCCCCACAGCCGGCCTAGGGAGGGGCGTACTGGTGCCTCTTTCCAGCTCCAGGGCTTGTGGGGCTTGACCCCCAGGGATGGCCAGTTGCCACATCTGGCTGCATTGACCCCCCTTGTCCCCATTCCCACCCAGGCCAGCTGGTGTGACTCCCCCTACCCATGCCGCCCTTCCCTCACTGTGCATCTTCTGGGGCCCTGCTCTGACCCTGCCCCCTGTTCCCAGGTGTGGGGCAGACGGATGCAGTGCCCTATGAGATCGTGGCACTGGGTGCAAGAGGGCAGGGGAGGCCACTGCCTGCAGAGGGGCCCATCAGTGCTGCCGTGTCAGAGGGTGAGTGACACCCCCCCCCGAGGTGACCCCAACCCAGCCCCCCTCCATGGCTTTCCAAGCACCGCAGGAGTAGGGTGCAGAAAGGGGGCCGGGGCACAGACTGGGAGGATGGGAGTGATGGGGGACACATATTGGGGTGGGATGTGTGACGGGATCCCCGGGGTGCAGCCTGGGACCATGGGACTGCTGTGCCCCCTGAACTCTCTCCAGCCTGGGCTGTCTCTCACAATGCCCTGCTAGTGACCAGCAGCAAACCCCTCCAGGCTGTGATCACTCAGCACAACCGCATGTGGAGTCCCAACGCCCAGCTGGATTGCGTGAAAGCTCCCAGGGCCACTCGTGACTCATGCAGAGAAAGGCCACAGCCAAGTCCCCCCAGCTCCCAGCACTGTACCTCAGGAATATGCCGTCTTGCACTGCTCAGGATGAGCAATGCAGATTTATTAATTGGTTCACCACTTCAGCAATGGAAAGCGGATCTACACCAGCCTTTGCAAACCTGAGCAATTTGCCACACGCTTCATACAAACTCCCTGGTGAAGATAAACAGTAAAACAAACGTATTGACTATAAAAGACAGATTTTAGGTGATATTATGTGAAAGATAAAAAGAAGAGTTAGTTACCAAAAGAAATAAAATATCAGCACGCAGTCTAAACTCTCAAACCTATTAGACGGGGCAACATCTAGATTAAGCAGTTTTTCTCACCCCACTGGATATTGCGGTTCCTAGTATACAGATTTCACCCTTGAAATCTGGGCCAGTCCCCTCAGTTGGAGTCTTCAGAGTGTCCTTGTTGGTTGCAGCGTAGGTGGGGGAAGGAGGAAGGCCCAGCATGGGGCTCCTGTGTCTGTTTTATACCCTCAGTCCATGTGCTTGGGAAACACAAGTCCAGGCATGTCTGGGGGCATTGCTGAGTCTCCAGGCCAGGTTGAGCAGTCCCCCTGGTGTGGCCTCATGTAGGCGAGTCACTGCATCCTAGCTCCCTGGCTGGACAATGGCTGTTGGTGGTTGTTTGACACCCCACCAGGGCGCTGGTTACCTTCCTTGCTGTTACCTCAGGGGGAGCTAATATCTGGCTGATTCCCCAACTCACAGCATGTTTCAGTGACAACCGTAACACACAATCTCATAACTGCATTCATGACACACATCTATGGGTAGAGAAATGACTTTCAGCAGGTCATAACCTTTCCCCTGATCTGGGAACAGGGGGCAGGGTCAGAGCAGGGCCCCAGAAGATGCACAGTGAGGGAAGGGCGGCATGAGTAGGGGGAGTCACACCAGCTGGCCTGGGTGGGAACGGGGACAAGGGGGTCAATGCAGCCAGATGTGGCAACTGATACCTTACCAGGCCTGCTTTCTATGTAGGATCACGATTATATAAAAATGAGGAGTATGGGGGTTACAGGATGCTCCCCCAAGGTATAGAATGTCACAGGGTGTGAGAGGGATACAGCCAGATGAGGGATGGGGTGAGGGGTACAGAGGGGGCAGGGGCACACAGTGGGAGAAAGGGGGGGTGATAGGAGCCCAGCCACAAGCAGGAAGATGGGGGAGGGGTATCCTTGCCTCCCCAGGGGGCCCTATGGAGCAAGAGATGGCAGCTCAGCACAGGGAGGGGCCAGAGTAAAGGGACTGGGGGCCGCAAGACCCACATTGACACCCCCCCTCCCCCCAGACGAGGAGGAGTACGAGCACCCGGACAGTGAGGAAGAACCAGCAGCCGAGGGTGAGTGGGGGGCAGAGAAGGCGGGGAGCTGGAGTTAGAGAGGGGGTTGGGGCATGACAGGACAGTGATGGGGTGGGGAGGGGAGGGGCTCTGGGAGGGGACAGGATGGGGGCATGGGGAGGGGGTGATGGAAGGGGCTGGGCTGCCAGGCAACTGGTTTGGGGTCACCTGCTCTGCTTTTCTCTCCCGGCTCCAGATGGTGATGGCTATGAAAACACCAACGGGGACATGAAACTGTGCATGGGGGACAAGGGGTCCAGCGGTAACAGCCCCCGCAAAACCACCCCCGGCCCCCTCACCCTCACCCTACACCACCCACTGCCCTGGGGTGCGACGGGACTGACTCCCCGGAGCCAGCCAGTCCCTGCCCGGGGGCCAGATGGGAGCCGGCGCCCCTAAAGGGGAATGACCCGTGTCCCATGCCCCGCGCCCCTGCGATGGGGCTGGATGGGAGCCAGCGCCCCCTAGAGAGGAAAGGCCCCATATCCCATGCCCCGCCCCCCCCCCCCCGCCCTGGGGCTGGATGGGAGCCAGCGCCCCCTAGAAGAGAAAGGCCCTGGGTCCCATTCCCCGCTTCCTCAGCCTTTCTGGCCCTAGTCTACACTGGGGGCTGCGGTGTCCAAAGGGGGCGAAGCCCAGGGCCTGTTTAGGGACATCCGCTCCCCTGACACCCTCCCGTCCTTCCCCCAGACGGTGCCTGCTACGAGAACAGTCTGGAGCAGAACAGAGCAGGAGGCAACTGGGCTTCAGGTAACAGGGGCACTTGGATGGGAGGTAGGGCTGAGAGCAGGGTCCTGGCTGGGGAATGGGGGGGGCAGAGCTGAGAGTGGGGTCCTGGGTGGGGAATGAGGGGGCAGGGCTGAGAGCGGGGTCCTGGCTGGGGAATGGGGGGGGCAGAGCTGAGAGCGGAGTGCTGGGTGGGGAATGGGGGGGCAGGGCTGAGAGCGGGGTCATGGGTGGGGAAAGGGGTGGGGACAGGGAGGTGGGGCTGTGGTGTGGCAGGGAGCAGGGCTGAGTGTGGAGTTTCTGGGGGTCTCCCCTGGGCTGACAGAGCACCCTGCCCTGCACCCCCAGCCCCACAGCTTCCCCCCCCCGTATCTCTCATTTATTGCCCCCACCCCCTGTCCCCAGATGCTTCCCACTACACGAATGCTCGCCAGGGCCCCGGGGCCGAAGACCAGGTCTCTGAAGGTAACAGTGTGGAGTGCTGGCGGGGGGCTACCGGGAGGACACCCCCCCACTCCCAGGCATGCCCCAGGGCGGGAGGGGCCCCTCACCCTGGGGATTGGGAGTGGGCGGGGATCTGCACACCCAGGGCAATGGTTTCCCAGGGTCCAGAGTATCACCCTGGTAACAACACCCCTGGCAACCTGTTCATCACCCTGGTAACGGCTCCCCTGGTGACACTGGCCGATGGCCTTAGGTAACAGGATCCCTGGTAACTCCAGGCCATCCAGAGGCTTGCCCCCAGTAGGGTGTCCCAGCCCCAGAAGCCCATCAGAGGGCAGCAGGCACGGGCTGCTGCTGACAGGGACCTGCCCCCTGTGTTGGCAGGCAGCGAGTGTTACGAGAACACGGAGGAGGACAGCGCCCCGCTGAGCCCTGGAGCTGCACGGCTCGTAACAGGTGATGGGCTCAGGGAGTGTGGGGTCCGGGGGTGGGGGGGCTCAGGGTCAGTCCTCCCCTGCCAGGGTCTGCGTGTGTGTGGGGTCCTGGGGTGCCTATAGGGGGCACTGTGAGTATGTGAATACCATGGAGCCTGCAGGGGGTGCTGTGTGTGTGGGGGGGCAGATCCTGGGGTGCCTATAGGGGGTGCTGTGTGGGGGTGT
Source organism: Lepidochelys olivacea (assembly GCF_965140295.1). NCBI lineage: Eukaryota > Metazoa > Chordata > Testudines > Cheloniidae > Lepidochelys > Lepidochelys olivacea. The sequence goes on along the minus strand of NW_028181947.1, from coordinate 307,096 downwards.
GTGAATCCCGGGGTGCCTGTAGGGGGCACTGTCTGTGTTTGGCGGGGGATCCTGGGGTGCCCGTAGGGGGCGCTGTGTGTGTGTGGGGGGGGTGAATTCCGGGGCTGCCTTAGAGGGCGCTGTGTGTGTGTGTGGGGGGTGAATTCCGGGGGTGCCTGTAGGGGGCGCTGTGTGTGTGTGGGGGGGTGAATTCCGGGGGTGCCTTAGGGGGCGCTGTGTGTGTGGGGGGGTGAATTCCGGGGGTGCCTATATGGGGTGCTGTGTGTGTGTCTTTGTGTGTGAATCCCAGAGTGCCTATAGGGGGCACTGTGTGGGGGGGATATATTCTGGGGTGCCTGTAGGGGGCACTGTGTGTGGGGGGGGAACCCAGGGTGCCTGTAGGGGGTGCTGTGGGGGGGATCCTGGGGTGCCTGTAGGGGGCTCTGGGGGTGTGTGTGGACCCCAGAGTGCCTATAGGGGGCACTGTGTGGGGGGGTATATTCTGGGGTGCCTGTAGGGGGCACTGTGTTTGTGTGTGGGGACCCCGGGGTGCCTGTACGGGGCGCTGTGTATGTGTGGGGACCCCAGAGTGCCTCTAGGGAGTGCTGTGGGGGGGGAATCCAGAGTGCCTGTAGGGGGCTCTGTGTGGGGGAGGGAACCCAAGGTGCCTGTAGGGGGTGCTGTGGGGGGGGAACCTGGGATGCCTGTAGGGGGCACTGTGTGTGGGGGGGGAACCCAGGGTGCCTGTAGGGGGTGCTGTGGGGGGGAACCCAGGGTGCCTGTAGGGGGCGCTGGGGGTGTGTGTGGACCCCAGGGTGCCTGTAGGGGGCACTGTGTGTGGGGGGGAACCCAGGGTGCCTGTAGGGGGTGCTGTGTGTGGGGGGGAACCTGGGGTGCCTGTAGGGGGCACTGTGTGTGTGGGGGGGAACCCAGGGTGCCTGTAGGGGGCGCTGGGGGTGTGTGTGGACCCCAGGGTGCCTGTAGGGGGCGCTGGGTGGCCTCACCCAGTGGCTGGTCTCTCCCCCCAGACCTGCGGATGTTGATGCTGCTGGGTGCGTGTGAGGAGCCGGAGCGGGATCGGCAGGATGGACACAGCGAGGACTCTGCTGGTGAGAGGGGCTGGGAGCTCCCCTGGGAGGGCGAGAGGGCCCCCCGACCTTTCCCTGATACCCCCTTGTTCCCCACAGGCTCCCAGGCCTATGAGGAGATGGCCGGGGCTCTGTATGCAGCCCCTGCCTGGCATCTCCGCCTACGGGACCGCAGCCAGGAGGAAGGTGAGCTCCAGGAATGGGGCTGGGACCCCAATATCCCACTCTGGGTCCCCCCATATCCCAGCACCCTGAGCCCCCTCCATGGGATCACCTCCATATCTCAGCACCCCAAGCCCCCTTTCCTGGGGTCACCCCATATCCCAGCCCCCTGAGTCCCCCTCCCTGGGGTCACCCCATATCTTAGCACCCCAAGCCCCCTCCCTGGGGTCACCCCCATATCCTAGTGCCCTGAGCCCCCCTCCCAGGGGTCACCACTATAGTCAGTGCCCTGAGCCCCTCCCTGGGGTCACCCCCATATCCCAGCCCCCTGAGTCCCTCTCCCTGGAGTCACCCCATATCCTAGTGCCCTGACCACCATCCCAGGGGTCATCCTCCTGAGCCTCCCTCCCTGGGTCACTCCCATACCCCCATCCTGACACCCCTGGGGTCATCCCATCTCCCAGCCCCCCTCCCTGGGGTGACCCCAATATCCCAGCATGCAGGGACCATCCCTGGCCTTGGGGCCCCCACACCAGGCCCTCTCCCTGAAACACCCAAGATGTTTCTGCCCCCGCCATGCCAGCTGCCCCTCCCCAGGCCCAGAGGTGCAAGGGGAGGCTCCCCAGGAGAAGGGCTGGGAGGCGCTCAGCCCTCTACCTCCTCCACCAGAGATGAGGTGTGTATGGGGGGTGGAGTGGGGGCAACAGCCCCCCGAGGCCCTGGCTCTGACCCCGGCTCCCGTCCGCAGACGCCGATTCCTATGAGAACATGGAGGGGGGGCCGGGCTGTGTCCTGCCCCCCCGGGAGGGGAGCGTGGAGCTGCGTGGAGACGGTGAGTGATGGGTGGGTGGTGGTGAGACTGGGCATGGGGGGTCCCCGGGGTGGGACCTGGGGGTAGAGGTCAGTGGCGGGGGCGCCCCTGGGCTCTCACCTGTTTTGCTGTCATTGCAGCTGCTGGGCTGAGGGCCCCAGGGCCCGTCGGAGCTGAACCCGCCAGGCGGGCGGTGCCCCGGAGCCTCACTCGGGACTAGGACACGCCGCCCCCGGGCCAAGACAGGCAGCAAGAGTATCTGAGCCCGTGAGGACAGGGCTCTCAGGGAGGGCCCCGCGCCCCCATGGCTCCGATCCCCATCCCGGCCCCACGTCCTGGGCCCCACTGCTGGGGACGGCCCCAAAGCTGCGGAGGGCCCGTGGGCTCCAGACGCTGTTCCCATGGCTCTGCAGTGGCCAGCTGCTAACACCGTGCCCCCAGGTGCCTCTGGCCTGCCCCACCCTGGGCTCAGCTGCCCCACAAGGACAGCTCCATCCAGCTGGGCTGGATCGCAGTCCCTCGGCGTCTGACATGTGCATGTCCAGGCTGGGGACAGGGCCCCCCCAGTGCCTGTACCCCCCCCCGATGACATGCTGGGGACAGGGCCCCTCAGTGTCTGTACCCCCCCGATGACATGCTGGGGACAGGGACCCTCAGTGCCTGTACCCCCCCCCGATGACATGCTGGGGAAAGGGCCCCCCCAGTGCCTGGGCCCCCCCCAATGACATGCTGGGGACAGGGCCCCTCAGTGTCTGTACCCCCCCCGATGACATGCTGGGGACAGGGACCCTCAGTGTCTGTACCCCACCCCGATGACATGCTGGGGAAAGGGCCCCCCCAGTGCCTGGGCCCCCCCCCGATGACATGCTGGGGACAGGGCCCCTCAGTGCCTGTACCCCCCCCCGATGACATGCTGGGGACAGGGACCCTCAGTGTCTGTACCCCCCACCCGATGACATGCTGGGGAAAGGGCCCCCCCAGTGCCGGTACCCCCCCAATGACATGCTGGGGACAGGGCCCCTCAGTGTCTGTACCCCCCCCGATGACATGCTGGGGACAGGGACCCTCAGTGTCTGTACCCCCCCCGATGACATGCTGGGTCAGGGACCCTCAGTGCCTGTACCCCCCCCCGATGACATGCTGGGGACAGGGACCCTCAGTGTCTGTACCCCCCCCCGATGACATGCTGGGTCAGGGACCCTCAGTGCCTGTACCCCACCCCGATGACATGCTGGGGAAAGGGCCCCCCCAGTGCCTGGGCCCCCCCGATGACATGCTGGGGACAGGGACCCTCAGTGTCTGTACCCCCCCCCCGATGACATGCTGGGTCAGGGACCCTCAGTGCCTGTACCCCACCCCGATGACATGCTGGGGAAAGGGCCCCCCCAGTGCCTGGGCCCCCCCCCGATGACATGCTGGGGACAGGGTCGGCACCAGTACACACCCTCCCTAGCAGCAATCTCTCCTCCATACATCTCCACTGCCCCTTGGCCTGAAGTGTCCGAAGAGCAGGGGCCACGGCAGGCAACCCACACCCACCCCAGTGTGCCTCCATCCAAAATAAATAATATTGTCCTTGGCCTGCGTTTGTGTCACTGGGGTCACAGTCAGAAGTGGAAAGGACATGGGGTTGGGGGTGGGGCTGGGAGCCAGGACTCCTGAGTTCCATCCCTGGCTCGGGGAGGGGGGGGTCTAGTGGTTAGAGTGGGCGGCTGGGAGCCAGGACTCCTGGGGCCTGAGAACAATGGAAAATCTTGTCCCTCCCGCCCCACTGAGAATAATGGAAGCTGAGTTCTTTGACCAGTGGCCTTGTATGGCCCCCCCTCAAAGAGAGGGGGTCTCTGTGGGACGCTGGCTCCAGGTGGGTGTGGGGGGGACCCTGCTGTGTGTGAGGGCTGGCATCATGCTGGCTTTGAGCCACCCCGGGCCCAGGGGTGGCTCTGTGTCTCCGCTCTCCCCATGGCCTCTGGGCCAGGCTGTGAGCGTGCTGGGCAGCCCCGATCCCGGACTGGTGTCACTTCCAGCTGTCACTCGCTGGCAGAGGGAACCCACTCCTCGGGGGCGGGTGGGGATGGCGCGTTCTGCGCTCTGCCGGAGGGGCCCGTCCCGCACCAGACGCCGCGGAACGAGGCTCTCGGTCAGGCTGGCTCAGAGCCGCAACTCCCGGGGGCTCGGCCCGGGGGAGGCAACAGGATTTGGCGTCGTCCTGGTGAGCTGACTGGAGCCCCCATGTGCGAAAGCCTGGGGTGCTGTAAGGGGCTGATGGAGAATCTGCGCCGGCTCTAGGTGAGCGACTCTGTTGGCTCATTCCCCTCCTGGCCAAACACTCTGCCCTGCTCTGCTGGCCGCCGAGGGCTCTGCTCTCAGGAATCCCCTCCCCGGGCCGGTGCCCCCCACCGCTTCGTGTGGCTGATCGGAGCGGCTCCAACTCCACCAGGCTCTGTCAGGCCGCCCTTTGCTGCCCCCAGGTCACGGCTGTCGCCCTTTGCCAACCCCTTCCCGGCGTGTCCCCGTCTGTGAGCTGCAGAGCCCAGCCCGGGACGCAGCGCCCAGAGATGGTCGCACCAGGCTCTCCCCAGCTGGGGACTTGGCTCTGTAGGGCAGCTGCAGGACATCTCTGTTCCCTGGTGCCCTTGGCACAGTGGGCAGGCCCTGCACCCAGGGTGGGCACCACAGGCTGGTCTCTCTGAGGCCTGTCCAAGGCTACAGCTCTCGCTGCTGGAACCAACCAGGTGTGAGCACAAAATCTGCCGGGGCCTCTCCCTGCCCTGCGAGAGCCTGGAGCCCTCGGAGACCCGGTGGCGGCCGCCCCAGGGATTCGCCGTCCCAGGGTTTGTTACCAGCCCAGGATGTGTCGCAAGCTGCCCATCTGGCTGGTCCTCCAACGTTGCCTCCTGCTGCAAGGGTCAGGTACCATGAGGGGGCTGATTTCAGGGGATCCTGAGGGGGAGGTGGGTGGTGTGGGGAGAGCAGGCCAGGGATGGGGAGTGGGGGAGGTTCCCGGGGAGGGGGGCAGCCTGGGGAACATGCCATGTGAGAAGGGGAGGGGTGCTCCTGGCAGCAGGGGGAGGGATGGGAGGTTGGGGAGAGACCCTGGCAGCAGAGTTGGGGGAACTGGGGAAGGGCAGGGTCAGGGAAGGTCTCCAGCAGCAGGGAGCCTGGGAAGGGGGGAGGGTTCCCAGCAGTGGGGGTCCAGAGATTGCGGGAGGGTCGCAGCCTCTCCTGCTCCGCTCTATGTCTCTCTCCTCCCGGCCAAGAGGTCTGGGTGTACCAGCCACCAGAGCTGAGGGCCTCACCGGGGGGCTCCATGCTCCTGAACTGCACCTTCTCCGCCACCCCAAAGGCCTCCAAGCTGGCGGTGACCTGGGTGCGGAGAGCACCTGGCGGCAGTGGGGAGGTGCAGATCTACCCCCCGTCCAGCCAGGTGACTGAGCTGCACGGCCGCATTGCCCTGGACTCGGGTCGCTTTCGGCACCAGCGGGACGCGTCCCTGCGCCTGGCCAACCTCACCCGGCACGACGCCGGGCTCTACCGCTGCTTCATCTGGACCTCGGCCACCAGCAGCCACGCCGGCAACGGGACCGAACTCAGCATCCTGGGGGAGGGGCCAGGTACCCCCCCATCCATGTGACCCCTGGGGGACAGGGGAGCCGGGACATGGAGGGAAGGGGGAAGGGCAGGGAGAGCAGGGGGAGGATGGAGGGAAGGAGAAAGGGGAGAGGGAGCATGGAGGAAAGGAGGGGGAGGAACGAAGGAGGGGAATGGATGATGGGGGACCTCTAGCAGCCCATTGTTGCCTCCTCTGCAGGAACCCACACATGCTCCCTTCTGTTCCCTCTCCAGGATCCGGGGTGCGGCACTGGGCAGCCTGTGGCCCCCTGGGTGTCGTGGCAGCCATCCTGCTGATCCTGCATGCCAGGGTGTGCTGGGAGTGACAGTCTGTGGCACCGTCGGAGGGACGTGAGGTCTGGGTCCCAGGGACAGGATGTGGCTGGGGACCCGTGCTCACGGTGAACCCTTGGGCTGGCAGGGAAGGACGGAGCCCCCTGACCCCTTTGATGGCTGGTCGGCCGCAGGGCACCATCCCCTCCGCTCTGGGGCCCTCTTGTCCTCAGGGTCCCCTGCCTTGTCCCCGTGCAGAGTTGGCTGGGGGACGGAGAGCAGTGGCTGTGGAGGGAACCCCCAGGCAGTCCGCCGGCAGCCTGTGCCCTGGAAAGGAGAGGGGGCACCCGAAGCTCCCAGCTCTGCGGCTGTGAGATGAAGGGCCCGGGACGCGCGGAGGCTCTTTGGGAGCCCAGGGAGCCCAGCAGCTCTCGCTCCCCCAGACGGGCACCACCTGAGCCATATTGAGCAGACAGTGCACAGGATCCACGGGGCGATGCCAGCCCTGGCGCAACGATCCAGCCCCACCGAATGGTGCAGGGCCTGCAGCCAGCAGCTCTCGCCCCCACAAACCCCAGCCCCAGAGTGCAGCCTGGCCGCCCCACGTGGTCTGCAGCCTGCGGCTGAGCCTCTCTCTGCCGGGGGAACTGAAACAGCAGCAGCCTCTGTAGGAATCGCTGCTCTGACCAGGCCCAGCTCAGGGCTGAAGTCGCTGCTGAGGGTGGCTGCAGAGGGCTGCTCTGCCCCTGCAGCCGGGGGACACAGCACGCCACAGCCGCAGCTCCTGCACTAGGGGGCGGACGGGGACTCTTTGTACCCTGGGCAGGGCTGGATTTCCAGTGAGGCCCAGGAGGCACGGGCCTAGGGGCGCGGGCGAACGTTGCCACGTCTGTGCTTTGCTAGCCCAGCTGGGCCGTATTCCGCCGTCCGTTGCTGGGGGGTGTGACGAAGTGGGACTGTTCTTAATGTTTCCTCTGAATAGTGTGGGGTGCCTCAGTTTCCCCTAGGCAGTTCTTAAGTCTCTAGGGGGTGGGGTAAGGGTGTATGATCGTTGCAGAGCCCTAGAGGGCAGGTGTGTGCAGGAGTCTGGACACAGAGAATGGCCGACACCCTGTTTCCTGGCAATTGATGGCCTGGGCCCTTCCCCCCTGCAAGGTGAGAGCTAAAGGGTTGGAGAACAAAGGAATCAGGTGACCTCCTGGCCCGGGAAAGGAACAAAGCCCAGAGGAGGGGGGCCTGGAGGGAGTTTCAGTTGGGGGCTGGCTGGGACAAGGAGTGAAGGGCAGACGTGGTTGTCTGGCTCACTGCCCCCCAAAATGGACCCAGCTGAGGGGTCCTGTTCTCCGCACCTGCAAGCTCTGTTTTAGACCATGTTCCTGTCATCTAATAAACCTCTGTTTTACTGGCTGGCTGAGAGTCATGTGTGACTGCGAAGTTGGGGTGCAGGACCCCCTGGCTTCCCCAGGAGCCCTGCCTGAGCGGACTCGCTGGGGGAAGCACATGGAGGGGCAGAGGAGGCTGAATGCTCCAAGGTCAGACCCAGGAAGGTGGAAGCCTTGTGAGCTTTGTGTCCTGAAGACAGGCTGCTCACAGAAAGGAGACTTCCCCAGAGTCCTGACTGGCTTCATGGGGAGCAGTTCCAGAGCATCGCCCAGGGACTCCGTGACAACTGGTGGCAGAAGTGGGATGTACTGCACCCCGTGGATTGGGCTTCCTGCAGTAAGTGACTGGGGAGCAGTAAAACGAAGGGGGATTGATGGGGACCAGGCGTGCTGAAGATTCAGAGAGAGACGGTTTCAGGGGGCGGTTAACTCCTGGAAGTGTGTGACCAGAGAGAAGGACTTTTGCAGTAACAGGGTCCCCCGGGGGATTGCAGCGAGCGGTCCCAGGGGCGGAGGAGTCTGCAGCTCGACCCTGGCAAAGAGGTGGTGACCTCAAGAAGGGCTGGCACACTAGGGGTTCTCCCTGGAAACCGTGGGGAGCTGAGAGCACACAGGCCTGTGAGTCCACAACAATTTGGGATGGTCTGTCATCGTCTCCTTAAGTTTCCACGATATGCATCTGAGGAAGTGAGCTGTAGCTCACGAAAGCTTATGCTCTAATAAATTGGTTAGTCTCTAAGGTGCCACAAGTCCTCCGTCTCCTTAAGAAGGACATTGTAACCCGGTGCAGAAAGAGAGGGTTGAGCATTGGAAAGTTCACCAAAGCAGAGTTCATCGTGCAGCTGGAGGAGGATGACCGCTCTAAGGAACAGATTCCTGACCCAAATGGGGCGATAGCAGGATCTGGGAGCAGCTGGAGCGGGAGCCAGGCATCCCCAAGACTCCTGTCCCCGACCAGACGGGGGTCTTCACGATCGGGTTCCCCGTGGGGGGATCGGAGATGGATGGGTTGGAGCTGAGTCCAAGAGAGCAAGAGGACTGTGGGAGACAGCGAGAGCCCGAGAAAGAGCTGCAGAAGCGGCAGCAGCATGAACTGGCGGTGGGGGAGCGGAGAGGCCTAGAGGACCCCCCAGGGGTGAGTGGGGATAGACCCCGGGGGGCCAGTTCCGCAGGGAACCTTGAGACTAAATTGCTGCCCCTGGTTAAGGAGGGGGGGATGTGGATGCCACCTCACTGCCTTTGAGCAGGCTGGAGATTTGAACCAGGGGGACCATGCGGAAAAGCCCCGGTGTCTAGCTCCCTTGCTGGGTCCCAAGGCCGTAGACTCCGTCAGCCAGATGGGTGGGGAGGTGGACAGGTTCCCACTCCTGATCCCAACCTATATGTCTGTGTGGAGTTTCCTGGGGCCAGGCCCCTCGGACCCACAGTGGGAACGGGAGGGGATGGTCAATGGGGAGACATTCCTGGGGTGGCGAGATCCTGGGACAGAGAGAACTGGTGTCAGGCCTTGGGTGGTGCAGCCTCAGATGCTGAGGGGCTGGGTGAGCTGGGTGAGGGTCCCAGGGACGAAGCCCCTCGCCCTGTCTATGGCCCAGGTCCCTGTGCAGACCCAGGAGGGGTGGGGCTGGCTGGCCGTTGGGGTTCTCCAGGACACCAGCTGCGTGACCCTGTTGTGGGGGGACTGTGTCTCTTTGGGACAGGATCCAGGCCTTACTCCTGTAACTGCCAAGGGTTTGAATTTGAATCTAGGGAACCAATCGGGGGAGAGGGAAATGGTCAGTGAAAATGCAGATGATCTGGCTGGCAGGGGGGAGGAGCGGCTAGGCTCAGGCTACCTGCCTGCCTGTAACCGGACCCCTGGGGCTGGGTGGGACAGAGAGATGCTCCCTGCCCCATTGCACACTGGAGAAGGGGCTCAGGCTGGCTCTGATGCCGTGAGGAAAGCAGCAAGCTCCCCGCCTGCCCCCACTGGGACAGCAAGGGCAGCGCTGAGCAAGGGGGGAGCTGAGACCCCAGCTGAGTGGGGGGAGACACAGGCAGGGCAGGGGATCTGTGGGGAGTGGCAAGGTGCTTGGTAAGGAAAGTCTGGATGAGCCTAGGCAGCCTTGTGAGCTGATGGCTGTGTCTAGTCAGCAGGGTGGGAAGGCGAGGAGAGTGGAAGATGAGTGTCCCTGGACCTTACCAGTTAGCTGGGTGGAGAATTGGGACAGTGAAGGAAACGTGCCTGTGTCTGTCAGGGGTATTGACTTGCCTGTGGAGGGAGCTACCCTGATCTCCAAGCAGTTGTCTGTGACCAGCCTTGTGTGCTGGGACCAGGGGAATGAGATCCCAAGCTGTGTGTCTGGGAAAGGAGAAAGTGTGTCTGGCTCTTCTTTGTCTGTGGAGCAGACAGAAGGGGCCTTTCAGCCTGTGACGGTTGAGGGTCGTGCAGTTGTCTCAGAGCTGGTTCTGGATTCAGTTAAAGCCCAGGAAGGGAAGGGTCCTAAGTTTGGGTCTGCTCAGGAGAATGGCCCTGTAACTAGGTCGCATCCAGTTAGTGTCTATGTAAAATCCCAGAGACCAGACAATTCTGGTGCCTGTATTTTGCCTGTTGCTAGTGTGTTGTTGGAAAGGGTGGAGCAACTCTGTCTAATCAGGGTGAGATCCTAGCCAGGGCACAAGGAGAGCATGAAGGTGTGTGATTGTGTTACCTACTGAGGGTGTGGAAACCTGTAGCAAGAAGGAAAAGATTCCTGAACTTGTGTGTGGCAAAGGGAAGGAGAATGCTTCTGACCTTTTATCTAGGAAGTCTGTCAGTTTGCCTGGAAGGGGATTGTGTAGGAATCCGCTGGATGGGCCAGAGGTGATTCTGGATGTAAGGGAGACCCAGAAAGAGTCTTTTGTTGCTCAGGAAAGTGTTCCTCTAGAGTAAGCCCTAGGTAAAGAGGGTAAGAGCAGAATTTCTGTGAGGGGTGAATTGTTGCATAGAAAAGCCCTAGGGAAAGGAATCCTCGTGGAGTCTTTGGAAGCAGTTTACAGCAACTGAAGGGTGTGAAAAGGATTTAATCAAGAAAGTTTCAGTTCCTAGCAGTCAGAAATTTTCTGTTGTGAATGGATCCACTGACTGTCCTGTTGAAAGAGCCAGTGTGGAGAGCTTTGAGAAGGTCTCAGATGAAGTGAAAGCTGTTAAGAAAGTTAAACAGTCCTATAACCAAGTGGCTGTGTTTGGCCAGCTTGTTGGGGAGAAGACCCAATCCCAGTTTGACCCCCTGGGGTTTTGGGGTGGCCAAAGGGCAGGCCGCATAAACCTTCCCACATGCGGCCTGCGAGTGCTATCGACCACCCCTGACCTAAGGGAGGGCGTGAAACTGGAAGGGCCTGGTGTAACTGCTACCAAGGAATGGGGGAGATGCTGGGGCATCCATGGGAACGTTGGTGGCTTCGAACTTCCCCAGGTCACCAGCTAAAGTGACCCCGCTCAGTTCGATCTCGAAGGGGGGAGAGATGTGACGAAGTGGGACTGTTCTTAATGTTTCCTCTGAATAGTGTGGGGGTGCCTCAGTTTCCCCTAGGCAGTTCTTAAGTATCTAGGGGGTGGGGTAAGGGTGTATGATCATTGCAGAGCCCTAGAGGGCATGTGTGTGCAGGAGTCTGGACACAGAGAATAGCCGACACCCTGTTTCCTGGCCACTGATGGCCTGGGCCCTTCCCCCCCTGCAAGGTGAGAGCTAAAGGGTTGGAGAACAAAGGAATCCGGTGACCTCCTGGCCCAGGACAGGGACAAAGCCCAGAGGAGGAGGGGCTGGGGGGAGTTTCAGTTTGGGGCTGGCTGGGACATGGAGTGAAGGGCAGACGTGGTTGTCTGGCTCACTGCCCCCCAAAATGGACCCAGCTGAGGGGTCCTGTTCTCTGCACCTGCAAGCTCTGTTTTAGACCATGTTCCTGTCATCTAATAAACCTTCTGTTTTACTGGCTGGCTGAGAGTCACGTCTGACTGCGAAGTTGGGGTGCAGGACCCTCTGGCTTCCCCAGGAGCCCTGTCTGAGTGGACTCGCTGGGGGAAGCGCATGGAGGGGGAGAGGAGGCTGAATGCTCCAAGGTCAGACCCAGGAAGGTGGAAGCCGTGTGAGCTGTGTGTCCTGAAGACAGGCTGCTCACAGAAAGGAGACTGCCCCAGTGTCCTGACTGGCTTCATGGGGAGCAGTTCCAGAGCATCGCCCGGGGACCGCATGACAGGGGGACCAAAACTGGATGCAATACTCCAGATGTGGCCTCACCAGTGCCACATAGAAGGGAATAATCACTTCCCTTGATCTGCTGGCAATGCTCCTTCTAATGCAGCCCGATATGCCATTGGCCTTCTTGGCAATGAGGGCACCCTGCTGACTCATATCCAGCTTCTCGTCCACTGTAACCCCAGGTCCTTTTCTGCAGAACTGCTGCCTAGCCAGTAAGTCCCCGGCCTGTAGCAGTGCATGGGATTCTTTCTTCCTAAGGGCAGGACTCTGCACTTGTCCTTGTTGAACCTCATCAGATTTCTTTTGGCCCAATCCTCCAATTTGTCTAGGTCCCTCTGGACCCTATCCCTACCCCCCAGCGTATCTAACTCTCCCTGCAACTTAGTGTCATCTGTGAACTTGCTGAGGGTGCAATCCATCCCATCATACAGCTCATTGATGAAGATACTGAAAAAAAACAGCCCCAGGACTGACCCCTGGGGCACTCCGCTTGATACCAGCTGCCAACTAGACATGGAGCCGTTGATCACTATGTGATGAAGTGGGAATGTTCTGAATGTTTTCTCTGAATACTGTGTGGACCTTACTTTCCCTGGGTACTGCACCAATACTTAGGTGGTGGGAATTGGGTGTGTGATTTTGCTGAGGCCCTCAGGGCAGGTGAGACTGCCCAGCTATTTGCAGCTGTGTAACCTGAGACCCCGGAGGGGGGTGTGACCAGGTGACACCTTTGTCCTGGGAAAGGAGCCAAAGGTCAGAGGAGGGGCTGGAGGGAGTTTCAGTTTAGAGCTGGCTGGGGACGTGGAGGGAGGCCCAGGCTGGGATCTGGGCTCCCTACCCCCCAAGATGGATCTGACTGAGGGGTCCTGTTCTCTGTACCTACAAGCTCTGTGTTAGACCATGTTCCTGTCGTCTAATAAACCTCCTGTTTTACTGGCTGGCTGAGAGTCCTGTCTGACTGCGGAGTTGTGGGGCAGGACCCTCTGGCTTCCCCGGAACCCCGCCTGGGCGGACTCGCTGGGGGAAGCACCCGGAGGGGCAGAGGAGGCTGAATGCTCCGAGGTCAGACCCAGGAAGGGGGAAGCCGGGTGAGCTGTGTGTCCTGCAGACAGGCTGCTCATAGAAAGGAGACTTCCCCAGAGTCCTGCCTGGCTTCGCTGGAAACAGTTCCAGAGCATCGCCCAGGGACTCTGTGACAAGCCCCCACCCAGTAATTCAGGAAAACCAAACCCCACCCCTGGGTGCCTCTATGAGGGAATATTTTCCCACTCGCAAGCACTGAGAGTGTCTAACAAACCCTCATTACAAGGGAGAGGGAACTCACCATTCATTTGGTAAAACACCACAACAAGGAGTCCAAAGCCTGCAAACCCTATGCAAACACCCACCCCACAGATTGCTGGGTGGTGCCCTTTGCAAGGCGGGAAACTGAGGGAATGTTAAATATAAAGGGTGAATGTCCCTGTAACTTGCTGCTCCCCCTTTCTCTCCATGACACCCCACTCATGGTTTGTTGTCCAAGAGCAGCAACATCCCAGAGTCCAGGGTGGGATTGCTTCTAACCCGGGGGGCTGGTTGGGTGAATCCTCCACCTCTGCCCCCTGTTCTGAGGTTCCTTCCCCTAGCCCAGCGCTTAGGGTTCAGTTGCAGGGATCGGCAGATGCCAACTACAGCGGGGAAGAACCACGACTCCCATCACATCAGTTCTAGCTTCCAAAAGGGAGCAAACAGGTCAAACCCTTCAAATCCTGCTAATCTGATCCAACTCCCCAAAGTCTTTCCTTTCCATTCGGCATAATTCTCTCCCGCTCACAGATTGGGTCCTGCCAGGGTGCCCCCTGTCCCCTTAGGAGACATTACGCACAGCTCTGCTGCCCTGTGCTCACAGTCAGCCTGACAACACTTCAGTGCCCCACAGCCCAGACTAAACTGAAGAGTAACCCACAGCAGCCCGAACGGGTCACTGTGGCAGAGTAGGGGCGTCTGTGGAAATACGGCCTGATCCGGGGTCTCGTGCCCCAGTTCATCGCCAGCTGGCAGAGCAGAGCTGGCTCAGACCCTGCGTCCACACACAGGCCTGTATGTCACTGAGCGCATCGCAGGGTCTCCAGCCGTTCTAAGGAGAGTGAACCAGACATGCAGAGCAGAGTAACTCTTCAGGAAGGGGGTTCACCTGCAGGGGATCCTGCTTGGGCTAAAACCCCAGCCCCATTCTCACTGCTGTCTGCCCCCAGCCCGGCCGTAGGTGTCCGAGATCCAGGTGTTACCGGAGTGGGAGCCCCGGGAGGAGGTGCCGTTTGCCGTCCAGATCCAGAACTTTTACCCCAGGGGGATTCACGAGATCCAGTGGCGCTGTGATGGGAAAGCCTGGGAAAAGTGTGAACCAACCGACTGCAGCCAGAACCCGGATCTCACGTTCAGCGCTACCAGCATCTGGAGAATCCCTAGTGACCAAATCACCCGTCCGGAATTTACAGTCACCGTGTCCGTTCAGCAAACCCCTCAAAGCCCCCCGATCGAGAGAGAGATCAGAGCCGGGGACACAGGTGAGGGGGGCCTCTTGGGGTTGGACGGGGAATGAGCAGGAATCGCTGCCCCCGCAGGGTCCCTGAGGGATGAATGAGGTTTGGGAGCTAATATTCCTTGTCCCCCTTTCCAGCTGGAGACGCCGATGGGTCGGGGTGTAACAGAGTCACACCCGGGGGTGATTTTATGGGGTAACAGCCCCACAGAGGGGTCAGATCTCTCCCGCCTGAAGGGAGGGGGAAGCAGCCCTCACCAGGCCCCATCTCCCCCTTGCGGGGCCTGTAACTGTCTCTGGATGTTTCATTCCCCAGGTCTCCTGCGGCCCCCGGAGGTGTCGGAAATCTCCCAACCCGAGTCAGTGACGGCGGGGGAGGAAATCACCCTGAGCTGCCGCATGGTGGGGCATTTCCCTGGGGTGCTGTGTGTGACCTGGCTCAGGAGGAACAGGGGGGCTGGGGCGGCTGTTCGTATACTGAACTCGGCCGAGTACAGAATCGAGCCCGGAGCTCCCCACACACAGGACGGGAAAAGCTTCCAGCAGGAGACAAGACTCCGCTTCACCTCCTCGGTGCAGAGAGACCAGGGGGCAGAGTACGTCTGCCGGGTGGGACACGTCATCCTACGGACCCCAGTGGAGAGACGCAGCAGGGAGCTGCAGGTCACAGGTCTGATCTTTCGTCTTGAAAAGCCTGCAACTCGTACAGGAAGTTAGGAATTTCCCAACTGGAGCAGGCCAGGGCCCCTCTAGCGCAGCACCTTCCCCTTGACAGCGGCCAGGGCAGCTGCCCCAGAGGACAGGACAAACCCCTGCCGTCGGGGGCTACAGCCTAACGCAGGTGGTTACCCCAGCTGGTGGGGACTCAACATGGTGTGTTGCACACACGCACCCCTTGTGAGAGCGCTTCCTGGCTGCACCTTTCCTGGCTGTTGTGTGGGTGACCCACTTCCCTGGGCCCCGTGTGCTTTAAGCCTCCAGAGTCTGACCAGAGTCCAGCCACAGCCCAGGGCTTGGGCTCTCTTTGCCTACTTGTGGGGTGCAGATCCTCTGCCTTGCACCCCCCCCGAGAGCTCTGACCCTGTGCTCTCGCTGCCTAGCCCCGGGATCAGTGATGCCCCCCCAAACCCCACTTCCTCCCCCTGTATCTCAAACACACCGTCGCCAGAACTCCCGCTGGGTGGGCGCTCTGGGGTTACAGTTTCCCTCTTAAGCAGCATAACAGGGAGGCTTGCCTTGGGCTGGGGGGGAAGCTCTCCAGGCAGGGGGCCTGGCAGAGACCCTGGCCAAGAAGCAGGGCAGAGTCTGACAGACACACCCTTGGGGAGGAGGGGGCTGGGCCCAGCTGAGAGGGGTATAAAGACTGTAGGAGTTTGTGCTTTGTTTTTCAAATACTTTGGGCTGCTGGGGGAGAGACTGACCTGGGGTTGGGGCTGAGGGGCCTGGAAGACTAAATAAATGGGATCCCTTGTGGGGTTTGTTTGAACTTCTATTTGAACTGGGTGAGTTCTTAAAGGGGCCCTGAAGAGGGGGAAACTGAGGCAGGAGATGCAGCGTGACTCCTGGCCACGCGGGGACACCCAGGAGACAGCTGTCCCCACTCCAAGGGACAAGCGATAGTGAAAGCCAGGGCACACAGATTTGCACACTCCATATTTAGCAGCGTGAGAAACACAGATCTAGACCAAAGCAATAAACCGTACATGTGTTTCCCTGCCTCAGTTTCCTCACCACTCTGGAGCATTCCTTGGGCTGGAGTCAGAGTCCTCTGGGGGCACGTGGGATGGTTTTTCTTCTGAATCCTGGAGTCTTCTCTAGCCCCACAAGCCGTCTCTGGCCCTAGCTGGTCTATGCCCATCCTCTTTCCTGCTCAAAGCTGCCTCTTCCTGTCCCAGTGAGTCTCCTGAGTTTTTACATCCCATCAAAAACCCCTGGTTCCTTTGTTTTCCTGCTGGTGATTTCCCACTCTCTCCACTTCCCCAGCCCCCTGAAGAGAGGTAGGATGAAAGTGGCTCTTCTAGGCTTGAGCGTACCTTAGTGAAGAGCTGGAAGGACTGACGCAGACCAGAGCCCTTGGGGAGGTGGGGAGGAGGGGTGATGCCTGGTAAGTTGATTAGCCCGCGTGTAGATACTTTGGTTGTTTTAATGTGTTTTCTCTCGAATGCTTTTACCTCCAGAATAAAGGGGCCGGCGTAGAAGGGCTGGGTGGTACCTGGCCTGCACCGGTTACCGTCTCTGAGGAGAAAAGCAAAGCAGAGCCGCTGGTGGCCAGGCGGTCCGACTCTCCTGGGGAGCTCACGGCGTAGGCAGGGTGCTGGGCAGCCTGGAAATACGCCGGTCAGGAGGGAGAGCCATGCAGATCCCCACCCAAGAGAGGTGACGGCTGAGAGCGGGTGCTGTTGCTGGACCACGATGGGGGACACAGGTGAACTGGGACGTACATGGTGGCTGGGCAGCCCACCTGGAGAAAAGTATAAACTCAGGGACACTGGCATCACCACGGCACCTCTCCTCCCCCGCCCGCTCACTGAAGGCAACAGGGTCGTTTGAAAGACAAAGAATCATTTGAACTGGGGGGGGTCCTAACGGGAAAAGCTTTCCAGTTAGCACCGGCTGCTGTCGGTTTTTGGGGAAGAGAAACCTTATTGCTCCAAATTTGACTCAGCTGGATAAAGTTCAAAGAAATTAGACTGTGGTTTTATCTTTTATTTCTTTTTGTAACCAACTCTGAACTTCTGTGCTTATACCACTTACAAGCCCTTCACATCTCTCTTTCTGCAGTTAATGTTGTTATTTTAATGTTTTATCTCAGCCAGTGTGGTTTCGACTGAAGTTTGGGGAATTACTCTGGTTACAAACGCTGGTGCGTGTTCGTACCCGTTGATGGTATGATGAACTAATTAACGAGCTTACGCTGATCCAGGGGGGTCTGGAGCTGTGCAAGAGGCACATTCCTGGGGGGCCAGGCTGGGGCTGCGGGATGTGCGGGTGTCTCCCTCTACACCGTGCAGGAGGGGCCGGCAGAGCCTGTGTGTAACTGTGCGGGTTGTATGGACACAGGCTAATGGCTGGGGGAGAGCCAGGGCTGGAGGGACTGCTGGTCACTGGCAGAGTCGTGGGAGAGGTGCCCTGGGCTAGAGAGTTAAGGGGGTACAGCAATTGCAAGTCCAGGTTGTACCCCAGGCCATATCACACCCCCTCTACCTCCATTTCCCCCTCTCAGTCCCACTTTAACCCCCTCCCCTCAGCCCTCACCCCAAAATACTTTCACCCCCCTTCTCATACAAGCCCACAGTCCTGTCTCCCCCACGGCCCATCCCCTGCAAACCACCCACGCTGCCCCCTGGCCTGGCCTGGCCTGTTGTCCCCCAACGATCAACTCAGTTCCCATTTTTCCTCTGCCCCCACAACTCCCCCACCCCGAGCCCCGAACTGTCCGTGGACCCCGCGTGGGGCCTGGGCTGTAACATCCGCTCTGGCCTCACGCATCCTGCAGAGCTCTTCAGCTTCCCGCGCTCGGGGCCACCCCCGGCACTGAGCCCAGCGCTGTCCCCACGACGGGGTGGCCCTGGCTTCTCCGGGCAGGATCCCCCTGAGGTCCCGGGGCGGGGCCTGGCTCCCATGGGCAGTGCGGGGTGACTGGCAACATGCTGGGAAGGGGCGTCTGTGAGGGGCCAGCTCTGGGGGACCCTCACCAGCTGGGGCAGCATGTGGAGTGGGGCTGGGGGGACGCAGGCCTGTCCCTGGGAAGCAGGTCTGCTCTCCGTGGGGTGCATTGACCGGCCTTACACCGTGTTTCAACCCTGCAGCATCCGCACCCTGGCTCAGGGCCTCTCATCCCCCCTGGGGCGCTGGGCATGGGCTGGGCACACAGGGTAACTGGGCAGAGGCTTGTGGGGCTGGGGCCTGATCTAACTCTTCATCCCAGGCAGGGCTGGGGGCAGCCTGTGGCCTGCCAGGCCCAGGGTGACCCCGCAGGCTCCGGTTCTGCCAAGGAACTGACCCAGCACAGCCAGAGCCCTGCCAGCCAGCACCACCCGCTGTGTGAAACACGGGCAGCCGCCAGCGCCCGGCTCGGGGCCAGGCCCTATGGCTGCGCTGCCAACGGCTGGCCTGGGCCCACGCACCCACCACAGCTCAGACCACGCCGCCTTCTGCCACAGACACGGCCCGGCCAGCAGGCTCCAGCCAGGGCCAGGTCCTCCAGCCCTGACCGCACCACAACTGAGACGGCCCCTCCTGCCACGGGCCCAGCACCTCGGCCGCCCTGCCGGCCCCGGGCCAGTGCCCCAGCCACAGACACCGCAGCAGGTGCTGCCCTGCGACGAGTGATGCAGATGGTGCTGAGCTGCTGGAAACGGGATGGGGCAGGCAGTTCAGAGGAGAGGCCAGAGCCAGCGCTGGACCAGCCGGCCAGCCAAGGGAGGCCGTGTGGCCACCGCTAGCTTGCTGGGGCAGCTGGGGAGAGCCGCATGTGACTGGAGAGAGGGAGCCATCACTCACACATCCTGATCTCCCTATGTCTGACGCAGGTCCCTGCCCCAGGCTGGAGCTGGCCACTGTAACTGAGGCTCCCTGGACTTGCTGGTCTGGGGGCTGCTCGCTCAGGGGCTAGGCAGGGGGAGGCCAGGGCTCTGGGCCGCCCTTCCTGGCAGCTGGCCCCATCACACTGCCCCAGTCTGGCCCCGGGGCTCGTGCTCAGGTGAATAAATCAGGCACTCAGCGAGTCCCCGTGTCCTGTCAGTCCCTGGGCCGGGTGTGATGCACCCGCCCGTCCCGCAGGCAATGGGAGCCGCGGCTGAGCTGCAGGGTCAGGAGAAGTTCTTCATCTTGCCTTTGAGGAGACTCTGGTCTCTGCCACAGGGGCCCTGCTCTGTCTGGGCTTAGCGGTGCTGAGGGACCGGAACTGGTCTCTGCCCCAGGGGATCCATACAACACCCTCCCAGCAGGAGATGGGCAAGGACGGCTTCCTGACACATCGGCGTGTCCAGGCAGAGAGGGATAGAAGGGAGCTGGGACCCACCTCCCAGGGTCTCTGGAGAAATCCCTTGTGCCTAGAAGAAAGGTGACAAATGAGAGGGGGATTTTCAAGCCGTCTGATCAAAAGGCCACTGAGGCTCTCGGCCCATATGCAGCCAGGCTGCCCCAGGCTGCGAACTCCCCACAGACCGTCTGGCATTAGGCAGCACCCCAGCTGCACCACGACAAGCAAAGGAAGACGGGGCTTGCTGCAATGCCAACGCTCAGCCATTCAGCTGTCACACCGACAGCGGTGCTCTTTGCCACAGGAGTGTGGTTAGATGTTTGGCTGCGTGTGTGTGTTCTCCCTGTGTAGTGCCCCAGCTCTGTGCAGACAGTCAGCACAGCAGACCTCGAGCGAACCGCCCAATGACCACAAGATCCGTTAAGGGACGAAGGTGCCAGGCCAGGTTCATTGTCGACAAAGCACGGTAATAGCACTTGGCAGACTCTACGAGGATACTAAGACGTATGCCCGTGACAATGGACGCAGCTCAGTGAATGGCAGGACTTTCCATTCCCCCCTTCAGCTGGACAAAGATACTCTCTCTGGGGTACATCTTTATACCCTGATACAAACAAGTTAGTACTGCCCCTGACATAGTTAGTTACTGCCCCCTGACGTGGCTAGTTATCACCCATCTCCTTGTACATGTTGGTTCGATCAAAACATCTTTATTACGTACTGTCATCCTGACCTTATCTTTTAGAAGGGGTCACTGTGTTCCTGTTATCCTTGGAGAATGTGTCTGTACCATCCTTTATATGGGGATGTTCTGGTACCACTTGGTACCGGGACGTGCTGGTAACACACTTCTGGAAAGTCTTTGCGTGAGAACTCTGTGCCAAGCACTTCTCAGGAACGTTTCTGCAATATCAGCCCCGACGTTTGCTCACAGCCTCACTTTCGCCAACTTTGCTTTATGTCGGCAAAGCTTGGCCACTACTTTAGCTCAGGCCTCCTGCCAGGCCTCTGATACAAAGGCTTATATCTCAGGCTCTCTTCCTACCACAAGGAGCTCTGCAAAACTGCATAGGGGAAATCCCCCAAAGTGCCGGACAAAAGTGCCCGGCCGATGTCCTGCACGGGCTGCCTCGGTGCCGTGATTTCCATCGGCTCTGAACAGGCTGCCCCGGGGGCAGATCCCCTCGCAGAGCGATTGTCGCAGGCTTGCTGAAGACTCGGGCAGTGTCGCAGACGAGGTATGTTCCGGCTGCGTGTTAAGGTTTCCTACAGCCCTAGTTGCTCGGGGCATTTGTGCTGATGACAGCTCAGACCCTGCAGCCCAGAGGCCAGGCATGGTTGCGATAGCAAATCTCCCAGCCACAGACCCTACAGGGCCCTTGAATACTCACTGCAATGTTATTTCAGGGCACGGTGTTGCTGTCCACGAACTGCACACAGCAGCCCAGACCAAGAGCCTCGTCCGCACACCACTGCCCGCCTCGCAGCCAAGCAGAAGCAGCCGCTAATTCAGGCCCCTGGCCGGGGAGGAACTGAAATAGCCGGTCAGAGGCAGCTCTGGGCTGCTCCCAGCTCTGTGGCTGCTTTCAGCTCCCAGCAGAGACAGGCCCAGCCAGACGCTCACCCTGCACCGCCTGTTACACCTCCGAGGTATGATGTGAAACTGACACGGCCCCCCTGGGCTCCCCCCCGCCTCCCCCCGGGCGATGAACGGCTCAGTGCAGCCATGGCCCTGCGGATCGTACTGCTCCTGTGGCTGGGGAGCGCCGGTGAGTACAGAGCCCCCGGCTGCCCCACGCCCTGGGGTCTGGCCGCTCAGACACGTCTCTGGCCCCAGCACCGGGCCAACCCGCACGGCAGCCGGGACCTGAGTCTACAAGCTGGGACCCACCTGGCTCCCTGGGCGACCGTGGGGCAGGGGGATGAAATGACGCCCCCCCATCCGCACCTGCTTGCCCTGTGCGGCCGGGGCTGAACCAGTGACTGGGGGTAGCCCTGATCCGTGGGGGGTGGCTGGGACCCAAGAAGGGGCTGGGGTTTGATGGGAGGGGCTGACTCTGGCAGCAGAGACCGCCCAGGGGAACTGCAGGCGCTGCCCGAACCCAGAGAGCCGCACGGGTCTGGGCTGGCGGGAACACGAGAAGCAGCCATTCGGGGGGGAGGGGGCATGGAGCAGTGGGGCAGGGCCAGGAACAGGGGGATGGGGGTGAGTAGAGGAGGCAGTGAGTGGGGGGTCGGGGAACAGGGGTTTATGGGGGGCAGTAAGGGGGTAGCGAGAAATGAATGGGGGGCAGAGAATAGGGGATTGTGAGGGCAGGGGAGGCAGTGTGTGGGGAGCAGGGAGGCAGTGGGGGGCCTGGGGCAGTGTTTGGGGAGCAGGGGGGCAGTGGGGGGAAGGGAGGCAGTCAGGGGGCCCGCAGTCGAGGGTTTCTCAGCCTAAGCTGTGCTCTGATCTGCCCTTCTTTGGGGGCTTTTCAGGCTCCCCAATGACAACCAGTTCCCGCGCCCCGAATGCAGCGTCTCCGAGCGTCAAGGCTCCCACAGAGACCAACAGGAGCCTGGAGCTGCCCCGTGGGGGCATCAGGGCAGGTAGGGGCGGTGTGTGATGTTTCTGTGTAGTACGAGCCCCTCCCCTCCAGCCCCTCTCCTCCTGCCCCTACACTAGGGCAGCCCAGGGCTGGGCAGCCACAGACCAGCCCATGGTCTCGCTCCAGAGCCGCAGGCTGGTGCCTGGATCCGCATTGAGTTTTAGCTGGGGTGTAACTGGGGGTCCCAATTTGACAGGGCTCAGTGTGGGGCTGTTGTAGCCTCTCTCCCCCGGCACCGCCTCCCGACACCCCGTAGCTGTTTCCCCCGCCTGCCCACAGGCCTAGAGGGGAACTGACATAACCCTGTCCGGGGCATGAACCGACCAGCTATGGGGGGGCACCGGGTTGCAGGGACATGGGCTCTTTCCCTCTAGGGGGCACCAGCTCTGATCCAGCCCCATGGTGGGGACTGGTGGGCCGGGGGTGGGGTTGGGGGGGAAATGGGATATGAGAACTCTCCCCATCCCCTCTAGGTAAGGTTGCCAGGCGTCCGGTTTTCCACTCGGCAGCACAGAGGGGCTGGCAGGCTCCCTACCTGGCTCCGTGCGGTTCCCGGAAGCAGCCAGCACGGTCCTCCAGCTCCCAGGTGCAGGCCGCAGGGGCTCCCATGGGGCCCACACACTGCCCCGCCCCAAGCACCGGCTCCGCAGCTCCCATTCGTCAGGAACTGCGGCCAATGGGAGCTGCAGGGGTGGCACCTGTGGGCTGGCGCAGCACATGGGGCCTCCTGGCTGCATCTCTGCCTAGGAGCCGGTGGGACGTGACAATGCTTGCCAGGAACTGCCTCAGGTCAGCGCTGCCTGAAGCCCAAACCCCAAACCCCTGCCCCAGCCCAGAGCTCCCTCCAACACCCCGACCCCCGACCCCAGGCCAGAGACGCCTCCCGCACCCCATTCCCCTGCCCCAGCCCAGCGCCCCCTCCCACACCCCGACCCCCTGGGACCCATCCCCTAGCCTGGAGCTCCCTCCCACACCCCGACCCCCTGGGACCCATCCCCTAGCCTGGAGCTCCTTCCCACATCCCAACCCCCTGGGACCCATCCCCTAGCCTGGAGCTCCCTCCCACATCCCAACCCCCTGGGACCCATCCCCTAGCCTGGAGCTCCCTCCCACATCCCAACCCCCTGCCCCAGCCCAGAGCTCCCTCCAACACCCCGACCCCCTACCCCAGGCCAGAGACGCCTCCCGCACCCCATTCCCCTGCCCCAGCCCAGCGCCCCCTCCCACACCCCGACCCCCTGGGACCCATCCCCTAGCCTGGAGCTCCCTCCCACACCCCGACCCCCTGGGACCCATCCCCTAGCCTGGAGCTCCTTCCCACATCCCAACCCCCTGGGACCCATCCCCTAGCCTGGAGCTCCCTCCCACATCCCAACCCCCTGGGACCCATCCCCTAGCCTGGAGCTCCCTCCCACATCCCAACCCCCTGCCCCAGCCCAGAGCTCCCTCCAACACCCCGACCCCCTACCCCAGGCCAGAGACGCCTCCCGCACCCCATTCCCCTGCCCCAGCCCAGCGCCCCCTCCCACACCCCGACCCCCTGGGACCCATCCCCTAGCCTGGAGCTCCCTCCCACACCCCGACCCCCTGGGACCCATCCCCTAGCCTGGAGCTCCCTCCCACACCCCGACCCCCTGGGACCCATCCCCTAGCCTGGAGCTCCCTCCCACACCCCGACCCCCTGGGACCCATCCCCTAGCCTGGAGCTCCCTCCCACACCCCGACCCCCTGGGACCCATCCCCTAGCCTGGAGCTCCCTCCCACACCCCGACCCCCTGGGACCCATCCCCTAGCCTGGAGCTCCCTCCCACATCCCAACCCCCTGCCCCAGCCCAGAGCTCCCTCCAACACCCCGACCCCCGACCCCAGGCCAGAGACGCCTCCCGCACCCCATTCCCCTGCCCCAGCCCAGCGCCCCCTCCCACACCCCGACCCCCTGGGACCCATCCCCTAGCCTGGAGCTCCCTCCCACATCCCAACCCCCTGCCCCAGCCCAGTGACAGTGAATGAGGGTGGGGGAGAGCCAGCGACGGAGGAAACGGGAGGAAGTGAGCGGGGGTGGGGGCCTCAGAGAAGGGGCGGGGTGGGGCCTCGGTGAAGGGGTGGGGCGGGGTGGGGCCTCGGTGAAGGGGTGGGGCAGGGGCATTCAGTTTTCTGTGATTAGAAAAATGGCAATCCTACCCCTGGGGGGTACCAGCTCTGATCCAGCCCGAGGGCACGGACTGGCTGGCTCGGGAAGGGGAGAGGGTGGGGGTGGCAATAGCACATGGGGCCTTTCCATTCTTGGGGAAGCCAGCTCCCACCCGGCTCCAGGGCAGGGGGCTGGCGGGCTGTGGGGGGAATGGGAAACAGGCCCTTTCCCCCGGCAGGGCCCTGGATCTGTGTCCTGCTTCCCCCACAGCCGGCGCTTTGCCCGTCTCCACCGACCCCTCCCCGGTGACGGCGCTCCTGGGCTCCGACGTGCTCCTGACTTGCAGCTTCCCCGTGGCCCCGCGCGGGGCGGGCGAAGGGGACGGGCAGCTGCGGGTAACCTGGTACTTCCAGGGCCAGGCGCTGATGGAGCTGGACGGCATCGCGGTCACCATGAGGAAGGGGGCAGAGCTCTTTGCCCCGGAGCTGCCCAGGGGCAACGCTTCGCTCCTCCTGCCCCACGTCACGCTGGCCGAGCAGGGCCCCTACCGCTGCTCCGTACGCTACGGGGGGCAGCGCGGAGAGGGCACCGTCCGCTTACGGGTGGCAGGTAGAGTCACGGCCTGGCCTCGCCCCGTGCTCCCGGCCAGGCAGGGCTGCAGCCCTGGGCCCCTGACGAGCTCCGCCCCGGCCCCGGCCCGGCTTCGGAGCCGCATTCTCGGGGGGAGGGGGGGGCGAGTGAGGCGCTCGGGGGGCGGATGAGCCGGGGGGCTTTTGCACAGGGGACGGGGCGGGTTTGGGGCTGCCAGCGCTGGCTGGCGGGAAAGCCTGTGATGGAGCCGACACCCCAGGCTGCCCTGGACGGGGAGCAGGGACGGGCACCGCGGGGGGCATTGGGCACCTGGAGAGCTGTTCCCAGCTGGTGCAGCTGGGACCTTCCACCCCAGCCGCTTCCCCTGCGACCCCCTCTCCCTGCAGAGCTTCCCCTGCCCGGCTCTCTGGACTCCCCGTCTCTGTCTCCCCAGCGCTGCCGCGGGTCGAGGTGCCCAACCCCGTGGTGCAGAGGGAGGAGGACAGCGCCCTGGTGTGCTGCGTGCGGGGGTTTTACCCCCAGGACGTCGCAGTGTCCTGGCTCCGGGACGGGCAGGAGCTAAACGCCTCCTTCGTCTCTGCCGCGCGCCGGGGGCACCGGGACAAGACCTTCAGCCTGGTGAGCGTCTACAGCTTCACCCCCACGGAGCAGGATCTGGGGGCGCTCTTCTCCTGCCGGGCACGGCACCCCGCGCTGAACCAGTCCCGCCAGGCCGACTTCCGGATCACCTTCAGGGGTGAGGCCTCAGCCTGTCTGCGCCGTCCAGGGCGGGAGGATCCCCACGATCTGTCCCCCAGCCCTGGGGCTCCCAGACTTTCCTTTGGGCTCACAAACCCCCCAGCTCTGGGGCTCCTGGCCCTTACCACGGAAAGGGGATCCCCCTGGCTCAAGAGACCCCCCCCCAGCACCAGGGTTAATTCTATGCTCCAACCAGAACCCCCTTGTATCATTTCACCCCGTTATTCCTGGATCTCCCCTGCACTACCTTTCCCTCCCCGCCCCCATCAGGAGCGCCCCACGTCAGAACCTCCCTTCCCCCCGCCCATGCCCATGTGCAGAGTTAGAGTCACTGACCCCCGTGATTTCCCCCTGCCGGATCCTGTCGGGGTCTCTGTGCTCCCCTGTAAATAATCGACTCACGGCTGGGGCGTCCCAGCGTGGCTGGATGTGGTGTATCGGGCTCGCCTCGGCCAGTGCCCCCTGCCAGCTGTCGCTCTGGCTCTGCCGCGGTCTCTCTTCTCCTGACCCCGTTCTCCGGAAAATTCACGTTTTACTGCCGCCCCTGCTAGGGTAACCAAAGGCCAACGAGTAACAGCCCAATGTCCTGACAACAGGGCTCGGGCTGTCTCGGGGGCCCTGGACCTCACACCCTGCTCTGCAGGCACTCGCTCCTCTTCATCCCCTGCTCAGGGCCCCACGGCACCCTACAGGGGCTGGCCGGGGAACCCCGGCCTGCTCAGGGCCCCACGGCACCCTACAGGGGCTGGCCGGGGAACCCCGGCCTGCTCAGGGCCCCACGGCACCCTACAGGGGCTGGCCGGGGAACCCCGGCCTGCTCAGGGCCCCACGGCACCCTACAGGGGCTGGCCGGGGAACCCCGGCCTGCTCAGGGCCCCACGGCACCCTACAGGGGCTGGCCGGGGAACCCCGGCCTGCTCAGGGCCCCATAGTGCCCAGTAACCCCCCAAAACACAAACCAACCTCTGCCCTCCTGGAGCTGGACCTTCCCCCACAGCCTGTTCCTCCATTGTACCCTCCCTCCCCGGAGGGCCAGATCCTGCCTTTACCTCTCCACTGGGGCTTATTCCCCCGGCGGCTGCTCCGTGGGCCTCCTGGCCTCTTATTGACTTTGCTTCTTGGGAGAGGAGCCCAGAGCCACCCCCAAACTCTCGAATCCCGGGGTTCCTCCCGCAGCCCCTTCTGCTCCACACTTCCTGCCTCCATAGGACCCGGCCCCTCTCCCCTCGAACTCAGCTTCAGCTGGGCCAGCCCTCCGCCAGGTGCAGCCAGGTGGGTAACGGGCCTCTCCAGCCACATTAACCCTTTCAGAGCCAGGATGGGGCATGTACCCCATCATGACCCCCTCCGGCCCCCATTCTGGTGCCGGGGGTAACACCCACTGGGCTCCCGTTAGCAGGCACGTCCCCGGTGAATCTCCCGTAATGTCCACGGGCTGGGCGGGGGAACCCCCAGGCATTTCGGCTGTGAGTTCAATCCTTGAGGGGGCCATTTAGGAATCTGGGGCAAAAATTGGGGATTGGTCCTGCTTTGAGCAGGGGGTTGGACTAGATGACCTCCCGAGGTCCCTTCCAGCCCTGATATTCTATGATTTCCCCAGGGGCTGGGCTCAGCTCCCTGGCTAGGCAGCAGGTCACAGGGACCATGGCAGGAGCAGGGAGGGGCAGAGGTGAGGGCGTCTCTCTCTCACCTGCTCCCTTTGCCAGGGCCGGAGGAGCAGCGCGGCCTCCTGGAGCCGGGCCTGAGGATCCTGCTGTGGATGCTGCGAGGGGCTCTCCTGCTGGCCATGGCGCTGGGGGGCTGGAGCTGTTACTGCTCTGGGAGGAGGCATGGGCAGGTAAGGGCTAAGGGCAGAGGCCCCGACCAGCGAGCACAGCATCATCGGTACTGGCATGGCCCTGCTGGGACGCCAGCCCTCAGTCTGGTGACATGAGCTCTCGGCAGGAAGCCAGGTCCTTGGGGAGGGAGACGCTTCCCCGCGGCTGCATCTCCCCTGTGGGGTAACTGGTCCGAGGGACCTGCCAGAGCTCTGCCCACCCAGCGCTGCCGGTGACCGTGTCCCCCTCTGCCCCGGGCTCTAAGTCTCTCCTTGTTGCCGGCACAGGTGCGGGAGTGGATCTGGACCCCCGATGCTGGAGATCACCGTGGGGCGCAGCCAGAGGAAGCGGCAGAGGGACAGGCGGGGCCGTCCCTGCTGAGCAGCTAGAGAAGGGGATCCCAGTGAGCACGGCCCATGGGGCTGCCTGTGCATCGCGCCTCGTTCTCACCGGGGGCCCCCGGATGAACTGCTGATGGGTCCATCCCTGCGTCTGTCAGTCCTGTCTCCCCAGCGAGGTCTCAGCAGCATCCCCGCTCCCCAAGATCTGGGTGTCAATAAAAGCTGCCCATCCCCCTTCCTGTGCAGCAGACACAAGACACCCCTGTATCTCCCTCTGGCGCTTTCATGCAAACCCTCAGATTCAGCCCCACAGGGCCTTGCTCCGACCCCTCACTCCTGAGTGTGGCTGGAATGTGATTCCCCCCTCACTCTGGCCCCACACAGATGGCTGGCCAGTGCTCAGACCAGAGCAATAAACTGTCTCTCTGGACTCCGTGGAGGTGTCTTACTGGGTTGTGCTGCGGTAGTTAAATTCCCAGCAGGTTGTGAGGGGCCCTTACCCTGCACCGCATGAAGAGGGTCAGCAATCCCGACACCTCGAATGGGGGGGTGCTGGGTTACAAGGCAGGAAATGCTGCCTGTGGGAGGAGTCCCTTTAATACGCAGAAGGAAGGTTCCATGGCCATATGGGGTGATGGAACGTTGGGGACCTGAGGGTTCCATGGCCATATGGGGTGATGGAACGTTGGGGACCTGAGGGTTCCATGGCCATATGGGGTGATGGAACGTTGGGGACCTGAGGGTTCCATGGCCCTTGGGGTGATGGTACATTGGGGGTGGGAAGGTTCCATGGCTGCTGGAAGTGACAGCTGTCAGACAGACGCAATGGGGGCAGCGGGGCAGCTGGAAAGAGGGGGGCACCTCCTGTTGGTATGTGGGGTCACAAACCTGTGAACAGGGCCAATGCCCCAGGAGAACCCAAGGGGTCTGCTGCCATGGGAGTACCCGAGTGCCCAGCCACAGGGAAGTGTGACTGGGGCAGCACCAGGACATGCCAGCGAGGGACAGGACCATGGCATGGCTAACTATCCAAACTCTTCTATTTGCCGTCCCGTCCCCCCTGCCTATCTACCGGTGTCATGCACTCCCAGGCCCTGTGCTCTCTCTCAGATCCGTCCGGTCCCCGGGAGGACCCCCCTTCAGTGTGACAGCTCTTCTCGGGGGTTCACTCTCTCTCCGGGGTTAAGCCCTGGGCTCCAGCGCCTCCTGGAACCGCACCTCTCTGAGCCTCCAGCACGCCCGTCTCTGCTGTGGGCCCCCCCAGGGAGTCCCCTTGCTCTGGCCCCCCGGGCCTCCACCCCCAGAGGGAGCAATGCCCCCCGATCTCCAGCCTGCAGTGACTCTCAGCCAGGGGAACACAGGTGGGTTATTAGTCATCGGGAACACAGCGTAGAACAGAGCTTGTTAGCACAGACATTAGGAATCTTCATCAAGGTTCCATGGCCCTTGGGGTGATCAAAGAATCACAGGACTGGAAGGGACCCCAAGAGGCCAGCAAGTCCAGCTACCTGCACTGCGGCAGGACCAGGTAAACCTAGACCAGCCCGGACAGGTGTTTGTCCAACCTGTTCTTAGTAGCCTCCAATGACGGGGATTTCACCACCACCCTTAGACGCCTATTAAACAGCCTTAGAGTTAGAAAGTGTTTCCTAATATCTAACCTTAGTCTTCCTGGCTGCAGATTGATTCAGCCCATTTCTTCTTGTCCTACCTTCAGTGGACGGAGAGAACAATTGATCACCATCCTCTTTCTAACAGCCCTTAACTAGCTGAAGAGTGTCCATCCCCCCCCCCCCCCCGGCCCCCCTCTGGTCTTCTCTTCCCTGGACTAAACACACCCAGTTCTTTTTGTCAGGTCAGGGTTTCGGACCCGTGGATCAGTTTTGTTGCTCTCCTCTGGACTCTCCACTTCGTCCCCAGCTTGGCTAACGCCAGCTGCCCCGAGCTGCACCCAGCACTCCAGCTGGAGCCTGCCCATTGCGCGTGGGACAGCTACCGCCCGCTGCGAGCACACCCCAGCCGGAGAGCCGCCTGTCCCACAATGGCATCACGTTGTCGTCTACTGTTCCACTCTAACCCGCAGATCCTCTTCAGCAGTATCACCGCCGGCCAGGGATTCCTGCGTTTGATTTTTCTTTCCTGAGAGAAGCACTTTGCAGTTGTCTTTATTGAATTTCATCTTGTTGATTTCAGACCAGTTCTCTCATTTGGCAAGGTCAGTTTGAATTCTAAACCTGTCCTCCAGAGTGTTTGCAACTCCTCCCACCTTGATGTCACCTGCAAATTTTATAAGCATAATTATCCAAATCATTAATTAAAATATCAATTAGTACCAGACCCAGGACTTATACCTGAAGGAACTCACTAGATGCGCCCTCCCCATCTGACAGTGGGCAATTGATAATCACCCTTTGAGTACAGTCTTTCAACCAGCTGTGCACCGACTGTGACGGGATCCCCCTGGGGTGCAGCCTGGGACCGTGGGACCACTGCACCCCCTGAACTCTCTCCAGCCTGGGCTGTCTCTCACAATGCCCTGCTCGTGACCAGCAGCAAACCCCTCCAGGCGCTGCGATCACTCAGCACAACCGCATGTGGAGCCCCACAGCCAGCATGAAAGCTCCCAGAGCCACTCCTGAATCACACCGAGAAAGGCACCAGCCAAATCCCCCCAGCTCCCAGCCTCGTACCTCAGGGATATATTGTCTACTTTATTAATTAGTTCACAACTTCAACAATGGAAAGTGGACATACACCAACCTTTGCAAAACCTGAGCAGATTCACCAGACACTTCATACAAAGTCACTGGTAAAGTTAAACAGTTAAACAAGTTAATTGACTACAAAAGATAGATTTTAAGAGGTATTAAGTGACAAAAAGTCAGAGTTAGTTATCAAAAGAAATAAAATATCAGCACGCAGTCTAAACACCTCAACCCTATTAGACGGGGCAGCATCTAGATTAAGCAGTTTTTCTCACTCCACTGGATATTGCAGTTCCTAGTACACAGATTTCACCCTTGAAATCTGGGCCAGTCCCCTTAGTCTTCAGAATGTCCTTGTTGCTTGCAGCATAGGTGGGTGAAGGAGGAAGGCCCAGCATGGGGCTCCTGTGTCTGTTTTATACCCTCAGTCCATGTGCTTGGGGAGCACAAGTCCAGGCATGTCTGGGGGCATTGCTGAGTCTCCAGGCCAGGTTGAGCAATTCCCCTGGTGTGGCCTCATGCAGGTGAGTCATTGATTGTAGCTCCCTTGCTGTTTCACACCCTGCCCGGGCATTGGTTACTTTCCTTGCTGTTGCCTCTGGGGAGCTCATATCTGGTTAATTCCCCAATTTACAGCATGGTTGAGTGACAACCGTACAACACAATTCTCATAACTTCACATGCATTAATGATACACACATATGGCTAGAGAAATGACTTTCAGCAGGTCATAACCTTTCCCCTGATACCTTATAAGGCCTGTTTTCTGTGTAAGATCATGATTATATAAAAATGAGGAATATGGGGGTTCCAGGATGCTCCCCCAAGGTATAGAATGTCACACCCACCTTATAATAATTTCATCTAGACCACATTTCTCTGGTTTGTTTATGAGAATGTCCTTTGGGACTGTGTCAAAAGCCTTACCAAATATCAAGATATATCTTGGCTAATGCTTCCCGGCTAATTACTAGACCAACAACTCTGTCAAAAAAGCAACTTATGGGCTGTTATAGAGAATAAGAACATAAAAGTGGCCATACTGGGTCAGACCAAAGGTCATTCTAGCCCAGAAACCTGTCTTCTGACAGTGGCCAATGCCAGATGCCACAGAGGGAATGAACAGAACAGGTAATCGTCAGGTGATCCATCCCCTGTGCCCATTGCCAGCTTCTGGCAAACAGAGGCTACAGACACCATCCCTGCCCATCCTGGCTAATAGCCACTGATGGACCTATCCTGCATGAACTTATCTAGTTCTTTTTTGAACCCTTGACCTTCACAACATCCCCTGGCAAGGAGTTCCACAGGTTGGCTGAGCATTGTGTGAAGAAGTACTTCCTTTTGTTTGTTTTAAACCTGCTGCCTATTAATTTCATTGGGTGACCCCTAGTTCTTGTGTTACGAGAAGGAGTAAATAACACTTCTTTATTTACTTTCTCATACCAGTCATGATTTTATAGACCTCTATCAGATCACCCTTAGTCGTCTCTTTTCCAAGCTGAAAAGTCCCAGTCTTATTAATCTCTTCTCATATGGCAGACACTCCATACCCCTAATTGTTATTGTTGCCCTTTTCTGTACCTTTTTCAATTCCAATAGATCTGTTTTGAGATGGGGCAACCACATCTGCAGGCAGTATTCAAGACATGGGCGTACCATGGATTTATATAGAGGCAGCATGATATTTTCTGTCTTATTATCTCTCCCTTTCCTAATTGTGACGAGGTTGGGGATTGTTGTGGTGCTTTACATGAATAGTGTGTGCCTCAGTTTCCATGTGTGCTGCATGTTTAACAAGGTGATGGGAGAGAGTTTGTTGTTGCAGAGGACCAGGTGTGACGTCGCCTGGCAGCCGGGACCCCCAGACAATGGCCTGGAGATGGGGAACCCTAACAACTGGTGACCTGGTCTAAGAGGCCTCTAATGACACCTCAATCTGGGACAGTTCCTCAGACTTTTCACCTAAAAAGAATGGCTCAGCTTTGGGAATCTCCCTCACATTCTCTGCAGTGAAGACGGATGCAAAGAATTCATTTAGTGTCTCTGCAATGGCCTTGCCCTCCCTGAGTGCTCCTTTACCACTGGTTGTTTAGCAGGGGGAGTGTTGACCTGGGAATGTGCCCTGGGGATGGGAGACCTGAGAGCCTGTCACCTCAGCCGGGAGGGGGAGGAAACACCTCTGCCAGGAACCTGAAGACAGGCTGGAGGAGAGAGCCTGCTGGCGGGGGGGGGTTAGTTTCAGTTTGGGGCTGGGTAGAGGAACGCAGGGAACCCCAGGGCTGGGGTCTAAGCTCCCTGCTCCCCCAGAAGGACGTGACTGAGGGGTCCTGGGGGTACCCACAACCTCTGTTTTGGACTGTGTTCCTGTTGTCCAAAAAACCTTCTGTTTTACTGGCTGGCTAAGAGTCATGGTGAATCCTGGGAAGAGGGGTGCAGGGCCTGGACTCCCCCACACTCCGTGACAACTGGTGGCAGGGGTGGGATGGACTGCACCCCGTGGACAGCGCTTCCTGCAGTAAGTGACTGGGGAGCAGTAAAACGAAGGGGAATTGACGGGGACCAGGCGTGCTGAAGATTCAAAGAGAGACGGTTTCGGGGGGCAGTTAACCCCTGGGAGTGTGTGACCAGAGAGAAGGACTTTTGCAGTAACAGGGTCCCCCGGGGGATTGCAGCGAGCGGTCCCAGGGGCGGAGGAGTCTGCAGCTCGACCCTGGCAAAGAGGGGGTGACCTCAAGAAGGACTGGCACATGAGGGGTTTTTCCTGGAAACCGTGGGAAGCTGCCCGGCCTGCGAGTGGCCAGCAGGGAGATGTACGCTAAACGCCTGAAGAGCGACCTGGTGGAGCTGTGCAGGCAGAGGGGGCTGCGCATTGGGAGGTCCACCAAGGAACAGCTGATTGCCCAGTTGGAGGAGAGGGATCGCTTGGATGACCCGATCCCTGCCCCTGAGGGAAGCCGCCCGGCGGATGCAGCATGGGCCCTGGGGCCTGACAGGGCTGGGAGGGGTCAGACTGCTGCCGAGGACATCCCGAGACCCTTCCTACCTAGGCCTGGGGGAGGGGAGGGGTTGGGGGAAGCCTGGTGAATACCGAGGGCACCCTGACGCCGGCACCCAGCAGGGGATCCTCCCGGCGGAGCTCCCCATCCCTGGAGCGGAGGCGGCTGGAATGGGAGAGGGAGATGAAAATGAGGGAGCTGGAGGATCATGAAAAGCAGCGTCAGCATGAGCAGGAGGAGAAGGAGCGGGAACGTCAGGAGAAGGAGAGGCAACGTAGGCATGAGCAGGAGGAGAAGGAGAAACAAAGACAGCACGAACTGGAGCTGGCCAGGCTGAGGAGCAGTGGGGCCCCGGCTGCAGTGAGTGTGGGGGGACCCAAGACTGCAAGGAACTTTGATAAGTGGCTCCTGGCCCAGCGGAAGGAGGGGGAGGACATGGATAGCTTCCTGACGGCCTTTGAGAATGCCTGTGAGCTGCACAGGGTTGACCCCGCAGACAGGCTCCAGCTCCTCACCCCCTTACTGGACCCCAAAGCCGTGGAGGTGTACAGCCGGATGACAGGGGCGGAGGCAGGGGACTACGAACTGTTCAAACAGGCCCTGCTCCGTGAGTTTGGGCTGACCCCCGAGATGTACCGGAGAAGGTTCCGGAGTCAGCGTAAAACGCCTGAGGTCACCTACCTACAACTGGCCAACCGGATGCAGGTGTATGCCCGCAAGTGGACAGCTGGGGCCCGAGCTAAAGAGGACCTGCTGGACCTAATCGTACTGGAGCAACTGTATGAACAGTGCCCTTCTGACCTGAGGCTGTGGTTGGTGGACAAAAAGCTAGAGAAGGCAGCTGGCCGACGAGTTTGTGAACAGTTGGTCAGGGGGTAGCAGGGAGAAGTCCCAAAAGAACAGGCCCCCCCCGATGCAGAGAGAGAGTCACCATGGGACCTCCCATCCCTACCGACAGCTGTTTTCCAACCAGCCTGGACGCACTAATCTGATTGTCTACAGGGTGCAGACAGGGTCGCACCCGCCGATAAGATGCTCCCCCTTCCGAGTCACAGGGAAAACTGCTCAGGACCTGGAAAGAGAGGTCTGGGACACGCTGGCTTTGGGGGTGATCCAGCCATCGGCCAGCCCTTGGGCCTCGCCGGTGGTGCTGGTCCCCAAAAAGGACGGGTCGGTCCAGTTCTGTGTGGACTATCGGAAGCTCAATGCCATCACTGTATCTGATGCCTACCCCATGCCCAGGCCTGACTAGCTCCTAGACAAGCTGGGAGGAGCTCGGTACCTTACCACCATGGACCTTACAAAGGGCTACTGGCAAGTGCCGCTGGATGCAGATGCCCGGCTGAAATCGGCCTTTATCACCCCTCTGGGGCTCTATGAGTTCCTGACCCTGCCTTTCGGCCTCAAGGGAGCGCCGGCCACCTTCCAGCGCCTAGTGGACCAGCTCCTGAGGGGGATGGAGAGTTTTGCCGTGGCGTATATTGATGACATCTGTGTCTTTAGCCAGACCTGGGAGGACCACGTGTCCCAGGTTAGACAAGTGCTGGACCAACTCCAGGGGGCTGGGCTGACTGTAAAAGCGGAGAAGTGCAAGGTGGGGATGGCGGAAGTATCTTACCTGGGCCATCGGGTGGGGAGTGGCCGCCTAAAGCTGGAACCAGCCAAGGTGGAGGTGATCAGAGACTGGCCCGCTCCCCACACCAAAAAGCAGGTCCAAGCCTTTATTGGGATGGCAGGATACTATCGAAGATTTGTGCCCCACTTTAGCGCCATAGCCACCCCCATCACTGAGCTATGCAAGAAGGGGAAGCCAGACAAGGTGGTCTGGACCGAGCAGTGCCAGGAGGCTTTCCGGGCGCTGAAGGAGGCTCTGGTCTGTGGCCCAGTTCTGGCAAACCCAGACTTTGACAAGCCCTTTGTGGTGTTCACCGACACCTCAGACATGGGACTGGGGGTGGTGTTTATGCAGGAGGATGGAAAGGGGGAGAGACACCCCATCGTGTACCTGAGCAAGAAGTTGCTACCCCGGGAGCAACACTCCGCGGCCATCGAGAAGGAGTGCCTGGCCATGGTGAGGGCCCTCAAGAAACTAGAGCCCTATCTCTTCGGGGGGACACTTCACCGTCTACACCAACCACTCTCCCCTGACCTGGCTGCACCAGATGAAAGGAGCCAACGCCAAGCTCCTGAGATGGAGCCTGCTCCTGCAGGATTACGACATGGACGTGGTCCACGTGAAGGGAAGTGCCAACCTGATAGCGGATGCGCTGTCCCGGAGAGGGGGCCCCGAACTTCCCCAGGTCACTGGTCACAGTGACCCCGCTCCGTTCAGTCTTGAAGGGGGGAGAGATGTGACTCAGCAGGGAAGGGGGAGTGTTGACCTGGGAATGTGCCCTGGGGAGGGGAGACCTGAGAGCCTGTCCCCTGAGCCGGGAGGGGGAGGTAACACCTCTGCCCGGGAATGTGGACAGAGGCTGCAGGAGGGGGCCTGCTGGGGGGGTTTAGTTTCAGTTTGGGGCTGGGTGGAGGAACGCAGGGAACCCCAGGGCTGGGGTCTAAGCTCCCTGCTCCTCCAGAAGGACTTGACTGAGGGGTCCTGGGTGTACCCACAAGCTCTGTTGTGGACTGTGTTCCTGTTTCCCCATAAACCTTCTGTTTTACTGGCTGGCTGAGAGTCTCAGGGAATCCCAGGAGGAGGGGTGCAGGGCCTGGACTCCCCCACACTCTGTGACGCCTCTATCATGGTGTCTTTAAAAAGTTTCCATGCAGCTTGCAGAGGTTTCACTTTTTGCGCTGTACCTTTTAATTTCTGTTTAACAAACTTCCTCATTTTTGTGTAGTCCGCCTGTCATGGACTCACAGATCGTGCCCACTCTTGGCCCTGTGCGGTCTGTGGGGGGTGCCCCTTTCAGTGAGACAGCCCTTCTCAGGGGTCCACTCTCTCTCGGGGTTCAGCCCCTCACCTCCTGGAGCCGCACCTCTCTGAGCCTTAGCATGCCTGTTTCTCGCTGTGGGCCCCCTCAGGGAGTCCCCTTGCTCTGGATCCCCGGGGCTTCCACCCCCTGCCCTCCCGAAGGGGATGATGCCACCCTGTTCTCTAGACCGGAGCGACTCTCCGCCAGCATAAAACAGGAGGGTTATTGAGCATCTGAACTCAGCACAGGAAACTCTCCGGGCCTCAGGCCTGGCCTCCCTCAGCCCAGCACATCCTAGTCTCCCCTGCATCCAGGGGGGCTCTGCCTGAACCCTCTCTCCAGCCCTGAGCCCCCCTGCTTCCCCGCTGGGCATCCAATATCACTGGCCCCAAGCCCCACCTCTGTCCATTGTCTCCTCTCCAGGTAAACAGGGTCGTAAACAGCGTCACCTGGGCCCCCTCCCCTTTCTCCACAGCCCATTGTCCCCCCACTGGCCAGACCAGGCTGGGACTCCCGAGCTGGGCCTCCGGTTCCCCAGGTCACCCATTGCTGGGGTCTCCATTCTCCAGGCCACTGGCCGGGGTCCCAAGTTCCCTCGCTGGTCCTGGGTAACCACAAACTCCCTCTCCCATCCCCTCATTAAACCTGTAGCACCCAGGGAAACTGAGTCCCACCCCCTCTGCATGCAAACCATAGGAAAACCAAGAAAATCCCCCATAGGAAACAAGGAAAAACAAGTTTCAGAGGAGCAGCCGTGTTCGTCTGTATCCGCAAAAAGAACAGGAGGACTTGTGGCACCTTAGAGACTAACACATTTATTTGAGCATGAGCTTTCGTGAGCTACAGCATCCGATGAAGTGAGCGTAGCTCATGAAAGCTCATGCTCCAATACATTTGTTAGTCTCTAAGGTGCCACAAGTCCTCCTGTTCTTTTTAAGGAAAAACAAGAAAGTCCCCCACTTCATCACACCCCCTTAGTGAAATGAAATGCTACAGGGATGGCCTGTGTTACAGACATGCTAGAGCCCTGTGAAAGTAAGAGGGGTGGGGACAGGCGTCCCAGCCAGGAGGTGTGGACCCTGCCTAGGGGTCCCCAGACTGGTTTAGCCTGTTCCTCCCATTGTTCAATCACATAGCTAAATAGGTTTTATTAGGAGCCTTTTGTTAGTCAAAGTGCTCAAATGAGAGCTGAAATCCCTTGTGGTGGGTGTCACGGAGGCCCTGGGCGATGCTCTGGAACTGCTCCCTAGGAAGCCAGTCAGGACTCTGGGGCAGTCGCCTTCCTGTGAGCAGCCTGTCTGCAGGACACACAGCTCACCCGGCTTCCACCTTCCTGGGTCTGACCTCGGAGCATTCAGCCTCCTCTGCCCCTCCGTGCGCTTCCCCCAGCGAGTCTGCTCAGGCGGGGTCCTGGGGGGGCCAGAGGGTCCTGCCCCTTAACTCCGCAGTCAGACATGACTCTCCGCCAGCCAGGGAAACAGGAGGTTTATTAGACGACAGGAACATGGTCTAACACAGAGCTTGTAGGTGCAGAGAACAGGACCCCTCAGCTGGGTCCGTTTTGGGGGGCAGTGAGCCAGACAACTGTGGCTGGCTGCATGACCAGGAGAGAGAAGCCGTGGCTGGCTGGGGACTAGCAGAGAGGAGCCGTGGCTGGCTGGGGGCTAGCAGAGAGGAGCCGTGGCTGGCCGGGGACTAGCAGAGAGGCACTGTGGCTGGCCGGGGACTAGCAGAGAGGAGCCGTGGCTGGCCAGGGGACTAGCAGAGAGGCACTGTGGCTGGCCGGGGGACTAGCAGAGAGGAGCTGTGGCTGGCCGGGGACTAGCAGAGAGGAGCCGTGGCTGGCTGGGGACTAGCAGAGAGGCACCGTGGCTGGCCGGGGGACTAGCAGAGAGGCGCCGTGGCTGGCCGGGGGACTAGCAGAGAGGAGCCGTGGCTGGCCGGGGGCTAGCAGAGAGGAGCCGTGGCTGGCCGGGGGCTAGCAGAGAGGAGCCGTGGCTGGCCGGGGACTAGCAGAGAGGAGCTGTGGCTGGCCAGGGGCTAGCAGAGAGGCACCGTGGCTGGCCAGGGGCTAGCAGAGAGGAGCCGTGGCTGGCCGGGGACTAGCAGAGAGGCACTGTGGCTGGCCGGGGACTAGCAGAGAGGAGCCGTGGCTGGCCAGGGGACTAGCAGAGAGGCACTGTGGCTGGCCAGGGGACTAGCAGAGAGGAGCTGTGGCTGGCCGGGGACTAGCAGAGAGGAGCCGTGGCTGGCTGGGGACTAGCAGAGAGGCACCGTGGCTGGCCGGGGGACTAGCAGAGAGGCGCCGTGGCTGGCCGGGGGACTAGCAGAGAGGAGCCGTGGCTGGCCGGGGGCTAGCAGAGAGGAGCCGTGGCTGGCCGGGGGCTAGCAGAGAGGAGCCGTGGCTGGCCGGGGACTAGCAGAGAGGAGCTGTGGCTGGCCAGGGGCTAGCAGAGAGGCACCGTGGCTGGCCAGGGGCTAGCAGAGAGGAGCCGTGGCTGGCCGGGGACTAGCAGAGAGGAGCTGTGGCTGGCCAGGGGCTAGCAGAGAGGCACCGTGGCTGGCCAGGGGCTAGCAGAGAGGAACCGTGGCTGGCCGGGGACTAGCAGGGAGCAGCTGTGGCTGGCCAGGGGCTAGCAGAGAGGCACCGTGGCTGGCCAGGGGCCAGCAGAGCGGAATGAGCAGCTGTGGGGGGGGGGGGGCGGGCAGCTAAAGCAAGTTCTCAGAGGGGGGAACAAGCCAGGTGCCTTCTCCCCCGGGCGGGAGGGGAGCTCCCACAGGTGCGCCTCTGAGCCCTGGGTTCTCACTGACCAGGGACTCCCCCTGTGAGTGGGGTGGGGTGGAGGGTGTCACGGAGTGTGGGGGAGTCCAGGCCCTGCACCCCTCTTCCTGGGATTCCCTGAGACTCTCAGCCAGCCAGTAAAACGGAAGGTTTATTGCACCACAGGAACACAGTCCAAAACAGAGCTTGTGGGTACACCCAGGACCCCTCAGTCAAGTCCTTCTGGAGGAGCAGGGAGCTCAGACCCCAGCCCTGGGGTTCCCTGTGTTCCTCCACCCAGCCCCAAACTGAAACTAAACCCCCCCAGCAGGCCCCCTCCTGCAGCCTGTCTTCACATTCCCGGGCAGAGGTGTCACCTCCCCCTCCCGGCTGAGGTGACAGGCTCTCAGGTCTCCCCTCCCCAGGGCACAGTCCCAGGTCAACACTCCCCCCTCCCTGCTGCGTCACATCCTCACAGAGGGAAACTGGGGGGCACAGACAAGGAACTGGTGGTTGTAGGTCTCAGGAACAGGAAGCGGACGTTCTGCCCCCCACACCCTGGTGTGGGCGTCCCGCTCACAGCGTTACGTGTATGAATCCAGCTTGTGGCATTTTCCCTAATTAATGCCGGGCGACTTCCCTCCTCTCGTTAAGAGTCTCTTTTCTACACTCAGACTCTGTGCGTGCGGGGGGGGGGGGGGGTTTACCTCTCAGCGGCGCCCGGGGTGAGCGGTAATTGTCCCAGGTCACTGCGTGGGGGCTGGAGCCGGTTCTGGGTTGTGTCGGTGCAGAGGAACCCCTAGATATTGAACCCGGCCCTGGTGGCTGCCAGCTCCACCTGGCAGGAAGGTTACAAGTTCAGCCCCTCGTTGCGTGGCCAGCTGGACTGAAGGTAAAGGTTATTTCCTGATCTTTGTGCAGGGAGAAATCTCAGCTGCAAAGGACACGGCCAGCAGCTCCGACAGGATCAGGAGGGACCCAGCCTGTGCCTTCAGCCAGGGAGCCCTGAGGCAGCACCCCCCCGAATCCCACCTGCTCCCCTCGGCTAGGTCCCCCCAGAAACCAGTCTTCTTCCCCTGCTAGGAATCCCCCAAGGGGTCCCTACCCCTGAGCAGGGCTCCCCACCCCTTGAAGCAGGTGCCATGGCAGCGCCAAAGACCTACACTAGGGTCTTGCAAGAATCCCAGGACGTCTTCCACCGCTTCCCCCTCCAGCTGGTCCACGGGATCCCGCTCATGGAGCCCATTGCCCAGCAGTGGGGCCCCATCGAGAACTTCCAGGCCTGGCCTGACGACCTCCTCATCTCCACCTA
Source organism: Lepidochelys olivacea (assembly GCF_965140295.1). Classification (NCBI taxonomy): domain Eukaryota; kingdom Metazoa; phylum Chordata; order Testudines; family Cheloniidae; genus Lepidochelys; species Lepidochelys olivacea. Next base: position 267,172 of record NW_028181947.1, on the reverse strand, counting down.
CCCCAAGGCGGGTAAGAGAGCAGACCCGGCCTCCCCCAGCAGGGGGCGCCGTAGGGAGTGGGGCAGAAGCACTTGCAGCGTGGGGAGCTGCCATATACTCCAGCCCAGCCTCTCCCATCAGGGGGCGCTGTGGGGAGGGGGCGGGGCACTGGCTGTGGGGGGAGCTCCCGGATACTCCAGCCCCGGCCTGTCCCAGCAGGGGGTGCTGTGGGGAGGGGGAGGGGCTCTGGCTGTGCGGGGAGCTTCTGGCTACTCCCGCCATGGCCTGTAGGAAGGGGGCGGGGTGCTGGTTGGGGGGCGGCTCCTGGCTACTCTAGACCTGGCCTGTCCCAGCAGAGGGCGCTGTGGGGAGGGAGAGGGGTGCTGTGGGGGTGCTATAGGGAGGGGGAGGGACGCTACTCTCCCAGCAGGGGGCGCTGTGGGGAGGGAGGGGTGCTGCGGGGGGCGCTGTGGGGTGGGAGAGGGGCGGTGCTCTCCCAGCAGGGGGTGCTGTAGCATCCTGTCCGACGACTGCCCCTTGCCAGGGGTTCTGGATCAAGCTGCCTGGGCGTGAGCAGGGATGGTGGGGTCTCTGTCTGTGACTGTCTCGCTGCAGGGACCACGTGGATGCAGGAGATCGTGGACCTGATCCTGGTCCGAGGGGAGGTGGAAAAAGCCTGCCGAGCCCCGACCCACATCCGGATCCCCTTCCTGGAGATCTGCTCCCCTCCCCCAGTGCCCTCAGGTGGGTGCTTCCGATCTACCTGCCCGGGGACAGGGCAAGGCTGCAACCCCACCACCACCTTGCTGGGCTCCCCCCGCAGGGCTGACGCCCCCTCTGGTCCCGTCTCTCGCAGGTGTGCAGCAGCTGGCGAATGTTCCTCCCCCCCGAGTCATCAAGACCCACCTGCCCTTCCAGCTGGTTCCCAAGTCCTTCTGGGAGAACAGATGCAAGGCAAGAGACACCCCCCCCGGTCCCCCAACAGCCCTGCCGGTACCCCTAAATCCCAACCCACAGTCACGTTGTTCTCTCTTCCCCAGGTGATCTACGTGGCCCGAAATGCCAAGGATAACTTGGTCTCGTATTACTTCTTTGACCAGATGAACAAGACACAGCCCGAGCCAGGGCCCTGGGAGCTCTATCTGCAGAAGTTCATGGATGGGAAACGTTAGTACTGGGCGAGAGGGTTCAGAGGCCCCATGGCACCCCACCTCCCTCCCCACCCCTTCTTAGGCTGTGGGGGCCCTAAGGGATTGTGGGTGTGAGGAAGCTCCCTTGGTTCCAGACCTGTTGGGGTATACGGACCGGTCCTTACCTGCTGGGGGAGGCTAGCAAGGAATTCTGGCAGGAGTCCGTATGGTGACCACACCAAAGGTCACATCCTATGACCTCTGCCCAAGGGATTAGGGTCATGTCAGCTTGGCCTTTCTCCCCACAGTGGCCTGGGGCTCGTGGTATGACCACGTCTGTGGATACTGGGCTGAACGGGCCAATCACCGCATCCTCTACGTCTTCTATGAGGACATGAAAGAGGTGAGTGTGGAAGGATGGGACGGGGGGCAAGGGGCAAGTCACGCTGCCCAGGGGTCTTAGCATGACAGAGTCGTGTCTGGCCCCACCGTGGGTCAGTTCCCTGAAACCACCAGCCTCTGGAAGGGTACAACCTCTGCCGCCCCAGCCTCCGTGGGGCTCACTCTGTCCAGGTTAGCGAGTGGCTGGTGCACACCCTGGCCCCTTGGAGCCCCTCTCTGGAGTTACCAGCCCCGATCCTCTGCACACTCCCAGCGCTTCCAGACCCCAGAGTCAGAACCCACCGGCTGGTAAAATCCCCCCTCTGGATCCCCGCTCCCCTTTGTGCCGCACTTCGATGCAGTGACAGTGAGAACCACGAGAAGTTTAGCATCAAAGAAGAGGGCGTCAAGCGATAGAATGAGAATACTGGAAATAGTTACATAACCTGCTTTCTATGCCTCAGTTGACTCACAAGGCGTTCCCCTGCCTGTCTCCTGCAAGATCGTTAATTCCAAGTCCTTCTCCCAGCATTTTCATTCAGTTTGGCTGAAATCACATCTCAAAAGATCAAGCTCGCTGGTAGCTTCTCCTCACAGACTGAGGGAATAACTTAGGGGTGGCCAGACGTACCCAGCCGCACACAACAATCTTCAGATGTTTAAGAGCTTGGGAGTGTGTGCCAGGGCTTCAGCCCTGTGGGGCTCACCTGTCGAGACTTGGGGCTTCAGCTCTGCGGGGACAGGGAGTCTCAGGGCTTCAACCCTGCTCCAGTGGAAGCCCCGAGCCCCGACAGGCATGCCGTGTGGGTGGGGTGAAGCCCCGAGATCCTTCTCCCCAGTGGGCAGAAGCCAGAAGAGATGCGTGGAGGGGCATGTGGGCTCACCTCCCCCGCCCAGTGAGAAGCCATCAGGCCCAGACGGCATCATCCAAGAGTTCTGAGGAAACTCGAATATGAAACGGCAGAACTGCTAAATGTGGCATGTTACTTATCACTCACATCAGCCTCTGGACCAGCGGACAGGAGGGCAGCTAATGTGACTCCGATTTTTAAGAGAGGCTCCAGCGGCGATTCTGGCAATCACAGGCCGGGAAGCCTGACTTCAGTACCGAGCAAGCTGGTTGAAACTCTAGTGAAGAACAGAATTTATCAGACACCGAGATGCACATGATCTACTGGGGAAGAGTCAACACTGTGTCTGTAAAAGGAAATCGTGCCTCACCAATCTACTAGAGTTCTTTGTGGGGGTCAGGAAACACGTGGACAAGGGGAATCCAGTGGATCTAGTGTACCTGGACTTTCCGGGTAGTTCTACACTGCCATAAAACGCCCCTGGGGGGCTCGTGTCGCTGACTGAGGCTGATCATGGGGCTTGGACAAGACACCAACTTGTCTGGGGTATCCCCCGGAAGCAGAGCATAAGTTTGGAATACAGACAGTATAGAGCCAATACTGATAACTTTAAATACAAAAACAATACATGCAGACAAACAGCATAATCCTAACCAGCCAACCATCACCTCGTCTTAGACACCTTATTTGACCCCTTTTGTACAAGATTTGGTGCCACTACAGGACCTTGCAACAATGTTCTATACGGTCCCAGTTCAAGTCAATAACGTCACAGAGCCCGAGTCAGCTGACGCAGGCCAGCTGCAGGTATTTTACTGCAGCGGAGACGCTCACTCAGAAAGCCTTTCGCAAGCCCCTCACCAAAGGCTCTTAAGCCAAGTGAGCTGTCCTGGGATAAGAGGGAAGCGCCTCTCGGCCTCTCGTGGATCAGTAACTGATTAAAAGGCAGGGAACAAAGGGCAGGAATAAATGGTCAGTTTTCACAGTGGAGAGGGATAAATAGTGGGGTCCCCCAGGGGTCTGTCCTGGGCCCAGCCCTGCTCAACATATTAATACATTATCTGGAAAAAGGGGTAACCAGTGAGGTGGCAAAGTTCAGTGTCTATACATAACTCGTTACCTAGTGCCATATGCCCATGTCCAGTGCAACACAGGCTTACATTAAAGACCTCACACCACGTCCTTTGGCGAACTTCTGTGTAGCTACCAGACCCAAGGGATCCCTGTAACCCTTATGCACCCCTGGGCCCTCAGCCAGTTGCCATCAAGAGGCCGTTGGATCAGCATCCTTCTCCCTCACCAGGACCCGGCCCGGGAGATCCGCAGGGTCATAGACTTCTTGGAGGTGGAGCTGCCTCCAGAGGTGGTGGAGAAAATCGTCCAACAAACGGCCTTCCAGATCATGAAGGAGAACCCCATGGCCAACTATAGCAGTATCCCCAGCGTCATCTTCGACCAGACCATCAGCCCCTTCATGCGCAAGGGTGAGCGGAGGGGGAGGGGGACCTGGGGATTGTGGGGACCCCTTACCCCACTGGCTTTGTCTGGAAAGTTCCCTATACACTGCTCCGTGGCCCCCTGGAACGGGGCCTAGGAGACTTGCCCAAGGTACTCTGGGTAATGCCTGCTTGGGCTGAAGCCTTGCCTTATTACCCATAGTCCCTTGTGGGGGGCCATGCTCACTTGGCATTAGCGCCCCGTAAGGTCACAGGTGGGGGGGGGTCGTGTCCTTTCGGCTCTTCCCAGGGATTCTGGGTAACTCCTGTTGGGCTGGGTCCCCATGGCATTCTTCCCGGCAGTCCTGTCCTGTGACCCAGCTGGCTGCGGGGCACGGTATGGAGGGGGGGCGCTCCCTGGAGCTGGGGTCCCCTGGCTGGGGGTGGAAGGCACTTCCTGGGGAAGGGGCGGCTGCTGCTGGTGAGGGGTCTCCCCGCTGATACCCCCTCTCCTCCCCAGGCGAGGTTGGCGACTGGAAGAACCATTTCACCGTGGCACAGAGCGAGGCATTCGACGCCCATTACCAGCGCCGCATGGAGGGGACCGGCATGCACTTCCGGACCCAGATCTAGGGCCCGCCTCGCAGGTGCGGACAGCCTCCCCGCCCCTGGGAACAGCGCTGCAATAAAAGTTTATCTCCTGACCCGCAGACATTGTGATACCTGGGAGGGCGTGTCCCAGAGATGGGAGTGGGGGCTGGTGCCTCAGGAAACTTCCCCTTCAGCCCGAGACAGGATGTGCCCACAATTGCCCCCCCATCCCCCTCCGCCCCCCCCCCCAGTATCCCTCCCGTCCCCTGGGGCACAGGTGCTGCTTGGAGGGTGAGTCGCACCACAGAGAGCTCACCCGCAGACCGATATCAAGCCGGGGGGGGGGAGAGAGAGAGAGGCTGCATTTCCTCCATGGGGCTGTGTAAATAGCAATGAACTCAGGGTTGTTCGCTGTGAGCCAGGGAAAGGGAAAAGGGACTTGGCTGGGAGGCCCTGCCAGCACCACAGGAAAAGCTGGCAACTCTGGGGGGACAGATTCCATGGGGCTGGGGGGTCTCTGCATTCTCCTCGTCCTCAGAGCCGCTAGCAAGGGCAGGAGTGTAACCCTTTGACCTGAGCAGCTAGCCAAAAATCCAGCAGCTTGTTCCTGTGAGGAGGAGAAATCGGTGGCAGTCGGGGATTTCTTTGATGCAGTTTTGTTTATTTACAAACTGTACAAAGTCCTGCGTTGCGGAACGCAGAGAGATTCATGTGACGAAGTGGGACTGTTCTTAATGTTTCCTCTGAATAGTGTGGGGGTGCCTCAGTTTCCCCTAGGCAGTTCTTAAGTATCTAGGGGTGGAGTAAGGGTGTATGATCATTGCAGAGCCCTAGAGGGCAGGTGTGTGCAGGGGTCTGGACACAGAGAATGGCCGACACCCTGTTTCCTGGCCACTGTTGGCCTGGGCCCTTCCCCCCTGCCAGGTGAGAGCTGAAGGGTTAGAGAACAAAGGAATCAGGTGACCACCTGGCCCGGGAAATGGACAAAGCCCAGAGGAGGAGGGGCTGGGGGGAGTTTCAGTTTGGGGCTGGCTGGGACATGGAGTGAAGGGCAGACGTGGTTGTCTGGCTCACTGCCCCCCAAAATGGACCCAGTTGAGGGGTCCCGTTCTCTGCACCTGCAAGCTCTGTTTTAGACCATGTTCCTGTCGTCTAATAAACCTCTGTTTTACTGGCTGGCTGAGAGTCCCGTCTGACTGCGGAGTTGGGGTGCAGGACCCTCTGGCTTCCCCAGGAGCCCCGCCTGAGTGGACTCACTGGGGGGAAGCGCACGGAGGGGCAGAGGATGCTGAATGCTCCGAGGTCAGACCCAGGAAGGTGGAAGCTGTGTGAGCTGTGTGTCCTGAAGACAGGCTGCTCACAGAAAGGCGACAGCCCCAGAGTCCTGACTGGCTTCATGGGGAGCAGTTCCAGAGCATCGCCCAGGGACTCCGTGACAACTCAGATACCAGGAAACCGGGGGGTTTATTTGCTCAGAGCACCAAGACCGCTCTTCTAAGCCTGCACCCCCAACCAAAACCTCTCCGCCTGTTTCTTCAGGGGCAGACACTGCATGCCGGCTGCTCCCTCAGGCTGGCTCTGACTCTCGCAGGCCTGGTCTCCACGAGGAATTTTCTTCGGCATAGCAACAGCCCTCAGAGGTGTGAAAATCTACACACTTGAGAGATGCCGGTATACCAACCTCAGCCCCAGCGTAGGCAGCGCTAGGTCGACGGACTAATTCTCCAAGCGCCTGGCTACTGCCTCTTGGGGAGGTGGATGCCTACGCGGATGGGCGAAGGCCTGGCGCACACAGCGTCTTCACTGACACGCTGGTTAGATAAGCCCCCAGCCTTTCAGTTTTGTGTCTGTTCTGGCTTCTCACAGCCACCAGTGGCCCCTACCCAAAACCATCCTCAGCACCGTTCTCGGGCAGGCTGCCTTCTCCTTTGGTCCTGCCCTGGCAGCCACTAACCGAAGGGGGAGTTCACAGCCGTCAAGCTCAATTGAAATCAACCCCGAAGGAGGTTTCACCCTTCAGCAGTACTGCACCCCGGTGAAATGGACTAGCCACCCCCTGGGAAAGGCCCCCCACCCCGACACACTTACGCAGGTCTGTAACTTCCCCCCTTGACTTCAGAGTGACAAACGCGTCAAAGGGGATAGTCAGGTGCTCAGAGTGACACGCGGCCTTAAGCAGGTGCACGATCAAGGGCTAAAACTGTTTTCTTACTAAAACCTGCTCTTGCTGGCATAAAATAGAGCAGGGCCTTATGCTGGGGTGGTGCTGAGCTCATCGTAGAGATGCTCGTTGCTAGTTCAAACTGGAATTGTTCTGGGCCATTCTCTGGCCTGCGCTATACAGACTAGACGCCAGGGGTCTCTTCTGGTCTTGGCAATCTATGGGTGAAGCCCTGGCACTTGCCTTTTGCAGCGGAGTTGAGCCTTGTAAGTGTGAAACTTCTTAGCAGAAAACATCTCCATGTAAAATCTACAAACCCACTCTCCTTCAGAAACCTGATTAAAGGCGCTAGGACCAGACACTACAGCCCCGTCGGCAATTTCACACCATCAGCGGGAAAAAACACATGAAAATTGGTTGAAATTTTAAGACAATTTTGTACAATGACAATTGTTACCCACCCCGGACTCAGCTGAGGAGCTCTAGAGACGGCACCAGCTGGCGGGGCCCTGGTGCCGCTTTGGCCCCACACCCAGAACTGGGCCAGGCCCGGGGGCTGAGTGCCAGCAGGGATACAGCGAATAATCGTGTGCGTGTCAGCTGGGTCAATACTAATAGCACAAAGCAGTCAAGACTCTAGTGCACACAAGGCCTTAGGGCAGCCTGCCTGGGGCCGTGTGTTGTCATTCGCAGTATCGGTTCCCAGCCAATGGGAGCTGCAGAGCCGGCACTTGGGGCGGGGGCATCGCTTGGAGCCTCCCTGGCCGCCCCTGCACCTAGGAGCCGGAGGGACGTGTCACCACTTCCCGAGAGCTGCATGGACCCGGGAAGGGAGCCTGCCAGTCCCGCCTCGACCCAACTTTTAATGGCCCGGTCAGCAGTGCAGGGGGTGGAGCCAGCATGGGGCAGGAGGCAGGGCAGTGTGGGGCCAGGGGTTGGGGCAGAGGTGGGGCCAGCACAAGGAAGGGAGTGGGGCAGTGCAGGGCAGGGGTGGGGCCAGCACGGGGCGGGAGGTGGGCAGGGGGTGAGTCAGGGGCGGGGCCGGCACAGGGCAGGGATGGGGCTGGCGGTGGGCAGGGGGCCATGGGGGGGCAGAACTGTGGGGCAGTGGGGAGTTACGGGGGGGCCCACAGAGGGTTACAAGATGAAGCCCATGATGGGGGGAGGGAGCAGGGGGTCACGGGGCGGGGTCGTGGGGAGGGCTGATGGGGCAGGAGAGCAGGGCAGGGCCATACAAGGGAGCAGAGAGCAGGCTCATGGGGAGACATTCAGTGGGGTCCAGAGCAGCCAGCAGTTTGGGGGGCGGTAACACCGTCGCTGAGAACACAGACACCACCGGGGGCAGGCAGAGGTTGAGGGGCAAATCCCCGGTTTATTGGGACGGTTTTATGCTCACACCGTGATCCCAGGTGTAGACAGAGACAGGGGCCCCGGCACGGGGGTGGATTTGGAGCGAATCCCCGGGTTCACCAGGAAGGTTCACACACACACACATATTCACAAGCCCGTAAACAATGGGGGAGGCTGCGGGCGAGTTAGGCCCGGGGGAGGCGTGGGGAAGACGATAGGTCTGTGCCTTCCCCCCTCCTGCACAGGGCTGGGCAAATCCCCTCTGCAGCTCCCCTTCCGGACCGGGCCGCACGGGCCAAGCCAGACCTGGTGTTCAAATTAGAGAGCCCTTTCCCCAAGAGCCCAGCCCCTATGCTGTGGGGCAGCCGGCTTGGCCCCGCTGGGGAGCCCAGCCCCTGTGCTGTGGGGCGGCGAGGACCACAGCTCCTTAGCTGGGGCTCTCCCAGGTACTGAACATGGGTCGTGCTGCGCCCCCTCCCAAGAGCCCCCACCCGCAGCCCCAGGGAGGGACCTGCCGGGGGGCAGAGCTGCAGGCGGCCGGTCCCCAGCCCCACACGGCTACGGCACGTTGACATAGTCGGAGTCGGCCGTCTGCTCATCCAGCGAGGCTGCGAGGGAGAGAGAGAGAGAGAACGGTGGGCTCAGCCCCAGGGAGAGGGGTGCAGGCGTCGGGACATGGGGCTGGGGGTCCCTGCCGGCCCGGGGGGCTATGGCTGCCTGGTGCGCCCAGCCTGGGGCTTCTTTCCACGGGCACAGCAGAAAGTGCGTGTCCGGGGCCTGCGGGGTCAGGGAGAGTCCCACGGGGCCTGGGGGCGGCTGGGTCACGCTCGGGGGGTGGGGTGGGGCTCAGGGGGCAGAGCTCTAACAGGGTTTCGGCTCCTTGTCGTCCACGTTCGCGTAGGAGACATTTTCACCTGCCCGGGAGAAAGGAAGGGGACTGTGGGTGAGGGACGGGTGCGCGGGGGCAGGACTGGCGCCCTTGGGTAGGGCAGGAAATGTTCCCCGCGGGACTCCGGAGGGGGCAACGTGCAGAGTCCCCCTCGTGCGTGCGAAAGGGAGCCGTGGGCCCACGCTCGCCAGGGCAAGTCACACGGCGGCTCCTCACAGGCGGGGCGTGAAGGCGGGACACCCAGCTGCCAGCGCCGGCGTGAAAGGACTGGCCCCCCGACCCCAGCTGGGAGCAGCCGCAGCCTCGTGAGCCGGTCGCATGGAGCAGCCGCTCGGGGGGCAGGTTCCCACCCAGGGGACAATGCACAAGCCAGGCAATGCACACGCAGGAGTCACGCACTCACACGCACACGGGCTGCGCACACACTCATTCACACTCGTGCCAGGCGTGCACACACGCACACGGGCTGCACGCACACTCATTCACACTCCCGCCAGGCGTGCACACACGCACATGGGCTGCACGCACACTCATTCACACTCACGCCAGGCGTGCACACACGCACACAGGCTGCACACACACTCATTCACACTCACACCAGGCGTGCACACACGCACACGGGCTGCACGCACACTCATTCACACTCACGCCAGGCGTGCACACACGCACACGGGCTGCACACACACTCATTCACACTCACGCCAGGCATGCACACACGCACACAGGCTGCACGCACACTCATTCACACTCTCCCCAGGCGTGCACACACGCACACGGGCTGCACACACACTCATTCACACTCACGCCAGGCGTGCACACACGCACACGGGCTGCACGCACACTCATTCACACTCTCCCCAGGCGTGCACACACGCACACGGGCTGCACACACACTCATTCACACTCACGCCAGGCGTGCACACACGCACACGGGCTGCACGCACACTCATTCACACTCGCGCCAGGCGTGCACACACGCACACGGGCTGCACACACACTCATTCACACTCACGCCAGGCGTGCACACACGCACTAGGGCGTATGCACACACACGCACGCACTTACCCTTGCCGCGACTGGGGCCTTTCTGCTTGTGGGGCCTGGTTCTCTCGGCCTCCAATGGAAGCACCTCCCTGCAGATGGGGAGGAGCAGAGGGGTGACCATGCGGGATGGGGCAGGGGCCCAGCCCCAGGGAAATGTGCTCAGGAAGGGGTCAGGCCCTACACTCCCACCCGGCAGCTCACCCTGTGTCCCCCCCTGCGCGCAGCCCCCCAGTACTCACAGATACTCCTTTTCCTTCTCCTCGGAGCCTGCAAAGCACAAGGCACAAGAGCGGGCTGAGAGGCCGTCAGCACCCGCACACAGCACCCCGCCCCAGGGCGAGCCATCCCCAAGCTGCCCCCCCGGCAATGTAACGTGGGGCACTGGCCCAGCCTGTGGCCATCTGGGTTCAGGTGTGGGGCGCTCCCCATGGCTCAGCGTGGGCCAAACTCACCCCCCCATGGCTTCCCCCAGGCCCAAGGGGCCTTTGCTGATGTGTCCTTAGTGGGGAACATTCCCACTTGGGGCTGTTGGTAACCCAGGAGACCCCAAAACACTGCTTTAGAGGGATCTAAGGTGGGGAGCGTGGGGTGCACCCATGGATGGATGGAGTGGGGGGCTGTCTGGGGCTGGACGGATGGGTAAACAGAGGGATGGGGCAGTGGGTCAGAGTCTCTCTCAGAAGGGCCGGAGAGGGGTTTCTAACAGGAGGGGGCCAGGTCAGTGGGGCAGGGTCTCTATGGAGGCAGGGGGGTGGGGCAGGGTCTCCATGGGGGGCAAGGTCTCTTTTCGGGCAGTGGGTAGGGCAGGGTCTCTATGGGGCAGAGCAGTGGGGCAGGATCTCTTTGGGGGCAGGGCAGTGGGATAGGGTCTCTATGGGGTAGGGCAGTGGGGCAGGGTCTCTGTTGGGGGCAGGGGAGTGCAGCAGGGTCTCTATGGGGGCAAGGGGTGTGGCAGGGTCTCTATGGGGTAGAGCAGCGGGGCAGGGTCTCTATGGGGCAGGGCAGTGGGGCAGGGTTTCAAAGGGGGTCCGGCTGCAGTTCATGTCTCACTTACTTCCCCCCTCGGCTCCCTCCAGATTCACATAGTTCTCCTCTGAGTCTGAGAGAGAGAGACGCAACCTGAGTCGCCTGGCCCCATGACCCGGGGGGCAGATCAAAGTGCCCCCGCCCCACCCCGCTCTCCCATTCCCTCCCCCCTGCACCCCTCCCGCTGGGACTCCTGCCAACCTCAGCCTCCCCCCGCAGCGCTGGGCTGGAGATGGGACTTGGGGTGCAGAGCCAGGAGGGCCCCACCCGTTGCGTCCTGCCCCCCACCCCCCCCACCCCCCGGCCCCAGCACTCACTGATGTTCACGTAGCTCCCGTGGCTGTCCACGTCTGCTGAGAAACACAGGGGTTTAGAGACAGACACCGGACTGCTGCCAGCCCAGTGGGGGAACAGCGGGGAGGGGGCGGGCGCAGACTGCTGGCTGGCACTGCCTGGTGCTCCCCTGTGACGAAGTGGGACTGTTCTTAATGTTTCCTCTGAATATTGTGGGGGTGCCTCAGTTTCCCCTAGGCAGTTCTTAAGTCTCTAGGGGGTGGGGTAAGGGTGTATGATCCTTGCAGAGCCCTAGAGGGCAGGTGTGTGCAGGGGTCTGGACACAGAGAATGGCCGACACCCTGTTTCCTGGCCACTGATGGCCTGGGCCCTTCCCCCCCTGCAAGGTGAGAGCTAAAGGGTTGGAGAACAAAGGAATCCGGTGCCCTCCTGGCCCGGGAAAGGGACAAAGCCCAGAGGAGGAGGGGCTGGAGGGAGTTTCAGTTTGGGGCTGGCTGGGACATGGAGTGAAGGGCAGACGGGGTTGTCTGGCTCACTGCCCCCCAAAATGGACCCGGCTGAGGGGTCTGGTCTCTGCACCTACAAGCTCTGTGTTAGACCATGTTCCTGTCGTCTAATAAACCTCTGTTTTACTGGCTGGCTGAGAGTCACGTCTGACTGCAGAGTTGGGGGGCAGGACCCCCTGGCTTCCCCAGGACCCCGCCTGGGCGGACTCGCTGGGGGAAGCGCACGGAGGGGTGGAGGAGGCTGAATGCTCCAAGGTCAGACCCAGGAAGGTGGAAGCCGGGTGAGCTGTGTGTCCTGCAGACAGGCTGCTCCCCGAGAAGAGACTGCCCCAGAGTCCTGCCCGGCTTCCTGGGGAGCAGTTCCAGAGCATCGCCCGGGGACTCCGGGACAGCGCCCCACCCAGCATGGGCCGGGTCTCCATTCCCCCAGACCCCACTCACCAGTGCCAGATTCCCGGGCCTGCTTCAGGGACTCAAAGACCCTGTGGGGAGGAAGAAGTGGGGTCAGAGCGAGGTGCTTCCCGTCCTCCCCACCCCAGCTGGGACCCCCTCCTCTTCCTGTCCCAGCCAGGACCCTCACTCCTCCCTAGCCGGGACACCGTCCTCTTCCCGCCCAAGCTGGGACCCCTCTCCACAGCTGGGAACCCCTCCCTTCCCCAGCACAATTGGGACTCCCTCCCCGCCCCAGCCAGGACCCCCTCCCCTCCCTAGCTGGGACCCCCTCCTCTTCCTACCCCAGCCAGGACCCCCACTCCTCCCTACCTGGGACTCCCTCCTCTTCCTGCCCCAGCCAGGACCCCCACTCCTCCCTAGCTGGGACCCCCTCCTCTTCCTGCCCCAGCCAGGACCCCCACTCCTCCCTAGCTGGGACTCCCTCCTCTTCCTGCCCCAGCCAGGACTCCCACTCCTCCCTAGCTGGGACATCCTCCTCTTCCCACTCAAGCTGGGACCCCCTCCCCTTCCTAGCTGGGACCCCCTCTCCCCAGCCAGCACCCTCCCAGCTAACTGGGACTCCGCACCAATTACCCAGCTCCTGCTTAGGGATGTGACCTCTAGACAGAGCATCTCTCCCAGGGCTGGGGAAGGTCTCAGGGGAGCCGGGGCAAGGCCCATGGGGGAGCAGTGTGGGCGGAGGGGGAGCCCAGGTGTGGCCATGGATTTGACACTTACGGGGTCTGCCGCGACTCTGTCCGCGGGGCAGGAGCTGTGAGGAGAGAGGGGGAGAGACGGTGACTCCCCCCCACAGACACCCCACCCCCACCCCGCACATGGGGGCACAGCAGCAGGCCGGGCAGGCTCTATGCCAGACGCTGGCTGCCACGTCTGGGTCCTGGCCGCCAGGGCAGTTCTGTCCCATTCTGCCGCGCTGCAGGGTGGTGGCAGCAGTGGGGAGCTGTAGAGCTGGGGGGGTCTCCGCAGGGCCTTTCAGGCCTGTTATTTTGGGCGGGTGTGTCTCAGGGGTGTGTATTGTGGGGGGTGCAATGCGGGGTGCGTGTCTGGGGGTGCGTAGTGCGGGGGTGCCATGCGGGGTGCGTGTCTGGGGGTGCGGGGTGCGTGTCTCGGGGTGCATAGTGCAGGGGTGCGATGCGGGGTGCGTGTCTGGGGGTGCGATGCGGGGTGCGTATCTGGGGGTGCGTAGTGCGGGGTGCGTGTCTCAGGGTGCATAGTGCAGGGGTGCGATGCGGGGTGCGTGTCTGGGGGTGCGATGCGGGGTGCGTGTCTCGGGGTGCATAGTGCAGGGGTGCAATGCGGGGTGCATGTCTCGGGGTGCATAGTGCGGGGGTGCCATGCGGGGTGTGTGTCTGGGGGTGCGGGGTGTGTGTCTCGGGGTGCATAGTGCGGGGGTGCCATGCGGGGTGTGTGTCTGGGGGTGCGGGGTGTGTGTCTCAGGGTGCATAGTGCAGGGGTGCCATGCGGGGTGCGTGTCTCAGGGTGCATAGTGCAGGGGTGCAATGCAGGGTGCGTGTCTCGGGGTGCATAGTGCGGGGGTGCCATGCGGGGGGTGTGTCTGGGGGTGCGGGGTGCGTGTCTGGGGGTGCATAGTGCGGGGGTGCCATGTGGGGTGCGTGTCTGGGGGTGCGGGGTGTGTGTCTCAGGGTGCATAGTGCGGGGGTGCCATGCGGGGTGCGTGTCTGGGGGTGCATAGTGCGGGGGTGCCATGCGGGGTGCATGTCTCAGGGTGCATAGTGCAGGGGTGCAATGCGGGGTGTGTGTCTGGGGGTGCATAGTGCAGGGGTGCGATGCGGGGTGTGTGTCTGGGGGTGCATAGTGCGGGGGTGCCATGCGGGGTGCGTGTCTCAGGGTGCATAGTGCAGGGGTGCGATGCGGGGTGCATGTCTGGGGGTGCGGGGTGCGTGTCTGGGGGTGCATAGTGCAGGGGTGCGATGCAGGGTGCGTGTCTGGGGGTGCATAGTGCGGGGTGTGTGTCTGGGGGTGCAGGGTGCGTGTCTGGGGGTGCGTAGTGCGGGGGTGCCATGCGGGGTGTGTGTCTCAGGGTGCATAGTGCAGGGGTGCGATGCGGGGTGCGTGTCTGGGGGTGCATAGTGCAGGGGTGCGATGCGGGGTGTGTGTCTGGGGGTGCATAGTGCGGGGGTGCCATGCGGGGTGCGTGTCTCAGGGTGCATAGTGCAGGGGTGCGATGCGGGGTGCGTGTCTGGGGGTGCGGGGTGCGTGTCTGGGGGTGCATAGTGCAGGGGTGCGATGCGGGGTGCGTGTCTGGGGGTGCATAGTGCGGGGTGTGTGTCTGGGGGTGCAGGGTGCGTGTCTGGGGGTGCGTAGTGCGGGGGTGCCATGCGGGGTGCGTGCCTGGGGGTGCGGGGTGCGTGTCTGGGGGTGCATAGTGCGGGGGTGCCATGCGGGGTGCGTGTCTCGGGGCTGCGTGTCTCTGAGGCGTGTCACACGGGGGTGCGCCGCGTGTCCCAGGGTTGCCCGGGATGTTTGGTCTCCGACTGTCGCCGTGGTACTTACGAAACTGGAAATCGTCCTCGTCCTCGTCTAGAGAGAGGGGAAACAGTGCCTGTGACACCAGCCACGCAGCCCTCCACCCCCCCGGCCCCCGTCACCCGCGGGGCGCCCCGGGCCCCAGGTCACACGTCTGGGCCAGGGGCCAGGGCTGCGCTTTAGGAGAGCTGGAGACGAGCGGGAGAGGCCAGAGGAGAGCCCCAGACCCGGGCGAAGGGGCAGAGAACAGGCCTGTGAGGGGCGGTTAAACCTGGGTGCTCAGTGCAGAGACAAGACGACTGGGGGGCCGTGCAGGTAGGCTGGGGGGGCTGGAACCAGGACGGGGTCCGTTCTGTCCCCTGAGGCAGGACAAGCAGCGATGGGCGTCGTGTGCAGTCAGGGTGCGTGAGCTCGGACGTGAGCGAACCCGGGACGGGCTGGGGGGTCCCCGTCCCTGGGGGGTTCTCGGAGCCGCTGTAGGGTTCCTGACCCTGCCTCGGCATCGGGGCTGGACGCGGTGGTGGCCTCTCAAGGTCCTCTCCAGCCCCGCGTCTCTACGATTCTCCATCCAGCCTGCCCCCCATCTCACCCCCCTGCCCTGGGGGTGCTCACTGTCCATGCTCCTGGGGCCCACAGGAGGCCGTGGGCTTGCGGCGATGCTGGTGCCAGCAGTAGGATCTGGGGGGAACAGGAGGGTGAGTTGTGCTGGGGGCCCTGCCCCAGGGTAAGGGGTGGGGCAGCTGCCCTGCACCGGGGACTCACCTGACATGTAGCGTGGCCCCAGATCCCGAGGCAAGTCCCTGCAATACACAATGGGCAGAGGGGCAGCGTGGGGGGCCGGGGGCAGCACCGCGGGGGTGGGGGTGGGAGACGGGGAGGGGGTGGGGGGGGCGTAGCACTTACCTGGGGGAAACCAGCAGCTCTGCGGGGGGGGGGGGGATGAGTCAGTGATGTCACCTCATTAACAAACAGCCCAACCTCCCTCCCTCGCCACCCTTCCCTGCCCCTTGTACCCGCCTGCTCCCCGTCTCCCCTCCCCCGCCCCTAGCCCCAGCCCCGTCTCCCCTCCCCCATCCCTTGTACCCCCCAGTCCCTGCCCCCCTGCCCCTAGCCCCCACCCCCGTCCCTAGCCCCTAGCCCCCAGTCCCTGTCCCCCCACCCCTAGCCCCCAGCCCGCCTCCCCTCCCCAGTCCCTTGTACCCCCCAGTCCCTGCCCCCCTGCCCCTAGCCCCCACCCCCGTCCCCCCATCCCTAGCCCCCAGCCACCCAGGCCCATCCCCCCACCCCTAGCCCCCAGCCCCGTCTCCCCTCCCCCATCCCTTGTACCCCCCAGTCCCTGCCCCCCTGCCCCTAGCCCCCACCCCCGTCCCTAGCCCCTAGCCCCCAGTCCCTGTCCCCCCACCCCTAGCCCCCAGCCCGCCTCCCCTCCCCAGTCCCTTGTACCCCCCAGTCCCTGCCCCCCTGCCCCTAGCCCCCACCCCCGTCCCCCCATCCCTAGCCCCCAGCCACCCAGGCCCATCCCCCCACCCCTAGCCCCCAGCCCTGTCTCCCCTCCCCCATCCCTTGTACCCCCCAGTCCCTGCCCCCCTGCCCCTAGCCCCCACCCCCGTCCCCCCATCCCTAGCCCCCAGCCACCCAGGCCCATCCCCCCACCCCTAGCCCCCAGCCCCGTCTCCCCTCCCCCATCCCTTGTACCCCCCAGTCCCTGCCCCCCTGCCCCTAGCCCCCACCCCCGTCCCTAGCCCCTAGCCCCCAGTCCCTGTCCCCCCACCCCTAGCCCCCAGCCCGCCTCCCCTCCCCAGTCCCTTGTACCCCCCAGTCCCTGCCCCCCTGCCCCTAGCCCCCACCCCCGTCCCCCCATCCCTAGCCCCCAGCCACCCAGGCCCATCCCCCCACCCCTAGCCCCCAGCCCCGTCTCCCCTCCCCCATCCCTTGTACCCCCCAGTCCCTGCCCCCCTGCCCCTAGCCCCCACCCCCGTCCCTAGCCCCTAGCCCCCAGTCCCTGTCCCCCCACCCCTAGCCCCCAGCCCGCCTCCCCTCCCCAGTCCCTTGTACCCCCCAGTCCCTGCCCCCCTGCCCCTAGCCCCCACCCCCGTCCCCCCATCCCTAGCCCCCAGCCACCCAGGCCCATCCCCCCACCCCTAGCCCCCAGCCCCGTCTCCCCTCCCCCATCCCTTGTACCCCCCCAGACCCGTCCCCCCTCCCTCATCCCCCATCACTCACTTCTCCGGCAGAGCCCGCAGAGCAGCAAGCAGCCCCCCAGGGGGATGAGCGCCCAGCCCCCGACCCAGCCGCTCACTGTGCCCTCGGCCCAGGCCATGGGCAGCTCTGTGGGGAGAGAAATGGGAGAGAGACGGGTTAGAACAGCAGAGACACCCCCCCTCCCCGCCCCGTGGGTGCTGCACCTGGGCTAGCCTGCAGTGCCCTGCCTGGACAGAGGGACGGGCCAGACACAGCCCCCCCACAGCTGGCACAGCCCCCAGTTCCTGGCCTGCAGTAGGCACCAGCGCCCAGCCCCCAGTGATGAAGTGGGGATTTTCTCTTGTTCTGTTGTATGTGAGCCTATGTGAGTCTTACTGTTTTGCATGAAGGCTGTGTGTGCCTCAGTTTCCCTGTGTATTGCACCAATGTCTAGCTGGTGAGATGTGTGACTTTTGCCGGGGTTGCTCCAGGTGCCTGCAGGGATGCTATGGCCGCCCCTTTGTCACCTGAGACCCAGGAGAGGGATGCGACCAGGGGACTCTTGGCCCAGGACTGAGGAGGAGCATTGGGCCAGGCAGCTGGAAGGAGTCAGTCTCGGCTGGCTTGGGGTTCACAGGGAGGGCCAGAGATGGACTGGGCTGAAAGTCACTGATTTCTGTGCTAACAAGCTCTGCCCTACGCTGTGTTCCTGTCGACTAATAAACCTTCTGTTTTCCCGGCGGGCTGAGAGTCAGGTCTGACTGCGGAGTTGGGGGGCAGGACCCTCTGGCTTCCCCAGGACCCCGCCTGGGCAGACTCGCTGTGGGAAGCGCAAGGAGGGGCAGAGGAGGCTGAATGCTCCGAGGTCAGACCCAGGAAGGTGGAAGCCGGGTGAGCTGTGTGTCCTGCAGACAGGCTGCTCCCAGAGAGGAGACTCCCCCAGAGTCCTGCCCGGCTCCGTAGGGAGCAGTTCCAGAGCATCGCCCGGGGACGCCGTGACAGGTGGTGGCAGCAGCGGTGGGATGTACAGCACCTCGTGGACAGAGCATCCTGCACTAAGTGACAGGGGAGCAGTAAAACGAAGGGGGATTAGCGAGAGACGGGAGAGCTGGAGGCTCCTAGAGGTGCGGATCCAGGAGGCGGAGGAGCCTACGGCTTAACCCCAAAAGAAAGTGGACCCCTGAGAAGGGCTGTTGCCCTGAAGGGGGTTCCTCCCAGGGACCGTGGGGAGCTGAGTGACCACTTGGGAACGGCGTGGAGATGGCCTATAACCATCCCCTTAAGAAGGACATTGTAGAGCTGTGCAGAGAGAGGGCCGGACATTGGAAAGCTCCCTAAGGCACAGCTGATTGCTCAGTTGGAAGAGGAGGATCGTTCTAAGGAGCCGGTTCCTGACCCAGGTGGGGACGCGAGAGAGGCTGGGAGCAGCTGAGCGTCCGGGAGACCTG
The DNA here is from genome assembly GCF_965140295.1 of Lepidochelys olivacea. NCBI lineage: Eukaryota > Metazoa > Chordata > Testudines > Cheloniidae > Lepidochelys > Lepidochelys olivacea. The sequence continues at coordinate 248,964 of NW_028181947.1, read as the reverse complement.
TGTCCCCGACCAGCTGGGAGTCGTCGGTGGATCTGAGACGGATGGAATTGGAGCTGGGATCGAAGGAGTCAGAGGACCATGAGAGACGGGGAAGGCATGAGGCAGAACAGCGGGAGAGACAGCGACAGCAGGAACTAGCGATGGCTGAGCTGAGAGGCAGAAGGACCCGCCCAGGGGTGCATGGGCATGGACCCCAGGGTGCCAATTCTGCAGGGAACCTCAACACTAAATCACTGCCCCAGGTTAAGGAGGGAGGAGATATAGCGCGGCCTGTGGGAAGGGTGGCAATTGGAACCAGGCTGGCCCTACGGAAAGGCTCCGTGTCTAGTCCCCTTCTTGGGTCCCAAGGCCGTAGACTCCGTCAGCCCGATGGGTGGTGAGGTGGACAGGCTCCCACTCCTGGTCCCAACCTATATGTCTGTGTGGAGTTTCCTGGGGCCAGGCCCCTCGGACCCCCAGTGAGAGCGGAAGGTGATGGTCAATGGGGAGACATTCCTGGGGTGGCGAGACCCTGGGACAGAGAGAACTCTTGTCAGGCCCCGGGTGGTGCAGCCTCAGATGCTGAGGGGCTGGGTGAGGGTCCCAGGGACGAAGCCCCTCGCCCTGTCTATGGCCCAGGTCCCTGTGCAGACCCAGGAGGGGTGGGGCTGGCTGGCCGTTGGGGTTCTCCAGGACACCAGCTGCGTGACCCTGTTGTGGGGGGACTGTGTCTCTTTGGGACAGGATCCAGGCCCTGCTCCTGTAACTGCCAAGGGTTTGAATTTGAATCCAGGGAACCAATCGGCAGAGAGGGAAATGGTCAGTGAAAATGCAGATGACCTGGCTGGCAGCAGGGAGGAGCGGCTAAGCTCGGGATACCTGCCTGCCTGTAACCGGACCCCTGGGGTCGAGTGGGACGGAGAGATGCTCCCCATCCCCCTGCACATGGGGGAGGGGGCTCACGCTGGCTCTGATGCTGTGAGCAAAGCAGCAAGCTCGCTGCCTATCCCCACTGGGACAGCAGGGGCGAAGGTGAGCCCAGGGGGATCGGAGACCCAGCTCAGTGTGGGGAACCACAGCCAGGGCAGGACAGCTGCCAACCAGGGCTGCCTTGTCCAGAGCCTTGGGACACCTGCCTGTCACAGAGGAGTCTTTTCAGAAGGTGGCCCTGGGCTTGGTGGGGGACGGATGGGAGGGGAAGGCCTCCCCCGATGGAGAATCAGTGCTGGAGCATGGACTGACTTTCCGGGAACAGCTCGCTGAGCTCCTGGGTCCGGCCAGGGAGAACCTAGCCAGGGCCCAAGGGAGGCAGAAGATCCGGTACGACCGCTCGGCCTACGGCACCGGGGACCAGGTGAGGGGTCTCGTCCCGGTGAGGAAGCATAAGCCGCAACCTGCCTGGGATGGGCCCTTCAAGGTCATCCAGCAGCTGAATGAGGAGAACGATGTGGTGGAACTGCCCAGCCGGGCTCACAGCCACCGCGGGGACCAGTCAACGTGATGGAGCCGTACTGGTGGGTCTCTTCCCTGAGACAGGAGCCGGCCCCTTGCTGGAATCAGTTCCCCTCTCTGACCAGCTCACCCCTGCCCAGCAGGCAGGGGTCAGAGAGACGCTGCATTCGCACCCACAGCTGTTCTCCAGCCGGCCTGGGCTCACTAACCGAGCCGTCCACTGGGTGGAGAGGAGAGCCGGCCCTCCCATCATGTGTTCCCCATTCAGAATAACGGGGAACACAGCCCAGGCCCTGGAGGGAGAGGTGAGAGACATGCTGGCTTTAGGGGCGGTCCAGCCACCCACCAGCCCCGGGGGCCTCTCCCGTGGGGCTGGTCCCCAGGAAAGACGGGTCGATCCCAGTCTGTGTGGCCTCTCAGAAGCTCAATGCCATCACTGTGTCTGGTGCCTCCCCGTGCCTAGGCCTGACGAGATCCTAGACAAGCTGGGGGCGGGGTGGGGGGGACTCGGTACCCCATGACCAGGGATCTCACCCAAGGCTACTGGCAGGTGCCTTTGGATCCAGATGCCAGGTTGAAACCTGCTTTTGTCACCCCTTTGGGGCTGTACAAGTCCCTGGTCCTACCTTTCAGCCTCAAGGAGGCTCCGGTCACCTGCCAGCGCCAGGGGGATCAGCTACTGAGGGGGATGGAGAATTGTACCCTAGCCAACATTGATGATATTTGTGACGTAAGCCAGACCTGGGAGGACTACGTGTCCCAGGTGAAGAGGGGGCCGGGTCGCCTCCAGGATGCAGGGCTGACTGTAAAAGCTGGGACGTGCAAGGTGGGGATGGCAGAGGGGTCGTACCTGGGCCGCAAGGTGGGGAGCGGCTGCCTAAAGCCAGAACTGGCCAAGGTGGGGGCGATCAGAGACTGGCCTCCATCCCAGACTGAGAAACAGGCCAGGCCTTTATTGGGATGGCGTGTCACTGCCAGAGGGTCGTGCCCCACTTTAGCTCTGTGTCGGCCCCCATCACTGAGCTGCGCAAGAAGTGGAAGCCAGACAAGGTGGTCTGGACCGGGCAGTGCCAGAGGGGTCTCTGCATGCTGCAGGAGGATCTGGTCAAGGGCCCGGTGCTGGGAAACCCAGACTTTGACAAGCCCTATATGGCGTTCTCCGATGCCACACACACAGGGCTGGGCACGGTGCCGAGGCAGGCCAATGCAAAGGGCGAGAAACCCCCTCATGTCCCTGAGCAGGAAGCTGCTGCCCCGGGAGCAGGGCTATGCGGCTGTGGAGAAGGAGTGCCTGACCCTGGGGTGGGCTCTTAAAAGGCTGCAGCCGTACCTATTTGAGCGGTGCTTTACTGTGGACACTGACCACTCGCCCTGCCATGGCTGCACCAGATGAGAGGGGCCAATGCCAAGGTCCTGAGGTGGAGTCTGTCCTTTCAGGAGTATGAGCTGGAGATGGTCCCCGTTAAGGGGAGTGCAAATGTTATAGCCAATGCGTTGTCCCGGAGAGGGGGGGCCTGAACTTCCCCAGGTCACTGGTTAAAGTGACCCTTCTCCGTTCGGTCTCAAAAGGGGGAGAGATGTGAGGAAGTGGGGATTTTCTCTTGTTATGTTGTATGTGAGCCTATGTGAGTTTTACTGCTTTGCATGAAGGCTGTGTGTGCCTCAGTTTGCCTCTCGTATTGCACCAATGTCTGGGTGGTGGGAATAAGGGGGTGTGACTTTTGCGGGGATTGCTCCAGTTGCCTGCAGGGATGCTATGGCCGCCCCTTCGTAACCAGGAGCGGGATGTGACCAGGAAGCCAGACAAAGGCCGGAGGAGGAGCAAGGGGCAGGGCAGGGGCCAGGCAGCTGGAAGGAGTCGGTCTCCGCTGGCTTGGGGCTCAGGGGGGGACCAGAGCCCTGGCTCTGGGCTCCCCTCCCCCCAAGATGGATGTGGCTGAAAGTCACTGATTTCTGTGCTAACAAGCTCTGCCCTACGCTGTGTTCCTGTCGTCTAATAAGCCTCCTGTTTCCCCGGCTGGCGGAGAGTCATGTCTGACTGCGGAGTTGGGGGGCAGGACCCTCTGGGTACCCCAGGACCCCGCCTGGGCGGACTGGCTTGGGGAAGTGCCCGGAGGGGCGGAGGAGGCTGGAGGCTCCGGGGTCAGACCCAGGAAGGTGGAGCCGGGGGAGCTGTGTGTCCTGCAGACAGGCTGCTCCCCGAGAGGAGACGGCCCCGGAGTCCTGCCCGGCTTCATGGGGAGCAGGTCCAGGGGGCAGGTGTTGCTACCCCACGGGGTGCCCCAGGGCAGGCAGCTCCCCGGCAGCCCCCGTGGGCACAGCAGCCAGCCCACAGGCCGGGTATCATTAACCCCACGGGTGCCGAGTGCCCACAAGGAAATAGGGCTGGGGCTGGGCGAGGGGAAAGGGGCCGGGCGGTAAGCACTAGTGACACATGGAGGGGCTGCCCCCTGTTACAGGGGTGAAGGGCAGCACCACGGCCTGGCCCTGAGCCCCTCGATTCCAGTCCTCCCCTCCCCCAGATGTTTCCAGGATGTGGTGAGGCGGTGGGGGGGGGACAAGGACAGGAAGCGAGAGGGGCCATTGGCCCCACTCTATTAGCATCAATGGGGCCAGACCCCAGGCTGGCATCATTTGGCCATAGCTCCATCGGAGTCAATGGGGCCTGTCCTGGTCTGTGCCCCGTAGGCCCCAACCCCACCCGTGTGGGGCCTGGCTCCCTGCCCCGCTCCAGCACTGAGCTGCCCCTGCCCACACCCTTCCTGCATGGTGTCACCTGAGCTCCGGGACACAGCCCCCCAGCCCCACCCCTCGCGCCGTGGGGCAGGATGGCAGGGACAGGGCAGCCCCCCCCCCCGTGCTGTGGGGCAGGACAGCAGGGACAGGGCAGCTCCCCCCTCGCGCCATGGGGCAGGATGGCAGGGACAGGGCAGCCCCCCCCGTGCTGTGGGGCAGGACAGCAGGGACAGGGCAGCCTCCCCCTTGCTGTGGGGCAGGACGGCAGGGACAGCGCAGCCCCCCCCCCCGGTGCTGTGGGGCAGGACGGCAGGGACAGGGCAGCCCGCCCCCCGGTGCTGTGGGGCAGGACGGCAGGGACAGGGCAGCCCGCCCCCCGGTGCTGTAGGGCAGGACGGCAGGGACAGGGCAGCCCGCCCCCCGGTGCTGTAGGGCAGGACAGCAGGGACAGGGCAGCTCCCCCCCTTGCTGTGGGGCAGGACGGCAGGGACAGGGCAGCTCCCCCCTCGCGCCATGGGGCAGGATGGCAGGGACAGGGCAGCCCCCCCCGTGCTGTGGGGCAGGACAGCAGGGACAGGGCAGCCTCCCCCTTGCTGTGGGGCAGGACGGCAGGGACAGCGCAGCCCCCCCCCGGTGCTGTGGGGCAGGACGGCAGGGACAGGGCAGCCCGCCCCCCGGTGCTGTGGGGCAGGACGGCAGGGACAGGGCAGCTCACCCCGTGCTGTAGGGCAGGACAGCAGGGACAGGGCAGCCCCCCCGCCCCTCCCGGTGCTGTAGGGCAGAACGGCAGGAACAGGGCAGCTCCCCCCTCGCGCCGTGGGGCAGGATGGCAGGGACAGGGCAGCCCGCCCCCCGGTGCTGTGGGGCAGGACGGCAGGGACAGCGCAGCTCCCCCCCGGTGCTGTGGGGCAGGACGGCAGGGACAGGGCAGCCCGCCCCCCGGTGCTGTGGGGCAGGACGGCAGGGACAGGGCAGCTCACCCCGTGCTGTGGGGCAGGACGGCAGGGACAGGGCAGCCCCCCCCCGTGTTGTGGAGCAGGACGGCAGGGACAGGGCAGCTCCCCCCCCCATGCTGTGGGGCAGGACGGCAGGGACAGGGCAGCCCGCCCCCCGGTGCTGTGGGGCAGGACGGCAGGGACAGGGCAGCTCCCCCCTCGCGTCGTGGGGCAGAATGGTAGGGACAGGGCAGGCCCCCCCCTTGCTGTGGGGCAGGATGGCAGGGACAGGGCAGCCCCCCCCCCTCGGTGCTGTAGGGCAGGACGGCAGGGACAGGGCAGCCCTCCCCCCCCCCCCGGTGCTGTAGGGCAGGACGGCAGGGACAGGGCAGCTCCCCCCCCCCGTGCTGTGAGGCAGGATGGCAGGGACAGGGCAGCCCCCCCCCTTGCTGTGGGGCAGGACGGCAGGGACAGGGCAGCTCCCCCCTCGCGTCGTGGGGCAGAATGGTAGGGATAGGGCAGGCCCCCCCCTTGCTGTGGGGCAGGATGGCAGGGACAGGGCAGCCCCCCCCCGGTGCTGTAGGGCAGGACGGCAGGGACAGGGCAGCCCCCCCCCCCAGTGCTGTAGGGCAGGACGGCAGGGACAGGGCAGCCCTCCCCCCCCCGCCCCCCCGGTGCTGTAGGGCAGGACGGCAGGGACAGGGCAGCTCCCCCCCCCGTGCTGTGAGGCAGGATGGCAGGGACAGGGCAGCCCCCCCCCTTGCTGTGGGGCAGGACGGCAGGGACAGGGCAGCCCCCCCCCCCCGGTGCTGTAGGGCAGGACGGCAGGGACAGGGCAGCTCCCCCCCCCGTGCTGTGAGGCAGGATGGCAGGGACAGGGCAGCCCCCCCCCTTGCTGTGGGGCAGGATGGCAGGGACAGGGCAGCCCCCCCCCCCGGTGCTGTAGGGCAGGACGGCAGGGACAGGGCAGCCCCCCCCCCCAGTGCTGTAGGGCAGGACGGCAGGGACAGGGCAGCCCTCCCCCCCCCGCCCCCCCGGTGCTGTAGGGCAGGACGGCAGGGACAGGGCAGCTCCCCCCCCCGTGCTGTGAGGCAGGATAGCAGGGACAGGGCAGCCCCCCCCCTTGCTGTGGGGCAGGACGGCAGGGACAGGGCACCCCCAGCCCCCCACTCTGGCCGGGCGCGTCGCTCACCAGCGCTCAGGGATCCGTCTGTGGGTCTGCGGCGGGCGGGTGTGACTGCACTTCGCCTGTTCCGGGGCTTCCTGTCAGAGCGTCGCCTCCCCCTGCCCCACAGCTGCCTGCCGCTTCCGACAGGGCCCCCAGCTCGGGAGCGGGGGGGGGGGCGGGGACACAGGGCCCCCCCCGGCCGGCACCCAGCGGGGTTGCATTGCCTTCCCTTGCCCTATCCTACCTCCTCCCTGCCACAGCACAGCCCGCCCGGCCTAGGGCCACCTGCGACCTCCCCCATCACCACAGCCCCCCAGCTGCTATGGGGCAGGGCAGCCCCTCTGGCTGTGGGGCTGTGTTTCGTTGTGTGCCATGCCTGGTCCAACGAGGCCCCGATTTGGGGTCTGCACGCCTCCCCCCAGCCCCGCATACGCCCTATGGTCTGGGTGCTGCCCTCCCAGTGCGTCATGCACCTCCCGGCCCGTGCCCCTGACAAACCCTCCTGGCGCAGTGCCCTGGGGATATCAGCACTGTCCCCCCACCCCCATTGCCCTCTGGGGTGCCGATGTGACCAAGTGGGACTGTTCTCACTGTTCTCTCTGAATACTGGGTGGGCGCCTCAGTTTCCCCTAGGCCTTTTTTAAGGACCCAGGCGGTGGGATCGGGGGTGTGATTGTTGTAGAGCCCTAGAGGGCCAGTGCGATGATGTCGGCCAACACCCGGTCTCCTGGCCACTGATGGCCTGGGCCCCTCCTCTGCAAAGGTGCCAACGGAAGGTGTTGGGGAGCAAAGAGATCAGGTGGCCTCCTGGCCCGGGAGAGAGACACAGGCCAGAGAAGGGGCTGGAGAGTTTCAGTTTGGAGCTGGCTGGGGAAAGCAAGGGAGGCCCAGACCTGGCTCCAAAATGGACCCAGCTGAGGGGTCCTGTTCTCTGCACCTACAAGCTCTGTGTTAGACCATGTTCCTGTTGTCTAATAAACCTTCTGTTTTCCCGGCTGGCTGAAAGTCACGTCTGACTGCGGAGTTGGGAGGCAGGACCCTCTGGCTTCCCCAGGCGCCCGCCTGGGCGGACTCGCTGTGGGAAGCGCAGGGAGGGGCAGAGGATGCTGAATGCTCCGAGGTCAGACCCAGGAAGGTGGAAGCCGGGTGAGCTGTGTGTCCTGAAGACAGGCTGCTCACAGAAAGGCGACTGCCCCAGAGTCCTGCCTGGCTTCGTGGGGAGCAGCTCCAGAGCATCGCCCAGGGACCCAGTGATAGTGGCGTGGGGACCCGTTCACAGTGCCTTGGGGGGATGTTGTGGCTCCCCCGGGCAGGGCAGACCACACTGCGGGGATCGCTCCCCCGGGCAGGGCACAGTACAGCTACCCCAGGCAGGGCACGGTGCGGAGACAATGCGGCTCCCCCTGGGCAGCCCAGCGAGGATCCCGGTCACTCCCACTAGGCCGGGCTGTGACGAAGTGGGCCTGTTCTTAATGTTTCCTCCGAATAGTGTGGGGGTGCCTCAGTTTCCCCTATGCAGTTCTTAAGTATCTAGGTGGTGGGGTAAGGGTGTATGGTCATTGCAGAGCCCTAGAGGGCAGGTGTGTGCAGGGGTCTGGACACAGAGAATGGCCGACACCCTGTTTCCTGGCCACTGATGGCCTGGGCCCTTCCCCCCCTGCGAGGTGAGAGCTGAAGGGTTGGAGAACAAAGGAATCAGGTGACCTCCTGGCCCAGGAAAGGAACAAAGCCCAGAGGAGGAGGGGCTGGAGGGAGTTTCAGTTTGGGGCTGGCTGGGACATGGAGTGAAGGGCAGACGTGGTTGTCTGGCTCACGGCCCCCCAAAATGGACCCAGCTGAGGGGTCCCGTTCTCTGCACCTGCAAGCTCTGTTTTAGACCATGTTCCTGTCGTCTAATAAACCTTCTGTTTTCCTGGCTGGCTGAGAGTCACGTCTGACTGCGAAGTTGGGGTGCAGGACCCTCTGGCTTCCCCAGGAGCCCCGCCTGAGCGGACTCGCTGGGGGGAAGCACACGGAGGGGCAGAGGATGCTGAATGCTCCGAGGTCAGACCCAGGAAGGTGGAAGCTGTGTGAGCTGTGTGTCCTGAAGACAGGCTGCTCACAGAAAGGCGACTGCCCCAGAGTCCTGACTGGCTTCATGGGGAGCAGTTCCAGAGCATCGCCCAGGGACTCCGTGACAACTGGTGGCAGCGGTGGGATGTACTGCACCCCGTGGATGGCGCTTCCTGCAGTAAGTGACTGGGGAACAGTAACACGAAGGGGGATTGCCGAGGACCAGGCCTGCTGAAGGCTCGGAGAGGAGCGGTTTCGGGGGGCGGTTAACCCCTGGGAGTGTGTGACCAGCGAGAAGGACTGTGCAGTAACAGGGTTCCCCTGGGGATTGCAGCGAGCAGTCCAAGGGGCGGAGGAGTCTGCAGCTCGACCCTGGCAAAGAGGTGGTGACCTCGAGAAGGGCTGGCACACTAGGGGTTCTCCCTGGAAACCGTGGGGAGCTGAGAACACACGGGCCTGTGAGTCCACAACACCTTGGGAGGAGCGGAGTGATGGTCTGTCCCCGTCTCCTTAAGAAGGACATTGTAACCCTGTGCAAAAAGAGAGGGTTGAGCGTTGGAAAGTTCACCACAGCACAGTTAATCATGCAGCTGGAGGAGGATGACCGCTCTAAGGGACAGATTCCTGACCCCCAATGGGGCTATAGCAGGATCAGGGAGCAGCTGGAGTGGGAGCCAGGCATCGCCAAGACTCCTGTCCCCGACCAGACGGGGGTCTTCACGATCGGGTTCCCCATCGGGGGATCGAGACGGACGGGATTGGAGCTGAGTCCGAGAGAGCAAGAGGACTGTGGGAGACAGCGAGAGCCCGAGAAAGAGCTGCGGAAGCAGCAGCAGCATGAACTGGCGGTGGGGGAGCGGAGAGGCCTAGGGGACCTCCCCGGGGTGAGTGGGGATAGACCCCGGGGGGCCAGTTCCGCAGGGAACCTCGAGACTAAATTGCTGCCCCTGGTTAAGGAGGGGGGGATGTGGATGCCCACCTCACTGCCTTTGAGCAGGCTGGCGATTTGAACCAAGGGGACCCTGCGGAAAAGCCCCGGTGTCTAGCTCCCTTGCTGGGTCACAAGGCCGTAGACTCTGGTCAGCCAGATGGGTGGGGAGGTGGACAGGCTCCCACTCCTGACCCCAACCTATATGTCTGTGTGGAGTTTCCTGGGGCCAGGCCCCTCGGACCCCCAGTGGGAGCAGAAGGTGATGGTCAATGGGGAGACATTCCTGGGGTGGCGAGATCCTGGGACAGAGAGAACTGGTGTCAGGCCTTGGGTGGTGCAGCCTCAGATGCTGAGGGGCTGGGTGACCTGGGTGAGGGTCCCAGGGACGAAGCCCCTCGCCTTCCCTATGGTCCAGATCCCTGTGCAGACCCAGGAGGAGTGGGGCTGGCTGGTCGTTGGGGTGCCCCAGGACACCAGCTGCGAGACCCTGTTGTGAGGTGACTGTGTCTCTTTGGGACACGATCCAGTCCCTGTTCCTGTAACTGCCAAGGGTTTGAATTTGAATCCAGGGAACCAATCCGTGGAGAGGGAATGGTCAGTGAAAATGCAGATGACCTGGCTGGCAGCAGGGAGGAGCCGCTAGGCTCAGGCTACCTGCCTGCCTGTAACCAGACCCCTGGGGCTGGGTGGGACAGAGAGATGCTCCCTGCCCCCTTGCACACAAGAGTGGGGACTCTCCCTGGCTCTGATGCATTGAGGAAAGCAGTGGCCTGCCCCACTGGGACAGCAAGGGCAGCGCTGAGCACAGTGGGAGCTGAGACCCCAGCAGAGTGGGGGGAGACACAGGCAGGGCAGGGGATCTGTGGGGAGTGGCAAGGTGCTTGGTAAGGAAAGTTTGGATGAGCCTAGGCAGCCTTGCGATCTGATGGCTGTGTCCAGTCAGCAGGGTGGGAAGGCGAGGAGAGTGGAAGATGAGAGTCCCTGGACCTTACCTGTTAGCTGGGTGGAGAATTGGGACAGTGAAGGAAATGGGTCTCTGTCTGTCAGGGGTATTGACTTGCCTATGGAGGGAGCTACCCTGATCTCCAAGCAGTTGTCTGTGACCAGCCTTGTGTGCTGGGACAAAGGGAAAGAGATCCCAACCTGGGTGTCTGGTAAAGGAGAAAGTGTGTCCGGCTCTTCTTGGTCTGTGGAGCAGACAGAAGGGGCCTTTCAGCCTATGATGGTTGAGGGTCGTGCAGTTGTCTCAGAGCTGGTTCTGGACTCAGCTAAAGCCCAGGAAGGGAAGGGTCCTAAGTTTCTGTCTGCTCGGGAGAATGGCCCTGTAACTAGGTCGCATCCAGTTAGGGTCTATGTAAAATCCCAGAGACCAGACAATTCTGGTGCTTGTATTTTGCCTGTTGCTAGTGTGTTGTTGGAAAGGGTGGAGCAACTCTGTCTAATCAGGGTGAGATCCTAGCCAGGGCACAAGGAGAGCATGAAGGTGTGTGATTGTGTTACCTACTGAGGGTGTGGAAACCTGTAGCAAGAAGGAAAAGATTCCTGAACTTGTGTGTGGCAAAGGGAAGGAGAATGCTTCTAACCTTTTATCTAGGAAGTCTGTAAGTTTGCCTCAAAGGGGATTATGTAGGAATCCGCCTGATGGGCCAGAGGTGATTCTGGATGTAAGGGAGACCCAGAAAGAGTCTGTTGTTGCTCAGGAAAGTGTTCCCCTAGAGCAAGCCCTAGGTAAAGAGGGTAAGAGCAGAATTTCTGGGAGGGGTGAATTGTTGCATAGAGAAGCCCTAGGGAAAGGAATCCTCCTGGAGTCTTTGCAAGCAGTTTACTGCAACTGAAGGGTGTGAAAATGATTTAATCAAGAAAGTTTCAGTTCCTAACAGCCAGAAATGTTCTGTTGTGAATGGATCCACTGACTTTCCTGTTGAAAGATCCAGTGTGGATAGCTTTGAGAAGGTCTCAGATGGAGTGAAAGCTGTTAAGAAAGGTACACCGTCCTATAACCAAGTGGCTGTGTTTGGCCAGCTTGTTGGGAGACAAGGTTGTGGAGAAAGGGATGTCTCCATGCTAGTTCTGTAAGTGAACAGTATGTGGCCCAGGTCAAGATGGGGGCCCTTAACCAAGAGAGCCCAAATTGCAGCCCTCCAGACTGGAGCACTCGGAGAAAACCCAATCCCAGTTTGACCCCCTGGGGTTTTGGGGTGGCCAAAGGGCATGGGCTGCAGAAACCTTCCCACATGCAGCCTGCTAGTGCTATCGACCACCCCCGACCTAAGGGAGGGCGTGAAACTGGAAGGGCCTGGTGTAACTCCTACCAAGAAATGGGAGAGATGCTGGGGCATCCATGGGAACATTGGTGGCTTCGAACTTCCCCAGGTCACCGGGTAAAGTGACCCCGCTCAGTTCGATCTCGAAGGGGGGAGAGATGTGACGAAGTGGGCCTGTTCTTAATGTTTCCTCCGAATAGTGTGGGGGTGCCTCAGTTTCCCCTATGCAGTTCTTAAGTATCTAGGTGGTGGGGTAAGGGTGTATGGTCATTGCAGAGCCCTAGAGGGCAGGTGTGTGCAGGGGTCTGGACACAGAGAATGGCCGACACCCTGTTTCCTGGCCACTGATGGCCTGGGCCCTTCCCCCCCTGCGAGGTGAGAGCTGAAGGGTTGGAGAACAAAGGAATCAAGTGACCTCCTGGCCCAGGAAAGGAACAAAGCCCAGAGGAGGAGGGGCTGGAGGGATTTTCAGTTTGGGGCTGGCTGGGACATGGAGTGAAGGGCAGACGTGGTTGTCTGGCTCACGGCCCCCCAAAATGGACCCAGCTGAGGGGTCCCGTTCTCTGCACCTGCAAGCTCTGTTTTAGACCATGTTCCTGTCGTCTAATAAACCTTCTGTTTTCCTGGCTGGCTGAGAGTCACGTCTGACTGCGAAGTTGGGGTGCAGGACCCTCTGGCTTCCCCAGGAGCCCCGCCTGAGCGGACTCGCTGGGGGGAAGCACACGGAGGGGCAGAGGATGCTGAATGCTCCGAGGTCAGACCCAGGAAGGTGGAAGCCGGGTGAGCTGTGTGTCCTGAAGACAGGCTGCTCACAGAAAGGCGACTACCCCAGAGTCCTGACTGGCTTCATGGGGAGCAGTTCCAGAGCATCGCCCAGGGACTCCGTGACACGGGCACACAGAGAAAACAGCTCCTGGCGGGGATAGGGGGCGCTTGCAGGGGTGCACAGAAGTGCCTCTGTCCCGCTGCCCACCCTGGTGAGAGCCAGTGGGGGTCCCGACCCCAGGCTCTTGCCTGGGCCCAGGAGTGCCCCTGCAGTAACATCCCTGCCCTCTGCGGATCCCCGCCCCCGGCTCGCGGCCCGTTTCCGCCCTGTGGGGCCAGGGCCCGACCCCCTCCCCACTCAGGGCACAGACCCCAGGGTGGCCGGTGCCCCCCATGGCCGGCAGCTCCGAGCTGGGGCAGAGGGACGGCCGGGGCAGCCCCTCGGCAGGAGAACAAAGCCAGGCCCGGGACAGAGATGCGGGCGGCACCTATGGCTTTATTCAGCGACCCCAGGCGCTGGGGTCGCTCAGCGCAGCGGGGGGGTGGGGGCTCCCTGTGCGGCCCATGTGACCGCGTGCCCGTGGCATCTGGGGGGCCCAGACTACCCCCTAGGAATGGGGGACATGAAGGGAAGGGGAGACCTCAAAGGATGCTGGGAAATTCTCAGGCTATGTCAGAAAAGGTGCAGAACCAGCATTGAGTCGGGGAAGGGCAATAAATTAACGATGGTGGCTGGCGCGGAGAGAAGTCTGGGGGGAGGGGGTCTCAGTTGGCAGAGGGAGCCCCCAAGTGGGGCTTTCACAGGTGGTTTCTCAGGATGTGGGGTGCAGAGGTGTGGCCAGCCGGGGGGTTTCTCAGGGCCCCCTGTGGCGAGGTTCCTGGAGGCTCATCCAGCTGTTCGTTCGCTCCTCGAAGGCAGGTTCCCCGCAGGGGTGTCGCTCTCCAGAGCTGGGGGGTCTGCCTGCAATAGAGAGCCATGAGGTCATGCGGGGCGGGGACGGGCCTGATCTGGGCCCCGACGCTGGGGGACCCAGGCAGGGCTAGGGTAATGGGGACCCAGGGTGGAGAGACAGGTGGGGACCCAGCCCCCCCAGCGCAGGACGGCTGCAGCCCCAGCCATGGGGGGTGAGAGGTGCAGGGGGGACCCCTCCCAGAGTCCTTTGTGGAGGCTCCCACGTGATGCAGTCAGAGCAGGTGGCCCTGGGAGTGCTGGGGAGAGGTCAGGGTTTGGGGTGCAGGGCACAGGGCGGAGATGGGGCAGGGCAGGCGTGGGGGAGAGGGGGGCGTCAGTACCTCGCGCTCAGCTGTGCAGGTTCTCATAGTCGGGGCCGTCGTCCTCGCTCTCCCGGTTGCTGGCGCCTGTGACGGGAGCCAGAGGGGGTGAGACGGGGCTTCCCCAGAACTGCCCCCCCGCCAGGCCCCACCCTCAGGGCTCACCAAAACCCCTCCAGCCCCCCACAGAGCTCCCCAGAACCCCCCCTGGCCCCACACACGGGGCTTCCCCACAGCCCAGCCTCCTTGGGTGCTATTCATACATCTTGCTTGTAAGGAGGTCCCTGGGGCCCCAGCGAGGAGGTCCCTGGGAGGAAGGGTACCCCCAGCTTGGGGATGCCCCCACTCACCATAGCGGAGGAGGGGCAGGTACCCCCCACACACACACTCACCATAGTGGGCGTCAGGGATGCTGGATCCAGGCTCTGGCATGTTGACGTACTCCAGGCTGTCAGCTGTGGGGAGCGATCGGGGGCAGTGAGCCACGGCGTGTGCAGGGGGACCCCCTGACCGGGGATGGAGGAACTGCCCCAGGGGACCCCAGTGCACTGGGGCCTGTGGGGTTCAGTCCCCACTACCATCCCCCTGTGCACTGGGATGCCAACCCGGCCCCCGGGGGACCCTGGGGTGGGGGGGGTCAGTCTCATCTCCTCCCCACAACCCCTCCCCTGCTGCTCCTCCCCACAGGCCCTACCCGGGAATTGCCCTCTTCCTCCAGTCAGCCCCAGTTCCAGGATCCCCCCCCCACCCCCCTGTGTGGGTCAGACACAGACAGACAGATGGGGTTGGGGGTCCCGCACTCACCCAGCGACTCCCTCTGGGCCTCCGGCATGTTCTCGTACTCATCCCCCATTGCCACTGCCAGAGAAGGGGTCAGTGAGGGGGGAGGACCTGCTCTCCAACTTCTCCCTACAGCAGGGACCCTGGGAACCCCCCAGCCCCTGCCCCAACTGCTCCCCATACCCCCAACCCCCAGGCCCCAAGCTGGAACCCACCCAGAGATGTTCGGGTCACTCCTCTCCCCATAAATTACACCTGGATCCCAATACGGCTGGGCTACTGGGGGCCGGGGATACACCCAAATGGGGTGCGAGGGATGAGATAGTGATCAGGGCAAGAAGGGGTCAGGTGGCTGTTTCCTCCCCTTGCCCCCACAGCGCAATGCCAGGGGGCAGAGGGAGGTTAATGCTGATCACAGGGGACGGTGGAACTGCCCGACACTAGATCCACCCATAAACAGTCCCGGGGACTGTATGGGCCCAAGCTAAGGTTGGGAGACAGGTACCCAGAGTGGCCCTCTGAGGTGTCTCTGCTCAGGCCCTGTGGGAGATGGGTGGGCTTGGCAGGGGCCCAGACTCACCTGAGGACACGCTGTCCCTGAGCTCTGGCCCCGAGGTGACCACCTCTTTGGGGGACGTCTCCGTGATGCTGTCGGGAAGCACCTCCCTATGTGGGGAGGAGGAGGAATGGGAAGGGTGAGACTGACCAGCGAGAGCATGCACCGCACTCCTGGCTCTGACCCTGCCCTGCCCCCCACCCACCCACAGCAATGACCGCAGTGACACCCTGACACCCCAACATTCACCACAGTCATGTAATTAGGATATGTTCTGTACAAAGTCTGCTTTGTGACGTATCATTCTAAAAGTCCTGATCTGCTAGACAGTCGTATCCCATTGGATTGTATATGCCAGCATCGTACGTGAAGTTACGAAGCTGGGCTACGTAGGTGTTACTGAAACACGTGTGAGGTTGAGAACACCCACAAGCAGCCTTTCAGGTACAACAATGTTAGTGGCTTATTGAGGAAATACACACAAGCACCAGGATTACCCCAGGAACTGTGTACAACAGACACCTCTCCGAGACAGCACTACGCAATGGGAACTGTCTGACCCAGCTCACAGCAAAAGAGCTTTCCAGCAAGTGGGGAGAAGGTAGAAAAGGGGGAAATGACATCATGTGGGGACCTCACTCTCCCTGCAACACCACACCTGGAGGACTGATGGTCCCAGGCTAGAGGAAGTTTTAGCCTGTGTATGAAAACCTGGAAAACCAAGGCCTTAAGAATCTGCCAGCCTGTTTATCACTCAGGGTGAGAATTTGCTAATTTATATCCTGCCTCTCTAGCGTGTTAAGCTCAGTTTGCAGTTTTACTAAAATAATCTGCCTTGATCTGTTTGCTATTCCATATAATCACTTAAAATCTATCTTTTGTGGTTAATAAAGTTGGTTTTGTTTTCTCTAAAACCAGTTTGTGGAATTCATAACTGGGGGGCAGAAAGCTGTGCATATCTTCCTCCACATTGGGGGGGGGGCGGATTTCATGAGCTTACGCTGTACAGTTCTCTGTGCAGCTCAAGAGGATACAATTTAGGGTTTACACTCCAGAGGGGGTTTGCACTTGAGTGCTGGGCAACTCCCGAGCTGAGTCTTCCCACACAGAGCTGATTTCAGCGTCTGTGTCTTCCTGCCACTGGGTGCGTCCCTACCCGTGTGTGGGTTGGAGGGGGCTTGAGGGCCTGGCTCAGCAGGGCAGGGAAAGGGAGCCAGATGGCTGGAACCGGAGGGCTCAGTGGGACCCCAGTACATTAGGTGGCACCCCAGAACGGGGGAGCAACCTGTCACCGTGGTGCAGCAAGCAGGGCCATGTGCACAGCCGATCGTGCCGAGACACTGGTGGTGAGTTTCGGTGAGTTTTAAGCGGAGAACAGACAAAGTGGTTCCTGGTTTGCTATTTTCGGTTTGCTTATTCCGGGCAAGGGAAGCAGGGACAGGAAAGCGAGTGACAGTGAAGCCACCACAAAGCTGGAGCTCTGCAGCTTCCAGGCGGATGAAAGAGCGGAGCTGCACAAGAGACAGCGGCAGAGAGACCAGGGAGCGGAAGGAGCCAGACAAAGAGCAGCCCATGAGCTGGCCGTGGAAGAAGCCAGCCATGGAACTGAAAGACAGGGCGAGGGAGCCCAGGCGGGTGGAACCGGGGGGTCAGTGGGACCCCAGTACATTAGGGGGCGCCCTGGAAGGGGGGGCAACCTGTCACAGCTCCCATCCATGACCTTTGACCCCCAGGCTTGGACCCAGTGCCACCCCCCAGCCCTGCCACACCGTGGCCTGTCCCCCGCAGGCCTCCCCGACCCATCTCCCCCTGCCCCCCATCTTCCCCCCACCCCCAGCCCCCACTGCCCCCCCATGGCCCGTACACGTAGCCGGTGATGTAGAGCTCGTTGTTATAGTCATTGTCGTCGTCGTCATCCCCACGGGGTCGCTCTGCAACCGAGACACAGGGAGGGGGGTTAGCATGGGGGGGCACCGGCTGCTCTGACCCCCTCTCCCCCGCCCCCTTCCCCTCCCACCTGCCCCCACCCTCTGCTCACTCCACCCCCTCCCACCACCTCTCCCGCCCCCAATCTCTGCCCACCCCTCCGACCCTCCTGCCCCACAACCTGGCAGTGGTTCTGACACTGACCCCTAACCCCCCCCACACTAACCGGTGGGTGTCCAGACTCACCCTCATTCTCGTAGCTGGGGACGCTGTCTGGAGAGGGAGGGGAGAGAAATGTGTCCGTCACCCCCAAAGACCGGTGACCCCCTCCTCCCCCTCCCCATATCTCTGCCCGTCACTCCCCACTCCTCCATCCTCCCCGTCCATCTGTCTGTCCATCACTGCTATCCCATCTGTCCATCCCCCCAGCCGTCCGTCCGTCCGTCCCCCGTCCGCCTGTCCCCCCATCCATCTGTCTGTCCATCACTGCTATCCCGTCCGTCTATCCCCCATCTGCCCATCCCCCTGTCGGTCCATCTGTCCATCACTGCTACCCCGTCCGTCCGTCCCCCCAGCTCTTCTTCCGTCTGTCCATCATGACTATCCCATCTGTCCAGCCCCCCAGCCGTCTGCCCATCACCCCCAGCTGTCCACCCGTCCATCCCCCATCTGCCTTGCCCCCCAGCCGTCCGCCTGTCCCCCGAACTGTCCATCCATTCCCCCATCTACCCATCCCCCTGTCCGTCTGTCTGTCCATCATGACTATCCCGTCCCTGCCCCAGCCCTCCGCCTGTCCACCCATCCATCCATCCCCCGTCTGTCTCCCTGTGTTTCTGTCTGTATGTCCCCATTTCTCTCTCCCTGCCAGCCCCCCACACTCACCGTTGTCGGTCTCTGTCCTGGTGAAGGAGACTTGGCGGCTCTGGGGTGCCTGTGGGGATCGCCTGGAAATGGGGGGGCTGGATCAGGAGGGACAGGCCAGCCCTGAGCCCCACCATCCAGCACACGGACACCCCTGCCATCCCCAACATGCCCTGCCCCATGCAGAGCACATGCCTACCACGCCCCCCAGACGGAGAGGAATTTTCTGCGAGATTTTGGGTGAATACTGTGTGTGCCTCAGTTTCCCCGGATGCATTGTTCACGAGCGGCGGGGAAGGGCCCTGTGCTCTCTGCAGAGGCCCAGCGATGCAGAGGAGGGGCATCCAGCTGTCTCGGGTTTGGGCCAGGTCCATGGAGCACAATGGCAAATCCAATCACCGGGATATTTGCTAACGACTGTGTCTTGCCCCCCCGCCCCCTGAAAGCCAGCCAGGCATGCCCCGCGGGGGAGTTCAGAGGACAGAGGGGACCAGGCGGGGTTGGTACGTGTTGGCCGGGGGGTGGCGGGTTGGTGTCGCTGCTCCCCCAGGACGGGGCCGGGGGTCTCTGCAGCTTTAACCTGCTGCTCTCTGGGCTACCCGAGGGCTGGGCCGTGGCCAGTCCCACAGGAACCTGGGCTCCGGCTCAGGGGGAAGCTGCAGGGCTCACCCTGGAGGAAGAGTGGGACCCCGGGGGTCTGTTCCAAAGCAGGGGGCCATAGCCCTGATCCTGGGGCTCTGTGACACCCACACACGCCCTGACGTATCCACAGCAAGGTGACCGCAGCGCCCCCACACCCCCTGAGCAGCGTCTGTGGGGCCCACCCAGTGCCCACCAGCCCCAGAGACTGGGCCAGAGGTAGCTAAGGCCTGTGGGGTGGATTTATGGGGCACTAGGGGAGCCCACGGGTTCTGGGCAGGGATCAGGGGGCAGCTCCAAGGGGTGGGAGGATTGGGGGAAACTCAGCAATGTACAGGAACTGCTCAGGGTGGGGGGCAGGGAAGAAGGGGGGTCGCTGGGGTACTCACGGGATGGACTAGAACGGCTCGGGGGGTGTGTCCTGGGGCTGGGGGCAGGGCAGGAAGGGGGGGTCGCTGGGGTACTCACGGGATGGACGGGAACGGCTCGGGGGGGGTTGTCCCGGGGGTGGGGGCAGGGCAGGAAGGGGGGCTCGCTGGGGTACTCCCGGGATGGACGGGAACGGCTCAGGGTGGGGTGTCCCGGGGGTGGGAGCAGAGCAGGAAGGGGGGGTCGCTGGGGTACTCCCGGGATGGACGGGAACGGTTCGGGGGGGGGTGTCCCGGCGGTGGGGGCAGGGCAGGAAGGGGGGGTCGCTGGGGTACTCCCGGGATGGACGGGAACGGCTCGGGGGGGGGGTCCCGGGGGGGGGCAGGGCAGGAAGGGGGGGGTCGCTGGGGTACTCCTGGGATGGACGGGAACGGCTCAGGGTGGGGATGTGACAAAGTGGGACTGTTTTTAATGTTTCCTCTGAATAGTGTGGGGGTGCCTCAGTTTCCCCTAGGCATTTCCTAAGTCTCTAGGGGGTGGGGTAAGGGTGTATGATCATTGCAGAGCCCTAGAGGGCAGGTGTGTGCAGGGGTCTGGACACAGAGAATGGCCAACACCCTGTTTCCTGGCCACTGATGGCCTGGGCCCTTCCCCCCTGCAAGGTGAGAGCTAAAGGGTTGGAGAACAAAGGAATCCGGTGACCTCCTGGCCCAGGACAGGGACAAAGCCCAGAGGAGGAGGGGCTGGGGGGAGTTTCAGTTTGGGGCTGGCTGGGACATGGAGTGAAGGGCAGACGGGGTTGTCTGGCTCACTGCCCCCCCCAAAATGGACCCAGCTGAGGGGTCCTGTTCTCTGCACCTGCAAGCTCTGTGTTAGACCATGTTCCTGTCGTCTAATAAACCTTCTGTTTTCCTGGCTGGCTGAGAGTCACGTCTGACTGCGAAGTTGGGGTGCAGGACCCTCTGGCTTCCCCAGGACCTCGCCTGAGCGGACTCGCTGGGGGAAGCACAAGGAGGGGCAGAGGATGCTGAATGCTCAGAGGTCAGACCCAGGAAGGTGGAAGCCGGGTGAGCCGTGTGTCCTGCAGACAGGCTGCTCCCCGAGAGGAGACTGCCCCAGAGTCGTGACTGGCTTCATGGGGAGCAGTTCCAGAGCATCGCCCAGGGACTCCGTGACAACTGGTGGCAGAAGTGGGATGTACTGCACCCCGTGGATTGGGCTTCCTGCAGTAAGTGACTGGGGAGCAGTAAAACGAAGGGGGATTGATGGGGACCAGGCGTGCTGAAGATTCAGAGAGAGACGGTTTCAGGGGGCGGTTAACTCCTGGAAGTGTGTGACCAGAGAGAAGGACTTTTGCAGTAACAGGGTCCCCCGGGGGATTGCAGCGAGCGGTCCCAGGGGCGGAGGAGTCTGCAGCTCGACCCTGGCAAAGAGGTGGTGACCTCGAGAAGGGCTGGCACACTAGGGGTTCTCCCTGGAAACCGTGGGGAGCTGAGAGCACACAGGCCTGTGAGTCCACAACAATTTGGGATGGTCTGTCATCGTCTCCTTAAGTTTCCACGATATGCATCTGAGGAAGTGAGCTGTAGCTCACGAAAGCTTATGCTCTAATAAATTGGTTAGTCTCTAAGGTGCCACAAGTCCTCCGTCTCCTTAAGAAGGACATTGTAACCCTGTGCAGAAAGAGAGGGTTGAGCATTGGAAAGTTCACCAAAGCAGAGTTCATCGTGCAGCTGGAGGAGGATGACCGCTCTAAGGAACAGATTCCTGACCCAAATGGGGCGATAGCAGGATCTGGGAGCAGCTGGAGCGGGAGCCAGGCATCCCCAAGACTCCTGTCCCCGACCAGACGAGGGTCTTCACGATCGGGTTCCCCGTTGGGGGATCGGAGACGGACGGGATTGAAGCTGAGTCCGAGAGAGCAAGAGGACTGTGGGAGACAGCGAGAGCCCGAGAAAGAGCTGCAGAAGCAGCAGCAGCATGAACTGGCGGTGGGGGAGCGGAGAGGCCTAGGGGACCCCCCAGGGGTGAGTGGGGATAGATCCCGGGGGGCCAGTTCTGCAGGGAACCTCGAGACTAAATTGCTGCCCCTGGTTAAGGAGGGGGAGGATGTGGATGCCCACCTCACTGCCTTTGAGCAGGCTGGAGATTTGAACCAGGGGGACCCTGCGGAAAAGCCCCGGTGTCTAGCTCCCTTGCTGGGTCCCAAGGCCACAGACTCCATCAGCCCGATGGGTGGGGAGGTGGACAGGCTCCCACTCCTGATCCCAACCTATATGTCTGTGTGGAGTTTCCTGGGGCCAAGCCCCTCGGACCCACAGTGGGAGCGGGAGGGGATGGTCAATGGGGAGACATTCCTGGGGTGGCGAGATCCTGGGACAGAGGAAACTGTTGTCAGGCCCTGGGTGGTGCAGCCTCAGATGCTGAGGGGCTGGGTGAGCTGGGTGAGGGTCCCAGGGACGAAGCCCCTCGCCCTGCCTATGGCCCAGATCCCTGTGCAGACCCAGGAGGGGTGGGGCTGGCTGGTTTTTGGGGTTCTCTGGGATATCGGCTGCGAGACCCTGTTGTGGGGTGACCATGTCTCTTTGGGACAGGATCCAGGCCTTACTCCTGTAACTGCCAAGGGTTTGAATTTGAATCCAGGGAACCAATCGGCGGAGAGGAAAATGGTCAGTGAAAATGCAGATGACCTGGCTGGCAGCAGGGAGGAGCGGGTAGGCTCAGGCTACCTGCCTGTCCGTAACCAGACCCATGGGGCTCCCTGCCCCCTTGAGCACCCAAGGGGCTCACGCTGGCTCTGATGCTGTGAGGAAAGCAGGGAGCTTGCTGCCTATCCCCACTGGGACAGCAAGGGCAGTGCTGAGCAAGGGGGAAGATAAGAGCCCAGCTGAGTGGGGGGAGACACAGGCAGGGCAGGGGATCTGTGGGGAGTGGCAAGGTGCTTGGTAAGGAAAGTCTGGATGAGCCTAGGCAGCCTTGTGAGCTGATGGCTGTGTCTAGTCAGCAGTGGGGAAAGGCGAGGAGAGTGGAAGATGAGAGTCCCTGGACCTTACCTGTTAGCTGGGTGGAGAATTGCGACAGGGAAGGAAACGTCCCTGTGTCTGTCAGGGGTATTGACTTGTCTGTGGAGGGAACTACCCTAGTCTCCAAGCAGTTGTCTGTGACCAGCCTTGTGTGCTGGGACCAGGCGAATGAGATCCCAAGCTGGGTGTCTGGGAAAGGAGAAAGTGTGTCCGGCTCTTCTTTGTCTGTGGAGCAGACAGAAGGGGCCTTTCAGCCTGTGACGGTTGAGGGTCGTGCAGTTGTCTCAGAGTTGGTTCTGGATTCAGTTAAAGCCCAGGAGGGGAAGGGTCCTAAGTTTGGGTCTGCTCAGGAGAATGGCCCTGTAACTAGGTCACATCTAGTTAGTGTCTATGTAAAATCCCAGAGCCCAGACAATTCTGGTGCTTGTATTTTGCCTGTTGCTAGTGTGTTGTTGGAAAGGGTGCAGCAACTCTGTCTGATCAGGGTGAGATCCTAGCCAGGGCACAAGGAGAGCATGAAGGTGTGTGATTGTGTTACCTACGGAGGGTGTGGAAACCTGTAGCAAGAAGGAAAAGATTCCTGAACTTGTGTGTGGCAAAGGGAAGGAGAATGCTTCTGACCTTTTATCTAGGAAGTCTGTCAGTTTGCCTGAAAGGGGATTATGTAGGAATCCATCGGATGGGCCAGAGGTGATTCTGGATGTAAGGGAGACCCAGAAAGAGTCTGTTGTTGCTCAGGAAAGTGTTCCTCTAGAGCAAGCCCTAGGTAAAGAGGGTAAGAGCAGAATTTCTGTGAGGGGTGAACTGTTGCATAGAAAAGCCCTCGGGAAAGGAATCCTCGTGGAGTCTTTGCAAGAAGTTTACTGCCACTGAAGGGTGTGAAAAGGATTTAATCAAGGAAGTTTCAGTTCCTAACAGCCAGAAATTTTCTGTTGTGAATGGATCCACTGACTGTCCTGTTGAAAGACCCAGTGTGGAGAGCTTTGAGAAGGTCTCAGATGAAGTGAAAGCTGTTAAGAAAGTTAAACAGTCCTATAACCAAGTGGCTGTGTTTGGCCAGCTTGTTGGGGAGAAGACCCAATCCCAGTTTGACCCCCTGGGGTTTTGGGGTGGCCAAAGGGCACGGGCCACATAAACCTTCCCACATGTGGCCTGCGAGTGCTGTCGACCACACCCGACCTAAGGGAGGGCGTGAAACTGGAAGGTAACTCCTACCAAGGAATGGGAGAGATGCTGGGGCATCCATGGGAACATTGGTGGCTTCGAACTTCCCCAGGTCACCAGCTAAAGTGACCCCGCTCAGTTCGATCTCGAAGGGGGGAGTGATGTGACGAAGTGGGACTGTTCTTAATGTTTCCTCTGAATAGTGTGGGGGTGCCTCAGTTTCCCCTAGGCAGTTCTTAAGTATCTAGGGGGTGGGGTAAGGGTGTATGATCATTGCAGAGCCCTAGAGGGCAGGTGTGTGCAGGAGTCTGGACACAGAGAATGGCCGACACCCTGTTTCCTGGCCACTGATGGCCTGGGCCCTTCCCCCCTGCAAGGTGAGAGCTGAAGGGTTGGAGAACAAAGGAATCAGGTGACCTCCTGGCCCAGGAAAGGAACAAAGCCCAGAGGAGGAGGGGCTGGAGGGAGTTTCAGTTTGGGACTGGCTGGGACAAGGAGTGAAGGGCAGACGTGGTTGTCTGGCTCACTGCCCCCCCCCCCCCAAAATGGACCCGGCTGAGGGGTCCTGTTCTCTGCACCTGCAAGCTCTGTGTTAGACCATGTTCCTGTCATCTAATAAACCTCTGTTTTACTGGCTGGCTGAGAGTCACGTCTGACTGCGAAGTTAGGGGGCAGGACCCTCTGGCTTCCCCAAGACCCTGCCTGGGCAGACTCACTGTGGGAAGCGCACGGAGGGGCAGAGGAGGCTGGAGGCTCCGGGGTCAGACCCAGGAAGGTGGAGCCGGGTGAGCTGGGTGTCCTGCAGACAGGCTGCTCCCCGAGAAGAGACTGCCCCAGAGTCCTGCCCGGCTTCATGGGGAGCAGTTCCAGAGCATCGCCCAGGGACTCCGTGACAGGGGGTGTCCCAGGGGTGGGGGCAGGGCAGGAAGGGGGGTCGCTGGGGTACTCCTGGGATGGACGGGAACGGCTCAGGGTGGGGGGTTGGGGCAGGGCAGGAAGGGGGGGGTCACTGGGTTACTCCTGGGATGGACGGGAACGGCTCAGGGTGGGGGTGTCCCAGGAGTGGGGGCAGGGCAGGAAGGGGGGGTCGCTGGGGTACTCACAGGATGGACGGGAACGGCTCAGGGTGGGGTGTCCCGGGGGTGGGGACAGGGCAGGAAGGGGGGGTCACTGGGGTACTCACAGGATGGACGGGAACGGCTCAGGGTGGGGTGTCCCGGGGGTGGGGACAGGGCAGGAAGGGGGGCTCGCTGGGGTACTCCCGGGATGGATGGGAACGGCTCAGGGTGGGGGTGTCCCGGGGTTGGGGACAGGGCAGGAAGGGGGGCTCGCTGGGGTACTCCCGGGATGGACGGGAACGGCTCAGGGTGGGGGTGTCCCGGGGTTGGGGACAGGGCAGGAAGGGGGGCTCGCTGGGGTACTCCCGGGATGGACGGGAACGGCTCAGGGTGGGGGTGTCCCGGGGGTGGGGGCAGGGCAGGAAGGGGGGCTCGCTGGGGTACTCCCGGGATGGACGGGAACGGCTCAGGGTGGGGTGTCCCGGGGGTGGGGACAGGGCAGGAAGGGGGGCTCGCTGGGGTACTCACGGGATGGACAGGAACTGCTCAGCGGGAGCCACCGGTTGCTGTTTGATCTGGTTCCTGGAGGGATCTGGGGAGACACAGGCAGACAGGACAGTGGCTTGACTGGGGGGCATTGGGGCGGGAAGATGGGGGTTCAGGGGTGTGGAGGTGCGGCGGTGCGCATGGCAGGGGATGGGGGAGCAGGGAGTACAGTGTGGGGGTGTGGAATAGGGGATGGGGTGCAGGGGATATGAGAGGTGACAGAGGTACAGGGTGGGGTGCATGGGGGGTACTCACAGTTGGCTCGGGTCAGCACCATGAAGCTGTTGGGGGGGACACAAGGTGGGGGTCTGTGGGGGGCAGAGGAGACACCATTAGAGCCAGACAAGGTCCCCACCTCAGCACCTGCCAGATACCACCAGGGATCCCACCAACCCCCCCCCACTCACCCCAAGGGAGCCCCCCACATGCCCAGTCCCCCCTGCCCTCTGTCCAATCCCAGCCTTTAAGACCACACCCCACTTCCCCACCCTTCGCACCTCCCCCAGGGAACCCCAATCCCCTGCCTGGCAGCCCCCTCGCTGTGCGACAGACAGACAGACACGGGGACAGACTCACTTGTACTCGTAGTCCCCCACCGCCTGGGCACCGTGGGCTGGCGAGAGAGCAGGGCACAGCGTTAGGGGTGGGGGCAGAGGGGTCTGTCCCACTCTGCTCCCATGGATGGGAGAGATTGAGGGGACAGGACCCCCCATGTTAGCCCAGCAAGGGGGAGGGGGCTGGTGTGGGGTTGGGGGTGGGGAGCAGGGTGTATGTTGCGGGGGGGGGGGGGAGGAAGGTGTGGGGATGTCCCTGGGGGAAGCAGTGTGTTTGTGGGGGTGGCTCTGGGGGGGAGCAGGGTGTGTGTCAGGGGGAGCTCAGGGGGAGCTGGGGTGGGGGTACCTGGGGGGGCAGGAAGGCATGGGGGGGCAGGTGCTGGGTCCCCTTGTGCATTGGGGTGAATGCCACGCTGCCCCCCTGGCTGGAGCTGGGGCAGCCTGGAGCTGGACTTACCAGAGGAGCCGGTGTCCCGGCAGCCGATGCAGAGAGCGGTGGCCAGCACTGCCGGGAGAACCAGCACAAAGGCCCAGAGCACCCCGGCCAGAGAGACGGCCTCCATCGCACCTGGGGGGGAGAGGGGGAGAGGAGGTTGGGGGGGACCCCGGCCAGGGAGACGGCCTCCGTCGCACCTGGGGGGGAGAGGGGGAGAGGAGGTTGGGGGGGACCCCGGCCAGAGAGACGGCCTCCGTCGCACCTGGGGGGGACCCCGGCCAGAGAGACGGCCTCCATCTCACCTGGGGGGGAGAGGGGGAGAGGAGGTTGGGGGGGACCCCGGCCAGGGAGACGGCCTCCGTCGCACCTGGGGGGGAGAGGGGGAGAGGAGGTTGGGGGGGACCCCGGCCAGGGAGACGGCCTCTGTCGCACCTGGGGGGGAGAGGGGGAGAGGAGGTTGGGGGGGACCCCGGCCAGAGAGACAGCCTCCGTCGCACCTGGGGGGGAGAGGGGGAGAGGAGGTTGGGGGGGACCCCGGCCAGAGAGACGGCCTCCGTCGCACCTGGGGGGGACCCCGGCCAGAGAGACAGCCTCCATCGCACCTGGGGGGGACCCCAGCCAGAGAGACAGCCTCCATCGCACCTGGGGGGGAGAGGAGGTTGGGGGGACCCTGGCCAGAGAGACGGCCTCCATCACACCTGGGGGGGACCCCGGCCAGAGAGATGGCCTCCATCGCACCTGGGGGGGAGAGGGGGAGAGGAGGTTGGGGGGGACCCCAGCCAGGGAGACGGCCTCCATCGCACCTGGTGGGGAGAGGGGGAGAGGAGGTTGGGGGGACCCCGGCCAGAGAGACGGCCTCCATCGCACCTGGGGGGGACCCCGACCAGAGAGATGGCCTCCATCGCACCTGGGGGGGAGAGGGGGAGAGGAGGTTGGGGGGACCCCGGCCAGAGAGACGGCCTCCATCGCACCTGGGGGGGACCCCGACCAGAGAGATGGCCTCCATCGCACCTGGGGGGGAGAGGGGGAGAGGAGGTTGGGGGGACCCCGGCCAGAGAGACGGCCTCCATCGCACCTGGGGGGGACCCCGACCAGAGAGATGGCCTCCATCGCACCTGGGGGGGAGAGGGGGAGAGGAGGTTGGGGGGACCCCGGACAGAGAGAGGGCCTCCATCGCACCTGGGGGCGGGGTGGGGGAGGGGAGCCAGGGCTCCTGGGTTCTCTCCCAGCTCGGGGCGGGGAGTGGGGCCTGGTGGGTTGGAGCGGGGCGGTGGGGTCTGGGAGGCAGGACTCATAGAAGATCAGGGTTGGAAGGGACCTCGGGAGGTCATCTAGGTGTCGTGTCCCCCCCCCAACTCCCCCGCTCAAAGCAGGACCGACCCCCAACTAAATCATCCCAGCCAGGGCTTTGTCAGGTCTGACCTTAAAAACCTCAAAGGAAGGAGATAAACCCTGGATTTGTGCTGGAAATGGCCCACCTTGATTATCATACACATTGTAAGGAGAGTGATCACTTTAGATAAGCTATTACCAGCAGGAGCGTGGGGTGGGGAGAGAAAACCTTTTGCAGTGGTAAACACCCATTTTTTCATGGTCTGTGTGTATAAAAACATCTGCTGTATTTTCCACTTTATGCATCCGATGAAGTGGGCTGTAGCTCACGAAAGCTCATGCTCAAATAAATTGGTTAGTCTCTAAGGTGCCACAAGTACTCCTGTTCTTTTTGCGGATACAGACTAACAGGGCTGCTACTCTGAAACCTCCCTAGGTAACGCATTCCAGTGTTTCACCACCCTCCCAGTGAAATAGTGTTTCCTAATATCCAACCTAAACCTCCCCCACTGCAACTTGAGACCATTACTCCTTGTCCTGTCCTCTTCTACCATTGAGAACAGTCTAGATCCATCCTCTCTGGAACCACCTCTAAGGTAGTTGAAAGCAGCTATCAAATCCCCCCTCATTCTTCTCTTCCGCAGACTAAACAATCCCAGTTCCCTCAGCCTCTCCTCGTAACTCATGTGTTCTAGACCCCTAATCATTTTTGTTGCCCTTCGCTGGACTCTTTCCAATTTATCCACATCCTTCTTGTAGTGTGGGGCCCAAAACTGGACACAGTACTCCAGATGAGGCCTCACCAATGTCGAATAGAGGGGGACGATCACGTCCCTCGATCTGCTCGCTATGCCCCTACTTATACATCCCAAAATGCCATTGGCCTTCTTGGCAACAAGGGCACACTGCTGACTCATAGCCAGCTTCTCGTCCACTGTCACCCCTCAGTCCTTTTCCGCAGAACTGCTGCCCAGCCGCTCGGTCCTTAGTCTGTAGCCATGCATGGGGCTCTCTCCAGGCTCTGGGAGGGGAGCGGGGCCTGGTGGGTTGGAGTGGGGAGGGGGCGGGAGCCAGGACTCCTGGGTTTCATCCCTGACTCTGCTGCTGCTGGACTGTGGGATCTGCCCCAGGCCCTTGGCCACCAAGCCCGCCATTGCTGGGCCGTCTCTCGCAGGGTATGTGCAGCACCGAGCACGCTGGGTCCCAGGCTGGGCCGATGGTGGGGCCGGATCCCGCCGGCTCCTGGGGGGTTGTGGGGGGGAGGGTGAGTCACCGGGGTGGGGGAGGCCGGATCTGCTGCTGCAGCAGGTGGGTGGAGGGACCAGGGCTGCCGGCTCGGGCGCTGCTCAGCTCCGTCTCTGCAGCTGCGGTTTCCACCCCAGCAGCGCCCGGCTCTCGCTGCAGCTGCCGCCCCCAGGGAGCCGCGGCTGGGGCCTGCCCCGAGCTCCCGGCAACGCAGCCGCAGCGGGGCCCAGCTCACACGCAGGCCAGGCCCCTGCGCCAGAGACCCTGGGGCCTGCCAGGCTCCCGCTGCCCCGGGTGCCGGCCGCCTGCACCATCCCCACCCACGCCGGGGTCACGCCTCACTTCTTGTGCCTTATTATGGCAGGACCGACCCGAACTCCCTGGGCTCCTCCCCCCGCCCAGATCAAAGGCCCATGAGTTGGGGTGCTGCCGCCCAGACACAGAGGAAGAGACAGTCCCAAACACACAAAGCGTGAGAAAGGAAACTAACACTCCACGGGGGGCAGGGACCAGCCCCAAGTCACACAGGAGAGCTGGGGACAGAACCCAGGAGTCCTGGCTCCCAGCCTGCCCCCACCCCCACCACTGGGCCCCACTCCCCTCCCAGAGCTGGAGACAGAACCCAGGAGTCCTGACCCCCCTGCTCTAAACACTAGATCCCGCTCCCCTCCCAGAGCTGGGAGAGGACCCAGGAGTCCTGACCCCCAGCTCCCCTACTCTAACCCACTAGACGCTCCCACCCTCGAAGCAGGACAGAACCCAGGAGTCCTGGCTCCCAGTCACAACCCCCATCCTGCTCCTGTCCCAGTCCCCGTGTCAGAGGGACACAGCCCTGCACGCCCCCCCGC
Organism: Lepidochelys olivacea; assembly: GCF_965140295.1. NCBI lineage: Eukaryota > Metazoa > Chordata > Testudines > Cheloniidae > Lepidochelys > Lepidochelys olivacea. Next base: position 220,073 of record NW_028181947.1, on the reverse strand, counting down.
CAGGCCCCCATCCAGGGCAGCCCCTGCTAGCATGGCTCCTGCAAACAGGCCCTGGCCGGGGCAGCGTGAGCCCTGGAGCGTGGCCAAGGGCCGACCACAAACCACCGGGTCGGTTAGGGTCGGAAACCGGCAGCGCTTGGGAACTCACTGGAGAGGAACCAGCGGGGTGGTGGGGGGAGCTGGAGAAGAAGATGGGGGGGCCATCAAGATCACCATTGAGGGGTGCCAGCGGGGGGGGGAGAGCCCAGGGCTAACGGGGGCTGTGGGTCGGGGTTGAGGGGCACCGGAGAGGTGGGGGAGGAGAGGGGAGCCCAGGGCTAACGGGGGCTGTGGGTCGGGGTTGAGGGGCACCGGAGAGGTGGGGGGGCAGGGGAGGGCCCAGGGCTAACGGGGGCTGTGGGTCGGGGTTGAGGGGCACCAGAGAGGTTGGGGGGTAGTGGGGGAGCCCAGGGCTAACGGGGGCTGTGGGTCGGGGTTGAGGGGCGCCGGAGAGGTGTGGGGGAGCAGTGGGGGAGCCCAGGGCTAACGGGGGCTGTGGGTCGGGGTTGAGGGGCGCCGGAGAGGTGTGGGGGAGCAGTGGGGGAGCCCAGGGCTAACGGGGGCTGTGGGTCGGGGTTGAGGGGCGCCGGAGAGGTGTGGGGGAGCAGTGGGGGAGCCCAGGGCTAACGGGGGCTGTGGGTCGGGGTTGAGGGGCACCGGAGAGGTGTGGGGGAGCAGTGGGGGAGCCCAGGGCTAACGGGGGCTGTGGGTCGGGGTTGAGGGGCACCAGAGAGGTTGGGGGGTAGTGGGGGAGCCCAGGGCTAACGGGGGCTGTGGGTCGGGGTTGAGGGGCACCGGAGAGGTGGGGGGGCAGGGGAGGGCCCAGGGCTAACGGGGGCTGTGGGTCGGGGTTGAGGGGCACCGGAGAGGTGGGGGAGCAGGGGGGGAGCCCAGGGCTAATGGGGGCTGTGGGTCGGGGTTGAGGGGCACCAGAGAGGTTGGGGGGTAGTGGGGGAGCCCAGGGCTAACGGGGGCTGTGGGTCGGGGTTGAGGGGCACCGGAGAGGTGGGGGAGCAGGGGGGGAGCCCAGGGCTAATGGGGGCTGTGGGTCGGGGTTGAGGGGCACCAGAGAGGTTGGGGGGTAGTGGGGGAGCCCAGGGCTAACGGGGGCTGTGGGTCGGGGTTGAGGGGCGCCGGAGAGGTGGGGGGGCAGGGGAGGGCCCAGGGCTAACGGGGGCTGTGGGTCGGGGTTGAGGGGCACCGGAGAGGTGGGGGAGCAGGGGGGGAGCCCAGGGCTAACGGGGGCTGTGGGTCGGGGTTGAGGGGCACCGGAGAGGTGTGGGGGAGCAGTGGGGGAGCCCAGGGCTAACGGGGGCTGTGGGTCGGGGTTGAGGGGCGCCGGAGAGGTGTGGGGGAGCAGTGGGGGAGCCCAGGGCTAACGGGGGCTGTGGGTCGGGGTTGAGGGGCGCCGGAGAGGTGTGGGGGAGCAGTGGGGGAGCCCAGGGCTAACGGGGGCTGTGGGTCGGGGTTGAGGGGCGCCGGAGAGGTGTGGGGGAGCAGTGGGGGAGCCCAGGGCTAACGGGGGCTGTGGGTCGGGGTTGAGGGGCGCCGGAGAGGTGTGGGGGAGCAGTGGGGGAGCCCAGGGCTAACGGGGGCTGTGGATCGGGGTTGAGGGGCGCCGGAGAAGTGTGGGGGGAGCAGTGGGGGAGCCCAGTGCTAATGGGGCTGTGGGTCGGGGATGCGGGGCCCCAGCCCCACGGCACAGTTGAGTGACCAGCCAGCTCGGCGTGGGCCCTGGTCGCACGCTGGTGGCCTGAGGGGGGCACCGCGGTCACGCCAACGCCCCGCGAGATGGAGCTCGCGCTGCTGAGGCAGCAAAACAGGAAAAGCCGAGATGGTATCGGGGGGCGCGGCGCACCCTGGAGACGCTGCCCCCCGGTGCCCAGCCCCACCGTGCCCCACGGCGACACTGCTGCTCCGGGCAGCCCCCCAGGGTCACCACTGACCCCTTCGTGGCCTCATCTGCGGACCCCCCAGCGGGCCCCGGGCCAGGCCCCATCTCCGGCCCCGCCCAAGGCCCCCACTGAGTGCCTTGCCCCCACCGCTGTCCCTGCAGGGGTCACAGGCAGGAGCCCCAGCTGGGGGGCCACAGCCCCCCGTTTCCGGGAGTGGCCGTGCGGGGTCTGGGGAATAGCGCCATGGGTCTGGGCCAGGCACTGGAGATCTGGGGGAGCTGAGCGGCCCCCCTCCCACTCCCCTGCAGGAGAAGGGGGGGATTTCACAGGCAGGGGGCCTGGAGACCCCCCAGTCCAGGGACCTCGCCCGGCCCCCCGAGAGGGCCCCAGCCCCATATCCAGCGCTCGGTAGGGTCACCCCGATGGCAGGGTGACACTGCAGCCGGGGGCGGCGGGGAGAGGCTGTGAATCTGGCCGGCCCCGGGGGACAGACGCCACGTCCGGCTTCCTGTGGCTGCAGCCGGGCCGGGCGGGGGGGGGGGGGGGGCACCTACCTGGGCCGTGGCGCGTCCGGTGCTGGCTCCTCCAGGGCTACCACCCACACCGCCCTGCTCGCGCTCTCCCCCCGGCAGGAAGCTGCGGCGGGCAATGAGTTCCCGGCAGGAAGTCGTAGCACTGAGTGAGCGGCAGGTGTGTGAGGCTCGGGAGGGGCCCCCCCACAGGGGCACGAGGGCTCACGCTCTTGTGCAAGGGGGCAAGCGGCTCAGCGAGGAGCAGAGCTCACACCCAGGGTAGGGGGGTGGAGTGGGGGGCAAGTGCCCTCCTGGGGGGGAGCAGGGTCCGGCAGCACGGCCAGGATTTCTGCCCCCCCGGGACAGAGACCAGCAGCAGGAGACGTAAGAAAGAGTTTAATGGGGTGAAAACATGGCGGCTGGAAGGGGGCAGGACTCCAGCCCCCCACAATGCAGTGGGGACCTGTATGACCTTGGGGGGGCCTCACAGCCTGCCCCCCAAGGAATCCAAGAGCCCCCCATCTCGGTCCCTAAGCTCCTCCCTGCGCCAGGGGCCTGGGGATGTTAAGTTGGGGGTCCCTGGCTCACCCCAGCCCAGGGTGCCCCATCCATCAGTCCCTGACCCCATTTCCTTCACGGGTGGGCTCCATGCCCACATAAAATACCAGCCCCCCAAACTGGCACAGTTCCACCAGCCCCCCGAGTCTGGCCCCTGGGGGGCACCGAGAGCCTCTGCCCGGCAGGCGGCGCCCGACCCCAGCCGGGGGTGTCTGTGCTGATCTCAGATGAGGACACTGGAGACGGGCACTTTGGTGGATCGGCCGCGCTTCGGCACCACAATCCGCTCCTCCGGCTCGGCCTCCTCCTGCAGCAGACCTGGCGGGGGGAGGGGGAGAGTCAGGGGGGCTGACAGGGTGGGCACAGAGCTGCAGGTGCGGGGGGGCGCGATTCTTGATGCCCAAGATTTTGGGGCAGTGGGGGGCGCTGTGGGGCTGTACATACCCTGGGCGCTCAGCTCGGCCCGCTTGCGGTCGCCCTGGATGAAGAGCGCGGTGGCGAGGTGGGGGCCGGGGGGAGTAGCGGGAGGTGACGGGGCTAGGGGGCAGAGGGAGGTGACAGGGCTAGGGGGCAGAGGGAGGTGACGGGGCTAGGGGGCAGAGGGAGGCGATGGATCTAGGGGGCTGGGGGACGTACCCTGGGCGCTCAGCTCGGCCCGCTTGCGGTCGCCCTAGATGAAGAGCGCGGTGGCGAGGTGGGGGCCGGGGGGAGCAGTGGGAGGTGACGGGGCTAGGGGGCAGAGGGAGGTGACGGGGGTAGGGGGCAGAGGGAGGCGATGGATCTAGGGGGCTGGGGGACGTACCCTGGGCGCTCAGCTCGGCCCGCTTGCGGTCGCCCTGGATGAAGAGCGCGGTGGCGAGGTGGGGGCCGGGGGGGAGCAGTGGGAGGTGTCAGAGTTAGGGGGCAGAGGGAGGTGACGGGGCTAGGGGGCAGAGGGAGGTGACGGGGGTAGGGGGCAGAGGGAGGCGACAGGACTAGGGGGCTGAGGGACGTACCCTGGGCGCTCAGCTCGGCCCGCTTGCGGTCGCCCTGGATGAAGAGCGCGGTGGCGAGGTGCGGGCCGGGGGGAGCAGTGGGAGGTGTCAGAGTTAGGGGGCAGAGGGAGGCGACGGGTCTAGGGGGCTGGGGGACGTACCCTGGGCGCTCAGCTCGGCCCGCTTGCGGTCGCCCTGGATGAAGAGCGCGGTGGCGAGGTGGGGGCCGGGGGGAGCAGTGGGAGGTGACGGGGCTAGGGGGCAGAGGGAGGTGACGGGGGTAGGGGGCAGAGGGAGGCGATGGATCTAGGGGGCTGGGGGACGTACCCTGGGCGCTCAGCTCGGCCCGCTTGCGGTCGCCCTGGATGAAGAGCGCGGTGGCGAGGTGGGGGCCGGGGGGAGTAGCAGGAGGCGACGGGGCTAGGGGGCAGAGGGAGGCGACGGGGCTAGGGGGCTGGGGGACGTACCCTGGGCGCTCAGCTCGGCCCGCTTGCGGTCGCCCTGGATGAAGAGCGCGGTGGCGAGGTGGGGGCCGGGGGGAGTAGCAGGAGGCGACGGGGCTAGGGGGCAGAGGGAGGCGACGGGGCTAGGGGGCAGAGGGAGGTGACGGGGCTAGGGGGCAGAGGGAGGCGACGGGGCTAGGGGGCAGAGGGAGGCGACGGGGCTAGGGGGCAGAGGGACGTACCCTGGGCGCTCAGCTCGGCCCGCTTGCGGTCGCCCTGGATGAAGAGCGCGGTGGCGAGGAAGAAGCCGCCCCCCAGCACCCCGGCGAAGGCGCTCAGCATCAGGGCGTACTGCAGGCTGCGGAACTCCAGCAGGTAGGATGGGGGGCGGCCCCGCTGGATCCTGTCGCTGATCTGGGGGGCAGAGAGGGTGAGCGGAGCCATCCCACAATCCCCAGCTCCCCCCCAACGCTGCGAACTTCCCCCCAGCAGTGCCGCTGCCGTGCACTCACCACGCCGATGAGGTAGGGGCTGCCGGCGTCGCCCAGCAAGTGGGACATGACGATCTGGAAGGACTCGGCCGTGGAGCGGCGTGTGGGGACCACGACGTACTGTGGGCGACAGGGGCCGGGTCAGCACAGGCGGGGGGGGGGCCTGCCCCCCATCCATCCCAGTCAGTGCGTCCGTCTGTCCCTGCCCCCTCCCCCTGCTCTGTGTCCGTCTGTCTGTCCCTGCCGCCCCAAGTCACTCCCAGGGGCCAGCTAAGGGCCAGGGCGGGGTGGGGGGGTCGCTCCCGGGGCCTGGCTAAGGGCGGGGCGGGGGGGTCGCTCCCAGGGGCCGGCTAAGGGCGGGGTGGGAGGGTCGCTCCCAGGGGCCGGCTAAGGGCGGGGTGGGAGGGTCGCTCCCGGGGCCTGGCTAAGGGCGGGGTGGGGGAGTGGCTCCCAGGAGCCGACTAAGGTCGGGGTGGGGGGGTGGCTCCCAGGGGCCGGCTAAGGGCGGGGTGGGGGGGTGGCTCCCAGGGGCCGGCTAAGGGCGGGCTGGGGGGGTCGCTCCCAGGGGCCGGCTAAGGGCGGGTCGGGGGAGTGGCTCCCAGGGGCCGGCTAAGGGCGGGGCGGGGGAGTGGCTCCCAGGGGCCGGCTAAGGGCGGGGCGGGGGAGTGGCTCCCAGGGGCCGGCTAAGGGCGGGGGGGGAGTGGCTCCCAGGGGCCGACTAAGGGCGGGGGGGGGGAGTGGCTCCCAGGGGCCGACTAAGGGCGGGGGGGGAGTGGCTCCCAGGGGCCGACTAAGGGCGGGGGGGGGGAGTGGCTCCCAGGGGCCGACTAAGGGCGGGGGGGGTCGCTCCCAGGGGCCGACTAAGGGCGGGGGGGGGGTCGCTCCCAGGGGCCGACTAAGGGCCGGGGAGTTGCTCCCAGGGGCCGGCTAAGGGCGGGGCGGGGGGGTCGCTCCCGGGGCCTGGCTAAGGGCGGGGCGGGGGAGTGGCTCCCAGGGGCCGGCTAAGGGCGGGGGGGGGGTCGCTCCCGGGGCCTGGCTAAGGGCGAGGTGGGGGGTTCACTCCCAGGGGCCGGCTAAGGGCGGGGCGGGGCGGTCGCTCCCGGGGCCTGGCTAAGGGCGGGGCGGGGGGGTCGCTCCCGGGGCCTGGCTAAGGGCGGGGGGGGGTCGCTCCCGGGGCCTGGCTAAGGGCGGGGGGGGGTCGCTCCCAGGGGCCGGCTAAGGGCGGGGGGGGAGGGTCGCTCCCAGGGGCCGGCTAAGGGCGGGGGGGGAGGGTCGCTCCCAGGGGCCGGCTAAGGGCGGGGGGGGAGGGTCGCTCCCAGGGGCCGGCTAAGGGCGGGGCGGGGCGGGGGGGTTGCTCTCAGGGGCCGGCTAAGGGCCGGGGAGTTGCTCCCAGGGGCCGGCTAAGGGCGGGGCGGGGCGGGGCCGGGGGGTTGCTCTCAGGGGCCGGCTAAGGGCCGGGGAGTTGCTCCTGGGGCCTGGCTAAGGGTGAGGTGGGGGGGTCACTCCCAGGGGCCGGCTAAGGGCGGGGCGGGGGGGTCGCTCCCAGGGGCCGGCTAAGGGCGGGGCGGGGGGGTCGCTCCTGGGGCCTGGCTAAGGGCGGGGGGGTCGCTCTCAGGGGCCGGCTAAGGGCCGGGGAGTTGCTCCCGGGGCCTGGCTAAGGGCGGGGTGGGGGGGTCGCTCCCAGGGGCGGGCTAAGGGCGGGGTGGGGGAGTCGCTCCCGGGGCCTGGCTAAGGGCGGGGTGGGGGAGTGGCTCCCAGGGGCCGACTAAGGGCTGGGGAGTTGCTCCCAGGGGCCGGCTAAGGGCGGGGTGGGGGGGTCGCTCTCAGGGGCCAGCTAAGGGCGGGGTGGGGGGGTCGCTCCCAGGGGCCTGGCTAAGGGCGGGGTGGGGGGGTCGCTCCCAGGGGCCGGCTACGGGTGGGGTGGGGGAGTCGCTCCCGGGGCCTGGCTAAGGGCGGGGCGGGGGGGTCGCTCCCAGGGGCCGGCTAAGGGCGGGGCGGGGGGGTCGCTCCCGGGGCCGGCTAAGGGCGGGCTGGGGGGGTCGCTGGCCCTGTGGCTCCGGGCACGGGGCGGCAGGACAGACGCACCAGCAGGATGTCTGCCACGATGGCCCAGTTCAGGGACAGCAGCGTCTCCCCAATGAAGATAAACACCTGTGGGAGGAGGGAGCCGGTTACTGAGGCTAAGGACCCCCCCTGCCCCTCCCCGGGTCCTCCCTCCCCTGCCAACGCTGGGCACCAGGCCCACGAGTGTGTGGGGTGTCCACCCCCTGGCCCTGCTCCCCCCAGCCCCCCTGGCACCCTCTGGCCCTGCTCCCCCTGGCACCCCCTGGCCCTGCTCCCCCCTGGCCCTGCTCCCCCCTGGCCCCCTGGCCCTGCTCCCCCCCGGCCCCGGGGCCCCCCGCCCCGGCACTCACATAGGTGGCGAGGCTGCTGCCCTGGGCACACACCAGGGCGAGGAAGAGGAAGGGCGCGGAGCCCAGCAGGCCGGCGGCGCAGACCAGGGGGTCGGCCCGGGGGTTGCTTCGGCGGAGGCGCTGGGAGATCTCCACGCCCGCCCCCACGCCCAGGAAGCCCGTCACACAGGTGATGAGGCCGAAGATCAGGCTGCGGAGACAGGGGGAGTCAGGGGTCACCGGGGAGAGAACGGCCCCGACATGGGGGGGGGGGTCAGAGCTCGGGGGTCACCGGGGAGAGAACGGCCCCGACATGGGGGGGGGGTCAGAGCTCGGGGGTCACCGGGGAGAGAACGGCCCCGACATGGGGGGGGGGGGTCAGAGCTCGGGGGTCACCGGGGAGAGAACGGCCCCGACATGGGGGGGGGGTCAGAGCTCAGGGGTCACCGGGGAGAGAACGGCCCCGACATGGGGGGGGTCAGTGCTCGGGGGTCACCGGGGAGAGAACGGCCCCGATATGAGGGTGTCAGAGCTCGGGGGTCCCCGGGGAGAGAACGGCCCCGACACTGGGGGGGGAGGTCAGAGCTCGAGGGTCACCGGGGAGAGAACGGCCCCGATATGGGGGTGTCAGAGCTCGGGGGTTCCCGGGGAGAGAACGGCCCCGACACTGGGGGTGGGTCAGAGTTCGGGGGTCACCGGGGAGAGAACAGCCCCGATATGGGGGTGTCAGAGCTCGGGGGTTCCCGGGGAGAGAACGGCCCTGACACTGGAGCTGGGTCAGAGTTCGGAGGTCACAGGGGAGAGAACGGCCCCGATACTGGGGGGGGAGGTCAGAGCTCGAGGGTCACCGGGGAGAGAACGGCCCCGATATGGGGGTGTCAGAGCTCGGGGGTCCCCGGGGAGAGAACGGCCCCGACACTGGGGGTGGGTCAGAGTTCGGGGGTCACCGGGGAGAGAACGGCCCCGATATGGGGGTGTCAGAGCTCGGGGGTTCCCGGGGAGAGAACGGCCCTGACACTGGGGGGGGGTCAGAGCTCAGGGGTCACCGGGGAGAGAACGGCCCCGACATTGGGGGCGGTCAGAGCTCAGGGGTCACCGGGGAGAGAACGGCCCCGACACTCGGGCTGGGTCAGAGTTCGGAGGTCACAGGGGAGAGAACGGCCCCGATACTGGGGGGGGAGGTCAGAGCTCGGGAGTCACCGGGGAGAGAACGGCCCCGACATTGCGGGGGGAGGTCAGAGCTCGGGGGTCACCAGGGAGAGAACGGCCCCAATATGGGGGTGTCAGAGCTTGGGGGTCACCGGGGAGAGAACGGCCCCGACACTGGGGGTGGGTCAGAGTTCGGGGGTCACTGGGGAGAGAACGGCCCTGACACTGGGGGGGTCAGTGCTCGGGGGTCACGGGGGAGAGAACGGCCCCGATATGGGGAGGGTCAGAGCTCAGGGCTCACCGGTGACTCCCTTTCCCGGGGGGAGCTCAGGGCTGGGCCCCCCGCATCGCTCACCTCTCCTGGGAGCTGCAGGTGTCCCCGTCGGGGCAGGGCCGGCTCTGCCCCGTGGCCAGGCAGGAGCGGTACAGGAAGGCCGGGGCCCATAGCGCCAGAGACCCCGTCACGAACGCCACCGCCGTGAAGCCCAGCGACGACAGCACGAAACTGCGGCTGCCGGGGGGGGGGGGAAATGTGAGAGCCCCCCCGATCCCCAATCCCCTCCTGCTCCTCCCAGCCCCCCTGCTGACCCCCAGCCCCACCCCTCCCAGAGCCCCACGCCGAGCCCCAATCCCGTCCTGCTCCCCACAGCTTACCGCCAACCTCCAGACCCCCGCAAAACCTGCAGCTCTGCCCCTCCCAGACCCCCCCTGAGCCCCAATCCCATCCTGCTCCCCCCAGCCCCTCACTGACCCACACTCCTGCCTCTCCCAGCCCCCGGGCCCCGCCCCACTCCTCCGGGTCCCCTGCCAATCCCCAGCTCAGCCCCACTCCTCACAGCTGCACACTGACCCCCATTGCCTCTCACTCCTCCCCATCCCCCACTCCTCTAAGCTCCCCAGACTCCCAACCCCACCCCACTCCCTGCGCCCTGCTCCTCCCAGCCCCACCTCCTCCTGACCCCCTATTTGTCTGACACCCCCCCCACTTGCTGCTCCTCCCATCCCTGGCCCCTGCTGAGTACCCACAGGTCTCTCCCACTCACTTGCGGCTCAGCGCCCGGAGGTCGGCGGCCCAGGAGGTGTAGCGCAGGGAGGAGTCAGAGAGACGCTCCACGGCCCCCCGCGGCGGCTCCCGCAGCACCACGACCAGCAGCACCACAGCCACCACGCCCAGCACCGGGGTCACCTGGGGGGCAGAGCGCGGGACCCCATGTCACCAAGTGGGGGATTTCCTCACTGGCTGGTATGAACATGGGGCGTGCCTCAGTTTCCCACGTGTGTTGCAGCTGAATTTCAGATGGAGCTGCAGAAGGATCCCTCCTTAGACAAGCTGAAGGGCCTTGCTGGCCACAGCGTTGAGGAACCCTTAAGGGGGGCTGCAGGGAGAGATTCCCTTCAGGGGCTGCTGGAGAGCTTCACTGGGACCCTGAAGATGATGCTGAAGACTTTCCTGGGCCAGCATCTGCAGGACCGAGATGAGTATTTACCACACCTGCTGTTCGCGTACAGGGAAGTGACCCAGGAATCCACGGGGTTCTCCCCTTCGCAGCCACTGTATGGGAGGAGAGTGAAGGGTCCCCTGGGCTTGGTGGGGGACGGATGGGAGGGGAAGGCCTCCCCCGATGGAGAATCAGTGCTGGAGCATGGACTGACTTTCCGGGAACAGCTCGCTGAGCTCCTGGGTCCGGCCAGGGAGAACCTAGCCAGGGCCCAAGGGAGGCAGAAGATCCGGTACGACCGCTCGGCCTACGGCACCGGGGACCAGGTGAGGGGTCTCATCCCGGTGAGGAAGCATAAGCCGCAACCTGCCTGGGACGGGCCCTTCAAGGTCATCCAGCAGCTGAATGAGGAGAACGATGTGGTGGAACTGCCCAGCCGGGCTCACAGCCACCGCGGGGACCAGTCAACGTGATGGAGCCGTAGTGGGACAGGGCCGTGTGCGGCCAGTGGGAGAAGATCCCCTGGTGGGTCTCTTCTCTGAGACCGGAGCCGGCCCCTTGCCGGAATCAGCTCCCCTCTGTGATCAGCTCACCCCTCCTCAGCAGGCAGAGATCAGAGAGGTGCCGCGTGTGACAAAGTGGGAGGTTCCTTCTTGAGGTTTTGCACGAATACAGTGTGTGCCTCAGTTTCCCCGTGTGTCACACAAGACGTAGGTGGTGGGGCAAGGGGGGTGTGGTTTTTGCTGAGACCGAGTGGGCAGGTGGGGCTGCCTCTGGCTGCCTGCACACAGAGAAGGGCAGAAGCACTCCGTAGCCTGGCAACGGCGCCTGCAACAAGGTGGAGCCAGGGGAGGGGTGCAGACCAGGTGACCCTTTTGCCCGGGATAGAGACATAGGACATAGGAGGGGCAATGGGCATGTCTGAGGCTGGGCTGCTGGAGACTGGGCCGTCTGCTGGCTGGAGTCGGGCCGGGGGGAAGGGAAGGGGGGCAGGGCACGAGGCCCTGCATCCCCACACAATGGACTTTGCTGAATGTCCCTGATGTCTGTGCTAAGAAGCCCTGTTCTACACTGGGTTCCTGTCGACTTATAACCCGTCCGTGTCACACACTGACTGGGAGTTACGGCTGGCTGCGGAGTTGGGGGTCAGGATCCCTTGGGGGGCATGTGAGGCTTCCCCAGGAGTCCCATGGCTGCGGGGACCTCACGGGGTGAACAGGGCTGAACGCTCCGAGGTCAGACCCAGGAAGTGCCAAAGCCAAGCAGGCTTCTTGCGCTGGTGAGGGTGGGCAGAGTCACGCTGCCCCAGAGACCTGCACGACTTCATTCAGAGTGCTGCCAGGAGACTGACTCTGTGACACCGTGCTCCTACCCACAGCCAGCCGGGGCTCGCTAACCTGGCTGGCCATCACATGGGGACAGGAGCCCACGCTCCCATCAGGTGTTCCCTGTTCAGAGTCACTGGGAACACAGCCCAGGCCCTGGAGAGAGAGGTCAGGGATACGCTGGCTTTGGGGGTGATCCAGCCATTCAACAGTCCATTGGCCTCACCCGTGGGGCTGGTCCCCAGGAAAAATGGCTTGATCCAGTTCTGTGTGGCCTATCGGAAGCTCAATGCCATCACTGTGTCTGGTGCCTGCCCATGCCCAGGCCTGATGAGACCCTGGACAAGTGTGTGTTGGGGGGCATGTTACCTCACTACTGTGGATCTTACCAAGGGCTATTGGCAGGTGCCTTTGGATCCAGAGGCCAGGCTGAAATCTGCCTTTATCACCCTTATGGGGCTCTGTGAGCTCCTGGCCCTGCCTTTTGGCCACAAGGGGGCGCCGGTCACTTGCCAGGGCCTGGGGATCAGTTACCAAGGGGGTAGAGAGTTTGGCCCGGCGTACATCATGGATAATATCTGTGTCATGCAAGATGGGGATGGCAGAGGTGTCGTACCTGGGCCGCAAGGTGGGGAGCGGCTGCCTAAAACCAGAGCCAGCCAAGATGTGGGCGATCAGAGACTGGCCTCTGACCCAGACTAAGAAACAGGTTAAGAAGTGATTATTCCCCTCTATTTGGCACTGGTCAGGCCACACCTGGAGTACTGCGTCCAGTTTTGGTCCCCCCACTACAGAGAGGATGTGGACAAATTGGAGAGAGTCCAGCGGAGGGCAACAAAAATGATTAGGGGGGCTGGGGCATATGACTTAGGAGGAGAGGCTGAGGGAACTGGGATTGTTTAGTCTGCGGAAGAGAAGAATGAGGGGGGATTTGATAGCAGCCTTCAGCTACAAGAAGGGGGGTCCCAAAGAGGATGGAGCTCGGCTGTTCTCAGGGGTGGCAGATGACAGAACAAGGAGCAATGGTCTCTAGTTGCAGTGGGGGAGGTCTAGGTTGGATATTCGGAAACACTATTTCACTAGGAGGGTGGGGAAGCACTGGAATGGGTTCCCTAGGGAGGTGGTGGAATCTCCATCCTTAGAGGTTTTTAAGGCCCGGCTTGACAAAGCCCTGGCTGGGATGATTTAGTTGGGGTTGGTCCTGCTTTGAGCAGGGGGTTGGACTAGATGTCCTCCTGAGGTCTCTTCTAACCCTAATCTTCTATGAAAGAGGCCCAGGCCTTTACTGGGATGGCGGGGCACTACCAGACGTTTGTGCCCCACTTTATCTCCCTGTCAGCTCCCAGCACGGAGCTTTGTAAGAAGGGAAAGCCAGACAAGCTGGTCTGGACTGGGCAATGCCGGGGACTCTCTGTGCTTTGAAAGAGGCTCTGGTCAGGGGTCCAGTGCTGGGAAACCCAGACTTTGACAAGCCCTTCCTGGTGTTCACAGATGCCTCAGACACAAGGCTGGGTGCGGTGCTGATGCTAACGGGGAGAGACCCCTCATCGGGTACTTGAGCAGGACACTGCTGCTCCGGGAGCAGAGCTATGTGGCCATCGAGAAGAAATGCCTGGCCCTGGGGTGGGCTCTTAAAAAGCTGCAGCCGTACCTATTTGGGTGGTGCTTTACTGTGGACACTGACCACTCGCCCTGCTGTGGCTGCACCAGATGAGGGGGGCCAATGCCAAGCTCCTGAGGTGGAACCTGATCCAGGATTATGAGCTGGAGACGGTCCATGTTCAGGGGAGTGCAAATATTACAGGGGATGCGCTGTCCTGGAGAGGGGGCCCGAACCTCCCCAGTTCACAGGCTGAAGCGAGCCCCGCTCAGTTCAGTCTCAAAGCGGGGAGAAATCTGACAAAATGGGGGAATTTCTTAATACTTTGTATGAATGTTCTACGTGCCTCGGCATCCCCTATGTATTGCACAATTCATTATGTGGTGGGGCAAGAGCGTCTGATCTTTGCAGAGACTCCTGAAAGGGGCACAGGAGTCTGGAAAGGTTGGGAACCACTGCCTAAGAACAGGTGTGCCTGTCAAACAACAGCTGCCTGGGCCCAGACAATGATCAGACTCTTTGTAACTTAGCAACTGATGGCGGGGGGGGGGGGGAAACACCCTTGGGATGGAGAACAAAGGCTTGCCTGGGAAAGATGACAAAGGACAAGGAGGGTCAACTGGGTGTGATGGAGGGTCGTTGGTCTGGAGGGGAGATCTGATGAAGCGGGACTGTTCTTAATGTTTCCTCTGAATATTGTGGGGGTTCCTCAGTTTCCCCTAGGCAGTTCTTAAGTCTCTAGGGGGTGGGGTAAGGGTGTATGATCATTGCAGACCCCTAGAGGGCAGGTGCGTGCAGGGGTCTGGACATAGAGAATGGCCGACACCCTGTTTCCTGGCCACTGATGGCCTGGGCCCTTTCCCCCTGCAAGGTGAGAGCTAAAGGGTTGGAGAACAAAGGAACCAGGTGACCTCCTGGCCCGGGAAAGGGACAAAGCCCAGAGGAGGAGGGGCTGGGGGGAGTTTCAGTTTGGGGCTGGCTGGGGACAAGTCGTGAAGGGCAGACGTGGTTGTCTGGCTCACTGCCCCCAAAATGGACCCAGCTGAGTGGTCCTGTTCTCTGCACCTACAAGCTCTGTGTTAAACCATGTTCCTGTCGTCTAATAAACCTCCTGTTTTACTGGCTGGCTGAGAGTCCCGTCTGACTGCGGAGTTGGGGGCAGGACCCTCTGGCTTCCCCAGGACCCCGCCTGGCCGGACTCGCTGTGGGAAGCACACGGAGGGGCAGAGGAGGCTGAAGGCTCCAAGGTCAGACCCAGGAAGGGGGAAGCCGGGTGAGCTGTGTGTCCTGAAGACAGGCTGCTCCCAGAAAGGAGACTTTCCCAGAGTCCTGACTGGCTTCGGAGGGAGCAGTTCCAGAGCATCGCCCGGGGACTCCGTGACAGGAGACCCCGGTCTCAAGCAAGATGGACCTTGCTGAAAGTTCCCGCTTTCTGTGCTAACAGGCTCTGTTCTACGCTGTGTTCCCGACGACTAATACCGGTCTGTGTTACGCTGTGACAAAGTGGGAATGTTCTTCATGTTTTCTCTGAATACTGTGTGTGCCTCAGTTTCCCCTATGTGTTACTCAAATATCTGGTGGTGGGATGAGGGTGTGTGATTGTTGCAGCGACCCCTAGTGGGCAGGTGTGTCTGCGACTGGCTGCCTGGGACAGAGAACGGGCGACGCTGTAGCCTGGCAGCCGATGGTCGGCCCCCTCCTCTGCAAGGACCAGCTGGAGGTGGGAGGTGTCGGTGCCGACCAGGTGACCTGCTGGCCTGGGAAAGAGACAAAGGAACGAGGGGGGTGCACAGGGGGTCTGGGGCCAGGCAGCTCGAACCGGGCAGGCTCCTCTTTGGGACTCGGGGGGAAGAGTCCAGGACTTGGGGTCCCCTCAAGATGGGCTTGACTGAAAGTCCCTGAGGTCTGTGCTAACAAGTCCTGTTCTACGCTGGGTTCCCGAGGGCTGATAACCCGTCTGTGTCACATGCCGGCTGGGAGTCCAGGCTCGCTGCCGAGCCGGGGGGCAGGGCCCCTCCATCTGCCCCAGGGCCCCGTCCAGGGGGACTCGCTGCGGGGAGCTCATGGGCTGAACAGTGGGCTGGACACTCCAAGGTCAGACCCAGGACGCTCCCCCTACTGATAATGTTCCCCGAGGGGTGTCCCAGGACAAGAGGGTCCTGTCAGCACGTCACTCAGGGGGGGCTCCAGAGCCCCAAGCCCGGCCTCTGTCACACCCCCCCCGCCCCCGGCCCAGCCCTCCAGACTCACCCGCAGGGCCCAATGCCAGTCCTCAGCCAAGTCCTTCACCTTCGAGCCCACGATGTAGCCCAGCCCGCTGCGGGAGGAGCAGGAGGTTAGAGCCAGGACCCACAGCTCTCCCCACTGCCCCCACCACCTGCCCCTTACACCACCTGCCCCTTACCCACCTGCCCCAACACTCGTCCCCTACCCACACTGCCCCAACACCCGCCCCCAACACCCGCCCCCTGTCCCCACCCTACCCCCAGGTTCCCACCCCATCAATCCACCCTGGCCCCCGGGCTCCCACCCACCTCCACCGCCCCCAGAGCCCCTCACCTGCCGACGGGGACGGCGAAGTAGAAGAAGGCCAGCATACGGCTGCGCTGGTCGCTAACGAACAGGTCGGCGATGATGGTGGGGGCGATGGTGGAGTAGCTGGCCTCCCCTACCCCCACCAGCCCCCGTGTCACCAGCAACAGCCAGAACCGCTGGCGGGGGAGGTGAGAGACGGCTCAGAGACGGCACCACACCCCGGCCTGCCAAGGGGCTGAGACGCCCTGGAGCAGGGAGCTCACCCCGCAGCTCCCCGCCTGCCACAGGCCCAGCCCGGCCACCCCTACAACCGTAAACTCCCCATCACGCTGAGGGGCCTGGAGATGGAGGAACCCAGTATGGGGGAGCGAGAGAGCCAGTCCTTCCTGCCTTCTAGGACACCCAGTGGGGACAACCCCATCTGGACCGCCTCACCCCGAGAGCCACTGGGTGCAGCCTGCGCCCCACGCCTTGCACGCATAGCTTCCCTCATGCACAGCCCCCAAGCCCTTCTGCGCCCCTGCATTGTTCCAGCTCTCACCACCTCCACCCCGCACCTGCCCTGCACACACAGCTCCCCCCACGCATAGCCCCCAGCCCCTCTGCACCCCCTCAGTCCTGGGGGAATTTTGCACCAAAAAATTAAAAATTCTGCACACAATCTTTAAAAATTCTGCCAATTTTATTGGTCAAAATAACACTACACAATCATGCCACTTTCAATTATTTTGGTAATTTATTTCAAAATATCTGTCAGCAAGTACGTCTGAAACAATTCAGACACACACAAAAGTTCCCCCAGGAGTAAAGAGTTAAAGAAACTCCTCTGACAGCCCAGTTCCTGTTTCTCTGCCCTGTTCCCCTTCCCAGAGCCCAGAGGGAGGGCCAGACACGCACAATACCTCCCACCCCAGAGGCCAGCCGCAGGGCCCCCCCTTGCTCAGATACCTGCACCCCCCCCAGACCATGTCCCCCCCAGCCCAGGCACCTGTCCCCCTCCCCCCCAGAGCTCAGCCACAGGGCCCCCCGCTTGCCCAGACACTCGCTCCCCTCCGCCCCAGAGCCCAGAGGGAGAGAAAGCCTGATGTTCGGTCCCAGGCTTGCAAGGAGTTTCCTACTCTCTACCTTCTCCTTCCCCCAGGCATGCTGGGAACTGCAGCGGACAGGAACCCCCTAGCTCCCTCCCCTTCCCCCCAGCAGTATCCTCTATGTGCAAGCTGGGCTCTGTGGGTCCAGCAGCCCCTAGTGGCAGCTAGCAGCTCTGCAGCCCATTTCTGTGGGGGAAAGGAAATTCTGTGCACATGTTAATTTCTGCAAAATTGACTCCTGGGGGAACTCTCTGTTAGTTATCCCAGCACTACTGCGCGTGCACATAATTAATGAGCCATGCATACTTTTAATTTTTTGTGCAGAAAAAAAGCTTCTGCTGTAATGTTGCTGCAGTTCCGCCTTTTGCCCACCAGAGGGTGCTGTGGCACAAGAACAGTAGCAGCTCCCTGCAGAAGATGACTTCTGCAGTTCCGTCTTTGGCCCATCAGAGGGTGCTGTGGCGATAGAACACAGCAGCAGCTCCCAGCCAGCATAGGAAGAGAAAGAGCCTGCCATCTTTGCAGCTGGTCGGGTCAGGAGACAGGGGCTATGGGGAGACAGACAGCAGGGGGTGCTGGGGGCGTCAGACAGGGGCTCATAAGGGCTAGCGAGGGAGGACAGACTGGGGCAGGGGCTGAATGGGAGTGGAGACGCAGGGACACATGGTGATGGGGGAGGGGGTACAGGGACACACAAGGGACAGGGGAAGGGGATGCAGAGCCACATGGGGATGGGAGAGTAAGTGTCTGAGTGGGGCTGGAGGGACACATGTGGACGGGGGTGCAAGGACACATGGGGTGGTGGGGACAGGGCAGATGTGCCTGACTGAATGGGAGAGGCTAGGGATCAGCCTGGGTCTGTGTGGCGGAAGCTCCCAAACAATCCCTCCCCGTCCTCCAAAAAAACCTGTTCCATACTTTTCCCACCCACACCCAACAACCCTCCAAGTTCACACCCAGGGTCCTTCCCTCTCCCTCAGCTCCTCCGTTCCCCCTGACTCCGCCCAGCCTTTGCTCTGCTTCCGAGGGGGGTGGGAAATACGGTTCCATATGGTAGTTTACATGAATTATTATTGTGTTAATATGCCTACTAAGGAATCTACTTGTCAAAAAACATTTCCTGAATCTTTTTTGTTGTCTGTATTGTTTCAGACGTACTTGCTGACAGGTATTTTAAAATAAATGACCAAAAATAACTGAAACTGGTGTGATTATATTGTGTTATTTTGACAAATAAAATATGCAGAATTTTAAGATACTGTGTACAGAATTTTAAATTTTTGTTGCAGAATTCCCCCAGGAGTAAAAATTCCGCATTGCGCAGTGGCACAGAATTCGCCCGGGAGAACCCCCTGCATCGCTCCAGCCCCACATATCCTCCACACCGCACCCGACCTGCGCACACAGCTCCCCCCACACACAGCCCCTCTGCGCCCCTTGCCCAGCCCCTCGTCCTCTCCACTCGGCACCCGCCCTGCGCGTGGCCTGCCAGCCGGTACCTCCTGGGGTATGAAGCTGGACCCCAGCGTGACGGCCGACCAGAAGGCGATGCCCAGGCAGAGCAGGCGCTTGCGGTGGTAGCGGTCGCCCAGGTACCCGAAGATCGGGGCCAGCACCATGTAGCTGCTGATGAACACTGCGGGGGGGGTAGGGGGTTGGTTAGAACTGGGGCACTGCGCAAGGCACAGCCACTCCCCCACCAACCCTCTGCCCCCCTACCCTCCCCATCAGAGAAGACGCCGCCCCAGGCCCCAGAGGGTGTCACCCCACATACACAGTGCATCCCTGCCCCCATCGCTATGGGATCCCCCTCTCTCCCCCAACCCCCGTACCTGTCTGGAGGAGCCCGGAGCTGCTGTCTCCAATGCGAAAGAACGACTCAATGTCGGGCAGGATGCCTGGGGAACCGGGGAGCAGGGGGTTAGAAAGTGGGGAGAGCCCCCCATGGACCCTGCAGCCCCCCACCTCTGCCAACCCCGAGCCCACCTCCCACGGCAGATCTCCACACCCTGTGCAGTCCCCCCGACCTCTGCTGGCCCCACTCCTCACACAACCCCCTCCATCCTGCAGCCCTGACCCCCCAAAACTTCCACCCCGTCCCCCAAAACCTCCCACAACTCTCCCACGCACCCACAGAGCCACCGCTGCCGTCCCCCCTCCCCACAGCCCTCACCGGCCACGGTGAAGCGGTCCATGTAGTTGAGCAGGTTGATGTAGCAGAGAACAGCGACGATCATCACTGAGCGGGGGTACGAGATCCCGGTGACGGCCTGCACTCCCCCCTCCGGCTGCCCCCCGCCCACCCGCGAGCCCCCCTTTGCCGCCGCCTCCTCCTCTGTCTCGTCCGCCTGGCTCAGGAATGGGGCAGCATCGGGGTGGGGGCTGCGCCGGGACGCCATGGCCGGGGGCTGTGCAGCCGCCTCACAGGGAGCCCGGCTCCGGAGCGGGGCCTGCGGAGGGCGGGGAGGGGGGGGATTAGTGATCCCGGCACTACGGCTTCCCCTGCCAGTCATGACCCCTTTCCCCCCCAAGAGCCCCGCCCCCATGACCTCCCATCCCCCAATAGCCCCGCCCTCATGACCTCCCATCCCCCAAAGGTCCGGCCCCCATGACATCCCATCCCCCCCAGTAGCCCTGCCCACCATAACCCCGCAGCTCCCCTGTCCCCCTCAACCCCAACCCCGCAGCACCCCGCCCCCAAGAACCCCAACCCCACAGCTCCCCTACTAATCCCCCCACCCCCATAACCCCACAAATCCCCATCCCCCGCAACTCCAACCCCGCAGCCCCCCTGCAACCCCAACCCAGCAGCCCCCCCGCCATCTCCCCGCCCCCCATAACCCCACAGCTCCTCTGCCCCCCACAACACCAACCCTGCAGCCCCCCCGCTATCCCCCCACCCCCATAACCCTGCAGCTCCCCCTGTCCCCCGCAGCCCCCCTGCCGATCCCCCTGCTACCCCAACCCCGCAGCTCCCCCCACCCCCCATAACCCCGCAGCTCCCCTGCCCCCCGCAACCCCAACCCCGCAGCACCCCACCCCCAAGAACCCCAACCCCACAGCTCCCCCACTAATCCCCCCACCCCCCATAACCCCACAAATCCCCATCCCCCGCAACTCCAACCCTGCCATCTCCCCGCCCCCCATAACCCCGCAGCTCCCCTGCCCCCCGCAACCCCAACCCCGCAGCCCCCCCGCCCCCATAACCCCGCAGCTCCCCTGCCCCCCGCAACCCCAACCCCGCAGCACCCCGCCCCCAAGAACCCCAACCCCACAGCTCCCCTACTAATCCCCCCACCCCCCATAACCCCGCAGGTCCCCTGCCCCCCGCAACCCCAACCCCGCAGCACCCCGCCCCCAAGAACCCCAACCCACAGCTCCCCCACTAATCCCCCCATCCCCCATAACCCCGCAGGTCCCCTGCCCCCCGCAACCCCAACCCCGCAGCCCCCCCGCCCCCCATAACCCCGCAGCTCCCCTGCCCCCCGCAACTCCAACCCCGCAGCCCCCCCGCCCCCATAACCCCGCAGGTCCCCTGCCCCCCGCAACCCCAACCCCGCAGCACCCCACCCCCAAGAACCCCGCAGCTCCCCTGCCCCCCGCAACCCCAACCCCGCAGCACCCCGCCCCCAAGAACCCCAACCCCACAGCTCCCCTACTAATCCCCCCACCCCCATAACCCCACAAATCCCCATCCCCCGCAACTCCAACCCCGCAGCCCCCCTGCAACCCCAACCCAGCAGCCCCCCCGCCATCTCCCCGCCCCCCATAACCCCGCAGCTCCTCTGCCCCCCACAACACCAACCCTGCAGCCTCCCCGCTATCCCCCCGCCCCCATAACCCTGCAGCTCCCCCTGTCCCCCGCAGCCCCCCTGCCGATCCCCCTGCTACCCCAACCCCGCAGCTCCCCCCACCCCCCATAACCCCGCAGCTCCCCTGCCCCCCGCAACCCCAACCCCGCAGCACCCCACCCCCAAGAACCCCAACCCCACAGCTCCCCCACTAATCCCCCCACCCCCCATAACCCCACAAATCCCCATCCCCCGCAACTCCAACCCTGCCATCTCCCCGCCCCCCATAACCCCAACCCCGCAGCACCCCACCCCCAAGAACCCCAACCCCACAGCTCCCCCACTAATCCCCCCACCCCCCCATAACCCCACAAATCCCCATCCCCCGCAACTCCAACCCTGCCATCTCCCCGCCCCCCATAACCCCAACCCCGCAGCCCCCCCGCCCCCATAACCCCGCAGCTCCCCTGCCCCCCGCAACCCCAACCCCGCAGCACCCCGCCCCCAAGAACCCCAACCCACAGCTCCCCCACTAATCCCCCCACCCCCCATAACCCCGCAGGTCCCCTGCCCCCCGCAACCCCAACCCCGCAGCTCCCCTGCCCCCAAGAACCCCAACCCCGCAGCTCCCCCCACCCCCCATAACCCCGCAGGTCCCCTGCCCCCCGCAACCCCAACCCCGCAGCCCCCCCACCCCCCATAACCCCGCAGCCCCCCGCCCCCCGCCATGACCCCACTACCGAGCCGGGGCGCGCTGCTCCCAGCTGCGGTCATGTGACCCCCTTCGCGTCACCTGACCCATGGCGAGTCCCGCCCCTCCGGGACGTCACCGCGGAACCCTCGGCCTCTGTTACCAGGGTAACGGGGACCCTCCGCAGCCCCCCGCGGCCGATTTCCAGCGCCGCCGTCACCATGGCAACCAGAGTGTCACCCCGTAACCAGCCGAGACACCCCTGTCGCCGTCACCATGGCAACCCCAGGGACGGGGGCCCGGAGTGCGCGGGGTGCCGGGGGGGCAGAGCACGGCCACGGGGAAGGGGGGCCTAGGGGGCGCCGGGCTGGGGGGCGCAGGGGGGGGCGCTAGGGGGCGCTGGGCCGGGGGTGCAGGGCTGGGGGGCGCAGGGGGGGGCGCTAGGGGGCGCCGGGCCGGGGGTGCGGGGGGGGCGCTAGGGGGCGCTGGGCTGGGGGTGCGGGGGGGGCGCTCTCCCCGGCGGTCAGGGCTGGCCCCGTGGGGCGCTGGGTGTGGGGTGCAGGGCTGGGGGGCGCTAGGGGGGGCGCTAGGGGGCGCCGGGCCGGGGGTGCGGGGGGGGCGCTAGGGGGCGCTGGGCTGGGGGGCGCAGGGGGGGCGCTAGGGGGCGCCGGGCCGGGGGTGCAGGGCTGGGGGGCGCTAGGGGGCGCTGGGCTGGGGGTGCAGGCCTGGGGGGCGCTAGGGGGCGCTGGGCTGGGGGGCGCAGGGGGGGCGCTAGGGGGTGCAGGGCTGGGGGGCGCTAGGGGGCGCCGGGCCGGGGGTGCAGGCCTGGGGGGCGCTAGGGGGCGCTGGGCTGGGGGGCGCAGGGGGGGCGCTAGGGGGCGCCGGGCCGGGGGTGCAGGGCTGGGGGGCGCTAGGGGGTGCTGGGCTGTGGGGCGCGGGGGGGGGGCGCTCTCTCCGGCGGTCAGGGCTGGCACCGTGGGGCGCTGGGTGTGGGGCGCCGGGCCGGGGGTGCAGGGCTGGGGGGCGCAGGGGGGGGCGCTCTCCCTGGCGGTCAGGGCTGGCCCCGTGGGGCGCTGGGTGTGGGGCGCGGGGGGGGAACCCACGCCCCGGGGGGCGACGCTGCATGGCCGGCTGGCGGAGGGGCTGGGTGCCCCCCGTGGGCGCGGCGGCTGCTGGCCCCCTGCGCCCTGGGCTGGCCCGGCAGGGGCAGGTGCTGCCCGCGCTGGCCCGGTGCCCAGTCACGCCCCCCTGGGGCAGTGGTGGGAGGGGCAGGCCCAGCCCGTGCCCATGCTCTGCCCCCCGCCCGCCCCCACCTCCGGCCGCCTGGCAGTGCCCCGGAGTCGCCCTTCCCCGAGGGGGGCAAGAGGGGCCCCTGCTGACCATGCCACCTGACCTGTGCTGACCTCTGACCTGCCCCCCTGCTGCCCCTGCCCCCCAATCCAGAGTCTCCGAAACTCATCAAATCACCTGTCTGTGTTCGGGGTGGGGGGGGGGTGCACAGGAAATACTCCCCGGGCTTTGAGTGTAGTGGTTAAAGGGGGGGCAATGGGGGTTGGGAACACAGGGCATGGGGGGCACGGGGGCCTTGGACGTTGGGGGGATCTGTTGGCGCTGGGAAGGGGGAGTTGGGAGTCTGGGGGGTGATTACCTCCCCCTCCCCTGGACAGGTAGGTGGGAGCGTGGGGGGCTGCTCCCACAGGTGACACTGACCCCCTCTGCCCCATGGCTACCGGGGAAAGAGGCCGGGGGGCCCTGCCAGGCTGGGAGGGGTTAGGGAGCTGTCCCGTGGGGCGGGGGGGACCACGGGAGAGGGCACGTGTCTCCCCGCCCCACTGGAGATGCGGAAAGCTCAACCCTGTGCAGGGCCAGCTGCCGCCCCAGCGTGAGAGCTGCAGGGCCGGAGTCGAACCCCGCTCTGGGCGGCGGGCGGGGCTGGGAGCCAGGACGCCTGGGTTCTCTCCTCACAGCCCCCACTTTGCCCCCAGCCCAGGATGGACGTGGGTGCCTATCTCTCCCGGATCGGGTATCAGGGCCCGACGGAGCCCACCCTGGAGACGCTGCGGGGGCTGCACCGTTGCCACCTGTTCTCGGTGCCCTTTGAGAGCCTGAGCGTGCACTGCGGGGAGCCCATCACCCTGGCGCCGCCCCTGCTCTACGACAAGATCGTCCGCCGGCGGCGCGGCGGCTTCTGCTACGAGAACAACGGGCTCTTCCTGTGGCTGCTGCGGGCGCTGGGCTTCGACGTGGTGGGGCTGGCGGGCCGCGTCCGCAACCGCTTCACCGGCCGCCTCGGGCCGCCCCGCGACCACCTGCTGCTGCTGGCCCGGCTGGGGGGCCAGCGCTTCCTGTGCGACGTGGGCTTCGGGGACGGCTTCCTGGAGCCCCTGCGGCTGGAGCCGGGCCTGGAGCAGCCGCAGGAGGGCGGCACCTTCCGGCTGGGCCTGGCGGGGGGCGTCTGGGCGCTGGAGCAGCTGCGGGCGCCGGGCGGGGAGGGGCAGGTGCTCTACACCTTCACGCTGGAGGAGCGGGAGCTGGGAGACTTCGCCGCCATGGCCTGCTACCACCAGCAGGCCCCCAGCTCCCTCTTCGCCTGCAAGTCCTTCTGCAGCCTGCCCCAGCCGGGCGGGGGCCGCCTCACCTACATGGGCTGGCGCCTCATTGCCACGCGGGGCGGGGAGCGCACGGAGACCCCTCTGCAGCCCCCTGAGATCCCCGCCCTGCTGCAGCATGCCTTCGGGGCCCAGCTGAGCGGGACCTTGGTGCCCAAGGACCAGGACATACAGCCACCCCCGGAGGGGGAGGAGATGGGGCCAGCTCCCCCCACTGAATGAAGGAGCGCCAAGAAAGGAGGTGGAGGGGGGCCGAGACCCCCCTGACAGCACCCCTGGGGGCCCAGCTCTGAGAGCTGTGGGGAGAGGGAGCTGTAAAACATGCCAGCCAGGGCAGGAACCTGGGGGGAGCTGCTGGGCCCAAAGGGAAGAATGAGGGGTGGTCTGGGAGCCAGGACTCCTGGGTTCTATCCCCCGCTCTGGGAAGGAAGCAGCGTCTAGTCGGTTGGCTTGGGCTCGGCTCAGGACTCCTGGGTTCTATCCCTGGCTCAGACACCGACTCTGTGTGATGCTGGATGGGTCCATCCCTGTGGTGCATTGAGCGTGTGAGCTCCGTGGGGCAGGGCCTGCCTTATGCTGAGCAGCGAGGGGGCCCTGATCCCTGGGTGTGAGGGTCCTTGCAGGGTCCAGTGCAGTGCCACTCCCTCCAGCCCCACAGCTGTCTCCGCCCACCCCCTCCTCACAAAATAAAGGGCAAGAGGCTCAGGACGAAGGGCTGAGTTCATTTATTTATTTCATAAAAGCAACTTCCCACCGCCCCCGTGCCAGGGGGGATAAACGCCCCTAAAGTCCCCTATTTACAGAACGGGCCGCCGGGGGTGGGTCTGGGTCTAGGCCTCGCTGACATGATGGGCAGGCTCCAGGCCATGCCCAGGTGCAGGGGGGTTTCTCGGGGGGCAGGGCCATGCCCAGCTGCTGCAGGGTGCTAGGAAGGGGGATCCCCCGGGCTCAGTGACAGCAGCAGCTGGTTCTGTGCCCAGCTGTGGGGGAGTTGTAGGGAGGCACCCCGGGGGGGCTAGGCCCAGTCCTCCATCAGGCCTCATGCCCAGCTATGCAGGGGCAGGGGCATCCCAGGGCTGAGGGGGTGCGCTAGGCCCAGGCCTCGATGTCATCGGGCTCCATACCCAGCTGTGCGGGGGGGGCACCCCAGGGGGAGCTAGGCCCAGGCCTCGATGACATCGTCGGGCTCCATGCCCAGCTGTGGAGGAGGGGGTTGGGGGCACCCCAGGGGGGCTAGGCCCAGGTCTCGATGTCATCGGGCTCCGTACCCAGCTGTGCGGGGGGGCACCCTGGGGGGGGGGGCTAGGCCCAGGCCTCGATGACATCGTCGGGCTCCATGCCCAGCTGTGGAGGAGGGGGTTGGGGGCACCCCAGGGGGGCTAGGCCCAGGTCTCGATGTCATCGGGCTCCGTACCCAGCTGTGCGGGGGGGCACCCTGGGGGGGGGGGCTAGGCCCAGGCCTCGATGACATCGTCGGGCTCCATGCCCAGCTGTGGAGGGGGTTGGGGGTCAGGGGCACCCTAGGGGGGCTAGGCCCAGGCCTCGATGACATCGTCGGGCTCCATGCCCAGGTATGGAGGAGGGGGTTGGGGGTCAGGGGCACCCTAGGGGGGCTAGGCCCAGGCCTCGATGACATCGTCGGGCTCCATGCCCAGCTGCTCGGGCGTGCGGGTCCCTGCCAGGCGCTGCCCGTCAAAGAAGAAGCGGAGTTGACGGCCGCCCAGCCCCATGGCCTCCTGGTAGCGCTCCATCAGCCGGTGCAGCGGCTCTCCCTGCCGGGGGTGGGGGGTTAGCGGGGTGGGGGGTACACGCCGCAGACATGCCAGGGAGGGGGCACTACAGGGATTGTGGGCTGGCCCCAGCATCCCTCCCAAAGCAGCCCCAGGTGGAGAGGGGCCTGCCCCAGGATAGTTCCCCCCCACCGACTGCCCCAGCCAACAGCCCCCTGCTGGCTCAGTCCCATCCTCCTCCCTGAGGCTGTGACAACCCCCACATCCCCCTCCCTCTGCAAACAGCACCTCACAGCCCTCTTGCATGGCCCCTCCCCCATAGACGACCCCCCAGATGGTGACCCCCCTGCAGCTCCCCCTTACCCTGGGCACGTTGAGCGTGAGCTGAGAGTCTTTCTCCTGGCCTCGCACGGTCAGCCGTAGTTCCCCAGGGCCCGGCCCAGCCCCCGGTCCCCCCCGACCCTGCGGCTCTCCGGCTGCCATGTCCACCACGCAATCTGCAGGGGACAGACGGACACACAGAGAGCGCAAGGGGCGGGCAGCTGGGGGCGCTGCACTGAGAACTCCCCTGTTACCCGCCCATCCCAGGTTGGGGGACCCCCACTGATATCAGACCCCCTGCCCCCAGCCTGGGGGCACAGCATGCACTTCGGGGCCCGTACCAGAATTTCTGCAACCCGCTGTGGGCTCGTCAGCTGACGGCCACGGAGGAGAAGAGAGGCCTGGTGCGTGGGGCGACCATGAGCCGCCACGGGGACCCCAGCATGGCTCAGGTGGGGCAGCTGCTGGGCGCCCGCAGAACATGGAAACATGGGGCGGAAAGGGACCTCGGCAGGTGGCAGGGCCAGGCAAACCTAGGCCAGCCCTGACAGCTGTTTGTCCAACCTGTTCTTAGACACCTCCAGTGCTGCGGACTCCCCAACCCCCATCAGCCTGTTCCAGGCCGAGCTCCCCTTACAGTTAGACAGTTTCCTAATATTCGACCTAAATCTCCCTGGCCGCGGACGGAGCTCATCACTTCCTGTCCTACCTCCAGTGAACATGGAGAATAACTGATCCCTGTGACGAAGGGGGAATTTTCTGTAGCATCTGTGGGAGTCTCATGCCTGCCTCAGTTTCCCCTATACTTTGCACAGCTACTCAGTGCGGGGGGGAAGGACTAAGTTTGCTCTCAGGGCAGCCTAAGACACAGGTACGTGCATCACCGCCCTGGCTGGTGGAACGAACAGTCATTAAGGAACTGGCTGAAACTGCCCCAGGTCAGCAAGGGGGCCAGAGAGCGCGGCTGGCCGCGCTCTTGACTCCTGGCCCCATGCTCCCAGCGGGAAGCTGGGCACAGACCCCGGCTGGAGAACCAGGGCCTGGGAGGGGCAAGGTGGGGGGAGCAGTGTGGGCGCTGGGGGCTCTCACCCGGGAACAGACTCAGGAAGGAAGTCAGAGAGCGAGCGAGCGATAGAGCCTGACCCAAGGGGTTCCCCACAGCCTGGCAGGGCTCTGGGCTGAGCAGAATGGACTGGGCTGTAACCTGCACCCCTCTGCGCGACCCTAAGGGCTCCCTGTGCCTTGCCCAGCTGACTAACACACCTGACTGTGCGCCAGTGTTGAGGGACTGTCCCTGCCACGCTGGGTGAGGGCACCGTCCCGGCAGCGTGGGCGCGTCTCTGCCAGGGTCTGGCTCAGCGGGACTCGCTGGGCAGAGCTCACGGGGGAAGCAGGAGGCTGCAGCCCAGAGGTCCAGTCCAAGCAGGCGGTGAGGCCAAGTGGCCGACCCTGGAGGGAAAGGGGGACCCCAGGGGGTCTGGCACAGGGAAGGGATTTCCTGTGGCGTCCCACCCTCTCCTTACCAGCCTTTACTAGAGCTGACCCCTGCTCTCAGGCGGCTCAAACTCACCCGGGTTTTAACCTTCCCCAGGTCAGGGTTTCGGACCCCTCCTCTGGCCTCTCCACTTCGTCCCCCGCTTGCCTAACGCCTGGTGCCCAGAGCTGCACCCAGCACTCCCATTGCACGTGGGACAGCTACCGCCCGCGTCCTACGTACAGCGCTGCTGCGAGCGCTCCCCAGCCGGAGAGCCGCCTTTCCCACAACAGCAGCCCACCCGCGCCTGACCCGCTCGGACCGCAGACCCCGCCCAGCCAGCGCGGCCCCAGCTGGTACCTGGGCCAAGAGAAGCCCCCTGCCCCTCACTCACCGATGATGTCGGCCACGCCCAGGCCCAGGCCCTGGGGGGTGCTGCTGGGGGGCAGTTCGGCGTCTCGCAGCAGCAGCAGGATCTGCTCTGGCCGGACCTGCAGCCTCCCGGCCATGTGCTCCACCACCGCATGCAGGGGCTGTGTCTGCGCCGGGGGAGGGGACCGTCAGGGAGGGCCAGACGGGCAGTCCACAGCCACCCCCAGCCCGGCAGCCCACTGGGCTGTTCTGGGCCAGCGTGAGCCAAGCAGCGGGGCTGGCATGGCAGGTGCCAAATCACCTGGTACATTCACCCCGAGTGACTCCAGCTGGGCCATTTCCCAGCAGATCCAGTGTCAGGCAGTTCCACCGCCCCCTGCAATCAGTGTTAATCTCACCCTGTCCTCCCAGCTCTACACTGGGGGGGTGAACAAGCCCCTTCCTCCACCTGGCCGCTGTCCTGCCCCCTATCCTGTACCGGCACCTCCCTGGCCCTACCCACCCCCGTCTGAGCTGTGCGCTCCGTGATCTGCGCTCTGCCTTTCCCCAGACCCCCCCGCCCCCCCAGGGCATGGCCGGGGTCTGCACGCTGGGGCGTGGGGCTCGCTCAGAGCCAGGCTGTGGGGGCAGGGTGGGAGAGGCAGTGTCTGCAGGGGGCCGAAGGCTGTGGAGGATATATAAGGCCTGCATGGAGGCCCAGCACAAGCTGAGGGGATGAGGGGCTCGCTCCCCAGCCACATGGGGATGTGGAAGAGCGGAGAGGTGGGGGTCACTCACCATCTCCACGGCGACACGGTGGATCTCGGCCCGGCACCGCACCTTGAGCTGCAGCTGCCGGGGCTCGGGGCATGGGGGCGGCTCCACCAGGATCACGTCGTCCTCGGGCGGCTCCTCCCGCAGGCTGCGCTGGGCGGCCGAGAGCCACGTGCGGAGACCCCGCAGCTGGCGTGCCACCTCCCTGCGGGCAGGACCGTCAGACCCCGACAGCCCCCCGTGCCCCACAGACCCCCAATCCCCACCTCCCTGCGGGGCAGGGCCGTCAGACCCCGACAGCCCCCCGTGCCCCACAGACCCCCAATCCCCACC
This sequence comes from Lepidochelys olivacea, assembly GCF_965140295.1. Lineage (NCBI taxonomy): Eukaryota > Metazoa > Chordata > Testudines > Cheloniidae > Lepidochelys > Lepidochelys olivacea. The sequence continues at coordinate 191,558 of NW_028181947.1, read as the reverse complement.
TCCCTGCGGGCAGGGCCGTCAGACCCCGACAGCCCCCCGTGCCCCACAGACCCCCCAATCCCCACCTCTCTGCGGGGCAGGGCCGTCAGACCCCGACAGCCCCCCGTGCCCCACAGACCCCCCAATCCCCACCTCCCTGCGGGGCAGGGCCTTCAGACCCCCGACAGCCCCCCGTGCCCCACAGACCCCCAATCCCCACCTCCCTGCGGGGCAGGGCCTTCAGACCCCCGACAGCCCCCCGTGCCCCACAGACCCCCAATCCCCACCTCCCTGCGGGCAGGGCCTTCAGACCCCCGACAGCCCCCCGTGCCCCACAGACCCCCCAATCCCCACCTCCCTGCGGGCAGGACCGTCAGACCCCGACAGCCCCCCGTGCCCCACAGACCCCCCAATCCCCACCTCTCTGCGGGGCAGGGCCGTCAGACCCCGACAGCCCCCCGTGCCCCACAGACCCCCCAATCCCCACCTCTCTGCGGGGCAGGGCCTTCAGACCCCCGACAGCCCCCCGTGCCCCACAGACCCCCAATCCCCACCTCCCTGCGGGGCAGGGCCTTCAGACCCCCGACAGCCCCCCGTGCCCCACAGACCCCCAATCCCCACCTCCCTGCGGGGCAGGGCCTTCAGACCCCCGACAGCCCCCCGTGCCCCACAGACCCCCAATCCCCACCTCCCTGCGGGCAGGGCCGTCAGACCCCCGACAGCCCCCCGTGCCCCACAGACCCCCAATCCCCACCTCCCTGCGGGGCAGGGCCTTCAGACCCCCGACAGCCCCCCGTGCCCCACAGACCCCCCAATCCCCACCTCTCTGCGGGGCAGGGCCGTCAGACCCCGACAGCCCCCCGTGCCCCACAGACCCCCAATCCCCACCTCCCTGCGGGCAGGGCCGTCAGACCCCCGACAGCCCCCCGTGCCCCACAGACCCCCAATCCCCACCTCCCTGCGGGGCAGGGCCTTCAGACCCCCGAGCCCCACAGACCAACCCCCCCCCCACACACACACACCCCTCCCTGGGGCGCAGGGTCATCAGACGGACAGAGCCCTGTGCACCACAGACCCCCCTCCCACACCTCCCTGGGGGGCAGGGCCGTCAGACCCCCAACAAACCCCTGTGCCCCACAGACACCCCCCAGACACCTCCTTGGGGGGCAGGGCTGTTAGAGCCCCGCACAGACCCATGTACCCCACAGACACCCCCCACCTCCCTGGAGGTAGGGGCCATCAGACCTCTGACAGACCTCCCCATCTCCCACCTCCAGAGACTCCCCAGACAAATCCCCCCCAGAGACCTTCCCTGCTCTCTACAAGGGAGGTGTGCCCCAGAGAATCTGCCCCTCAATTCCCCAACTCCTGCAGAGGCAGAGATTTCAACAGAGACACCCCCCCCACCCAGCCCCACCTCCCTGAGGGGAGGAGCTCAGCAACACCCCCACATCCTTACAACCCCTCACCGGCGGGTCCGGCCCCTCTGTCTGCGTGTGGGCTGTGGTGGGGGAGAGGGGGACTCGTCCCGGACCCTGAGAGAGAGAGAGAGCAGGGGGTGAGATGGGGCTGCTGTGCCCCATAAGTGACAGCCCCCCCCCAGGGACAGACCCCAAAGCCAGGGGCCACAGAGCCCGAGCCATGCCCCCACCTCCCCTTTATAGCCCTGTCCCCTCCCCCATATACCTCCATTGTAACCCTGTCCCCACCCTGATCCCCCCACCCCCATTAGAGCCTAATCCCCTCCCACCATATACCTCCCACAGTAATCCTGCCACAATCCCTCCCCCCCACCTGCAATCCCTCCCCCGCACCTACGTTCTCACTACCCCCTGCTGCTGCTGCGGCTCCTCCTCCAGCCAGTCAGTGCAGGGGCCCTGGGGGAGGCGTGGGGCATGAGGCCGCTCCGGCCGGGGGGGCGTGACAGGGCCAATCTCATCCACGTCCAGATCTGCCCCTGGCAGGGGGAGGGGAGATAGCAGCTGTGACTGCCAGGCAGGGGGCACCTCTCCCCACAGCTGCCCCCCCAGACAATAAACCGCCATCCAGTGTACGTACCCCAAGCCCCCCAGATACAACTCCCCTGACCCCTCACCTGGCACATCTCCCCCCAACCCAACACACATAGCCACATATTAAAGGAACTGGCACCTGAAATTGCAAGCCCCACACCAAGGATTTTAATGACTCTAAACTCGGGGGTCGTACCCTATGACTGGGGAGCAGCTAATATAGTTCATATTTTTAAGAAAGGGAAAAAAATGTGATCCAGGAAACTCCAAGCCTGTTAGTTTGACCTCAATTGTACGCAAGGTCTTGGAACAAATTTTGAAAGAGAAAGTTGTTAAGGACATGGGGTGAACAGTAACTGGGATAAAATACAACAGGGCTTTACAAAAGGTGGATCCTGCCTGAGCTCCTTCTTTGAGAAGAGATCTGATGTTTTAGACAAAGGAAGTGCAGTGGATCCAACCTACCCAGATGTCCAAAAGGCTTTGGATCCAGGTCCACATGGGAAACTATTAGTTACATTGGAGAAGAGGGGGATTAACAGGAGAACTGAAAGGTGGGTAAGGAACTGGTTAAAGGGGAGACTGCAGCGGGTCCTACTGAAAGGTGAGCTGTCAGGCTGGAGGGAGGTTACCAGTGGAGTTCCTCAAGGATCGGTCTTGGGACCAATCTTATTTAACATTTTTATTACGCTTGTCGACTAATCGCAGTTAACTCACACAATTAACTCAAAAATTTCATCGCGATTAATCACAGTTTTAATCGCATTGTTCAACAATAGAATACCAATTGAAATATTATTAAATATTTTGGATGTTTTTCCTATATATCGTATTCTGTATTGTAATTGAAATAAAAGTGTATAACTTGTTTATAAATGTTTGCACTGTAAAAATAACAAAAAGAAATCGTATTTTTCAATTCACCTCATACAAGTCATACAAGACAAATCTCTTTGTCGTGAAAGTGCAACTTAAACAAATGTAGATTGTTACATAACCACATTCAAAAAACAAAACAATGTAAAACTTCAGAGCCTACAAGTCCACTCAGTCCTCCTTCTTGTTCAGCCAATTGCGAAGAGAAACACATGTGTTTACAGTTATTGGAGATAATGCTGTCTGCTTCTTATTTACACTGTCACCTGAAAGTGGGAACAGTCTTTTGCAAGGCACTTTTGTAGCCGGCCTTGCAAAGTATTTACATATAGGTATTTTTTAATTGTGATTAATTTTTTAATTGCTTGACAGCCCTAATATTTATTACTGAGCTTGGCACAAAAAGTGGGTGCATGCGAATAAAATTTGGGGATAAGACAAAGCTGGGAGGTGTTGCTAATATGGAGAAGGACCGGAATATCCTACAAGAAGATCTGGATGATTTTGTAATCTGGAGTAATAGAAATGGGATGCTATTTAATAGTGCAAAGTGCACTGAAGGACTAACAACAGGAATTCTTGCTCTAAACTGGAGACGTATCAGTCGGAAGCGACAGAGGAGGAGAAAGACCTGGGGGTATTGGCTGATCACAGGCTGACTAGGAGCCGCCAGTGTGATGTGGCCGTGAAAAAGGCTAACACGGTCCTGGGGTGCATCAAGTGAGGTGTTTCCAGTGGAGAGAGGGACGTGTCAGCACCATGATACGAGGCACTGGTGAGACTCATCTGGAGTAGTGTATGAGAACGTAAGAAGGGCCAGACTGGATCAGACCAAAGGTCCACCTACCCAGTGTCCTGTCTTCCAACCGTGGCCAATGCCAGGTGCCCCGGAGGGAATGAACAGACCCGGGAATCATCAAGTGACCCATCCTCTGTCGCCCATTCCCAGCTTCTGGCAAAGCTGTTCTAGTCTCCCATGTAAGGAAGATGAATTCAAACTGGAACAGGCGCAGAGAAGAACTGCTAGGAGGACCCGAGGAATGGAAAACCTCCCTTATGAGCAGGGACTCAAAGAGCTTGGCTTGTTTAGCCTGACCAAACGCAGGCTGAGGGAAGACAGGATTGCTCTGTATAAATACATCAGAGGGATACATACCAGGGAGGGAGAGGAGTTATTTAAGTTAAGCGCCAATGTGAACCCAGAACACATGGCTATAAACTGGCCATTAACAAGTTTAGGCTTGAAATTAGATGAAGGTTTCTAACTCTCAGAGGAGTGAAGTTTTGGAGCAGCCTCCCAAGGGGAGCAGGGGAGGCAAACCCCCTAACTGGCTTCACGACTGAGCTTGATCAGCGTATGGAAGGGCTGGTACGACAGGACTGCCTACAATGGCGTGCGACCGCCTGTAACAAACATGGCCAGAGACGGGCCACTAGATGGGGAGGCTCTGAGTTACTACAGAGAATTCTTTCCCGGGGACCTGCCTGGTGGGTCTTGCTTACCTGCTCAGGGTCTAACTGATCGCTGTATTCGGGGTTGGGAAGGAATTTTTCCCGGGGTCAGACTGTCTGAGACCCTGGGTGGGGGTTTCACCTTCCTCTGCAGCGTGCGACACGGGTCACTCGCAGGCTAGAACTAGTGTCAGCAGCGGAGTCTCTGAAACTTGGGGTCTTTAAGCCACGATGTGAGGACGTCAGTGACTCAGCCGGAGGTTCATTGGGGTGGGGGGGAGGGTTCTGTGGCCTGTGATCAGATTGGGGGTGTCTCAGACTTTAAGGGCACAAGTGGCCATCAAACACCACAGCCCGGGCAAACAGCCCCCCCAGACTACCTCTGCTGCCTCCTCCCACTCCCCCCCCCCGGGCACATACATAGCCCCCACCTCCCTAAGGTCAAAACCCCCCTACTCCCGCCCAGCCCTAGCACCCCCTTACCTCCCTGCCACTGCAGGGTGGGCACCTCCGGGTGCAGCTCCGCAGGGCACAGCTGGAAGCTGCTGTTCACCTGGAGAGGAAGGGGGCATGTTACCCACAGGCCCTGCTGCGCGGGCACCCCCATGGGGGCACCGAGCCTCAGGATGGGCACAAGAGGGATGAGCAAGTCAGGGGAGGGGGGCTGGGAGCCCGGACTCCTGGTTCTGTCCCCAGCTCCGGGAGAGGAGAGGTGTCTGGTGGTTAGAGCTCGGGGTGGAGGGGTGCTCAGACGCCTGGGTCCCTGTTACCTTGTTCGAGTAGACAGGCACAGCGGGGACCTCGGTGCTGCACAGAACACGCCGGCGCTTGGGGCGCGGCTGCCCCACTGCCCCCCTTGGGGGTCTCACAAGCTCCTCCTCGCTGTCACTGCTACTGCTGCCCCCCACGTAGATGGGGGGTGGGGCAGGGCCAACCTGAGTGGGGATGGGAGGGTTAGGGAGCAGGACTCCTGGGTTCTACCCTATGATTCCCCCAGTACAGCCCCAGGGGGGCTCCCCCCACCTGCCCAGCGGCCCCCTCCACCCTGCGCCAAGACAGGGGTGAGGGAGGAGCAGGCCCCAAGTCACCTCCCCTACTGCCCAGAGACCCCCCCCCGAGCCTAGCTCCCCAGAGACCCCCACCCAGAGACCCCCCCACGGCCCCGCTCCCCACTGCCCAGAGACCCCCCCACAGCCCCACCCAGAGACACCCCCCAGCCTCGCTCCCCACTGCCCAGAGACCCCCCACTGCCTCACCCAGAGACCCCCCCAAAGCCCCACCCCACTGCCCAGAGACCCCCCCACAGACCCAACCAGAGACACCCCCCAGCCTCGCTCCCCACTGCCCAGAAACCCCCCACAGACCCAACCAGAGACCCCCCACTGCCCAGAGACCCCCCCAGAGACCCCCCCGAGCCTAGCTCCCCAGAGAACCCCACCCAGAGACCCCCCACAGCCCCACCCCACTGCCCAGAGACCCCCCCAAAGACCCCCCGAGCCTAGCTCCACAGAGACCCCCACCCAGAGACCCCCCCACGGCCCCACCCAGAGACCACCCCACTGCCCAGAGACCCCCCCACGGCCCCAACCAGAGACACCCCCCAGCCTCGCTCCCCACTGCCCAGAGACCCCCCACTGCCTCACCCAGAGACCCCCCCACAGCCCCACCCCACTGCCCAGAGACCCCCCCACGGCCCCAACCAGAGACACCCCCCAGCCTCGCTCCCCACTGCCCAGAGACCCCCCACTGCCTCACCCAGAGACCCCCCCACAGCCCCACCCCACTGCCCAGAGACCCCCCCAGAGACCCCCCCCGAGCCTAGCTCCCCACTGCCCAGCCTCGCTCCCCATCACCCCCCCACGGCCCCCCGCCACTCACCTGCTCCGCCATGGCGCGGGCTCCCAGGTCACGCCCCGTATTGGCTTAGACCCTCCCACTCAGCCCCGCCCCTGCCCTGCCATTGGCCACGGCCCGCCGGCTCTGTGACGGTAGACCAGACGGCTCCACCCCCCCGAGGCGCGGGGGCCGCTGGGAGGTGTAGTTCCCCCGTGGGGCGGGGGGTCTCGGCTCCCCCCCCGAGGCGCGGGGGCGGCTGGGAGGTGTAGTTCCCCCGTGGGGCGGGAGGGGCTCGGCTCCCCCCCCGAGGCGCGGGGGCGGCTGGGAGGTGTAGTTCCCCCGTGGGGCTGAGGGGGGCTCGGCTCCCCCCCCCCGAGGCGCGGGGGCCGCTGGGAGGTGTAGTTCCCCCGTGGGGCGGGGGGCTCGGCTCCCCCCCCCGAGGCGCGGGGGCGGCTGGGAGGTGTAGTTCCCCCGTGGGGCGGGGGGGGCTCGGCTCCCCCCCCCGAGGCGCGGGGGCGGCTGGGAGGTGTAGTTCCCCCGTGGGGCTGAGGGGGGCTCGGCTCCCCCCCCGAGGCGCGGGGGCGGCTGGGAGGTGTAGTTCCCCCGTGGGGCTGAGGGGGGCTCGGCTCCCCCCCCGAGGCGCGGGGGCGGCTGGGAGGTGTAGTTCCCCCGTGGGGCTGAGGGGGGCTCGGCTCCCCCCCCCGAGGCGCGGGGGCGGCTGGGAGGTGTAGTTCCCCCGTGGGGCTGAGGGGGGCTCGGCTCCCCCCCCGAGGCGCGGGGGCGGCTGGGAGGTGTAGTTCCCCCGTGGGGCTGAGGGGGGCTCGGCTCCCCCCCCGAGGCGCGGGGGCGGCTGGGAGGTGTAGTTCCCCCGTGGGGCGGGGGGCTCGGCTCCCCCCCCCCCCGAGGCGCGGGGCCGGCTGGGAGGTGTAGTTCCCCCGTGGGGCTGAGGGGGGCTCGGCTCCCCCCGTCCGAGGCGCAGGGGCGGCTGGGAGGTGTAGTTCCCCCGTGGGGCGGGGGGTCTCGGCTCCCCCCCCGAGGCGCGGGGGCGGCTGGGAGGTGTAGTTCCCCCGTGGGGCGGGGGGCTCGGCTCCCCCCCCCCAAGGCGCGGGGGCAGCTGGGAGGTATAGTTCCCCCGTGGGGCGGGGGGCTCGGCTCCCCCCCCGAGGCGCAGGGGCGGCTGGGAGGTGTAGTTCCCCCGTGGGGCGGGGGGCTCGGCTCCCCCCCCCCGAGGCGCGGGGCCGGCTGGGAGGTGTAGTTCCCCCGTGGGGCTGAGGGGGGCTCGGCTCCCCCCGTCCGAGGCGCGGGGGCGGCTGGGAGGTGTAGTTCCCCCGTGGGGCTGAGGGGGGCTCGGCTCCCCCCCCCCAGGCGCGGGGGCAGCTGGGAGGTGTAGTTCCCCCGTGGGGCGGGGGGTCTCGGCTCCCCCCCCGAGGCGCGGGGGCGGCTGGGAGGTGTAGTTCCCCCGTGGGGCTGAGGGGGGCTCGGCTCCCCCCGTCCGAGGCACGGGGGCGGCTGGGAGGTGTAGTTCCCCCGTGGGGCGGGGGGTCTCGGCTCCCCCCCCGAGGCGCGGGGGCAGCTGGGAGGTGTAGTTCCCCCGTGGGGCGGGGGGGGCTCGGCTCCCCCCCCCGAGGCGCGGGGGCGGCTGGGAGGTGTAGTTCCCCCGTGGGGCAGGGGGCTCGGCCCGTGGGCCGGGAGACTCGGGTGACCTGCAGGAAACCCCGGGTAAACTGGCCCAGACTCGCCGTACAGCGGGAGGATTGTCGCACCAATGCCAGCGTCCACACAGAGGCCCCAGCGTGGAGGCCCCGAGGATCCGGCCCCGCTGAGGTGGGGCGTCTGCGTTTGGCTTCAGGCTCTTGCCTTTGTATCTGCTGTCGCGGGACCTTGGCCGTTTGTGCGTTCATGCTTGATCAGGCTCTCACTTTGTGCAGCTCAGCGGCTCCTGTCATTATCCAATTGCTGTCTGGCCCGCCCCATCGCCTGGCTTCCCCCCTTAACGTCCCACTGTGACAAAGTGGGGAGTTTCCGTAGGGCTTGGCCTGAACGCGGTGCGTGCCTCAGTTTCCCTGTGTGCTGCATGTTTAACGAGGTGGTGGGAAGAGTTTGTTGTTGCAGAGGACCAGGTGTGACCTCACCTAGCAGCCAGGACCCTGGACAATGGCCTGGAGATGGGGGACCCAGCGACTGGTGACCTGGTGACCACGAGCCCTCCCTCCAGCTTGGCAGTCAGCCAGTTCTGGCCAGAGTGGGGCTGAGAAGAGAGGGGCCAGTGACCTGACCAGCCAGCTCCAGCCAGAGGGGAACAAAGGACAGAAGAGAGGGGCCCAGGTGACCGGGTTACCTGGGACCGAAGAGAGGACTGAGGAGGGGTGTTGGGGAAGGGAATACAGGGGGCTCGGCTGGAAGGAGGGGGCTGCCAGACTCGGGGGAGAGAGACCAGCCAGAGCCCCACTGGGACGGGGACAGACCCAGCTGGCCGGGGCTGAGACTGGCCAGTCCCGAGGGCCCTGAGAACTGTCTGGGCTGGATTCTGCCATTCAAGAAACCTCCCGTGTTCTCCGGCGGGGAGGCGCTGCAGGGTGGAGACCGGAGGGTGGCACTTTGCTCCCTCTGGGGGTGGAGGCCCCCGGGACCCCAAGCGAGGGGACTCCCTGGGGGCCCCACAGCACAGACAGGCCTGCTGCAGGCTCAGAGGTGCAGTCGCCAGAGGCAGCGGGACCTAACCCCAGAGAGAGAGAGAGAGCAACCTTCCCAGGGGGCTGTGTCACACCGAAGGGGGGCTTTTCCGGGGGGGCCGCACAGAGCCGAGAGCCCAGGGCCTGGGTGGCCGTGGCAGCCCCCCCACAAACGTTTCGGCTGGGGAACAAGGAGCAAATGCTTAAAAATAAACATTGCCCTTAGCTGAAGAAACGTACAAAAATAATTCCCAGCCTGGCCCCAGGGAGAGCTGGCTCAGCTGATCAGCCGCCTAGTGTCTCCGGTCCCCCTCCTCCACCCCCAGGTTCCCGTTTCCCTTCTGCGGCTGGTCCCTGCGGGTGCTGCTGGGCGTCAGCGTCCATTTCTCTGGCTCTGCTGGGCCCAGCCCGACGGGCCCCGCTCTCTGTCCCTGTGCCCCTGGGCAGGCGCCTCTGGCTCTGCAGGGCCAGCCCCGGGGCTGAGAGTTCACCCTGAGTCCCGGAGCTGGGCTGAGATGCCCCAGCCCGTGCCAATGCCCGCAGCACGACAGTCCCCGGGGCCAGGGGTAGCAGCAGAGCCAGGCCCTGCCAGCAGGCTCTCCCCCAGGGCTGGCCTTACCCTGAGGCGAACGGAGGCAGCTGCCTCGGGTGCCAGACTGGGGGGGGGGCGCCACTAAGACCCAGAGTTTCAGAGTTTTGGCCCAAGCAAGGGGGTATGGGGACATCATTTGAGCTCCCCGCCTCAGGTGCCAAAATGTTGTGGGCTGCCCCGATCTCCCCCCCCGCCAAAAAACCCAACCCTCTCCTGCCATTAACCAAGCCAGAGATACGATCCCCCTGTGTCTACAGGCTCCTCCAGCGCCCCTGGGTTATCAGGGGATGGGGGGAACCAGCTCAAAGCAGCTCCTCACCCCCAGGGGGTTCCTGCCTGGGACACTGGGTTGAGCCAGCGCAGCCGTGAGGCCATCCTGAGTGGTGTTGTAGGGAGGCCCCAGCCACACCCTGCAGCTGCCAGTTCCACAGATGAACCACGTACCACGTCTGCCTGGGAGACAGGACAGGCAGCACCAGCTGGGCCCATCTCAGGGATCCCGGTGTGACAGGTTCCCCCCAGGGTGCCAGTTGAAACTGGGGTACCACTGAGCCCGCCTGACCCACCAGCCTGGGTTCCCTTTACCCTGTGCTGTTGTGACAGTCTCTCAAGCTCCCTCCAGCACACACCCTTATGGACACACCCAACTGCAGCTTGTATGCACACGGATGCTGAGATCAACTAAGGAGTTGCCCAGTACTCAAGCGCACACCCCACTCTAGAGGATAAACCCAAACTTGTACCGTCTTGTGCTGCTGTGATGGGGCTGCCTGTGGGAGCCAGCTGAGGTCACTCAATCAGGGTGAGCTGTGAACTGACCAGGGCAGACAGACCCAAAACGCTGGGGGATATTCCAGGACCTAGATTTCCCCAGCCAGCCCAAACCAGCCTCTGTCTGACCTCCCTGGGTACTCAGGAGTCCAAACGACGCAGTTCCTGTAACGTGCCCGGCCTCAGGCCTCCATCCGGCCACACGTCAAACTTACGATAAATTCTGAAAATCTTCTCTCATCATATAAAAGAAAAGGTCCTTCCAGTCCCAAAGAATCAGCCACACACCCAGATCCAATTATAACTCAGATCTTACCTCTTCTTGAACCCCAAAGCAGATCTGCGATGAGGAAGGATCGTGTCCCAGGGTTTTTATACATTTCTAGCAGCCTCTTGGCCTGAGAAAACAATCGGCTCAACTTTCTGTCTCCCAAACATGCTGGCAATTAGCACAGGGTCATTTATCCATTAAACAATTCAGATACAGGCCACCACAACCTTCAATGAGCCATGTAGACAATAATACAATGTCACTCAAGTGTCTTCCTAAATGTTAATACTCTTTTTTTTTAAATCTTGAGTCAAAGCCATAGCAATAGACAAGACTTATTTGCTGACCTCACAAGACCTGAACAAACATCTCCCCTTCTATCTCTAACAATGCAGGCTGCATTTCAAAGCTCTTTTCATTTCCATCTCTTCCTAACAAGTCTTTAAAGGTTGGCCACGGTCAGGTCAGTTTGTGAGTTAATTAACTCTTTCTGGCCCTGTGTCCCCCCCTTTCAATGAGATATTATATTACACTCATAACGTCACAGCTGCACAGAGAACTACACAGGATAAGATCATTGAAATTCGCCCCCTCCCTCAATGTGGAGAAGGATCTGCACAGCTGTCTGCCCCAAGATACAATGTCCACACACATACAGGTTTTAGACAAAATAAATGTTTATTGCTGTCAAGGTTCCTTCCCCACTCTGAACTCTAGGGTACAGATGTGGGGACCTGCATGAAAACCTCCTAAGCTTACTTTTACCAGCTTAGGTTAAAACTTCCCCAAGGTACAAAATTATTTTACCCTTGGATTTCCACTGCCACCACCAAACTTTATCTGGGTTTACTGGGAAACGTAGTTTGGACACGTCTTTCCCCCCAAAATCCTCCCAACCCTTGCACCCCACTTCCTGGGGAAGGTTTGGTAAAAATCCTCACCAATTTGCATAGGTGACCACAGACCCAAACCCTTGGGTCTTAGAACAATGAAAAATCATTCAGTTTTCTTACAAGAAGACTTTTAATAGAAGTAAAGGAATCACCTCTGTAAAATCAGGATGGTAGATACCTTACAGGGTAATTAGATTCAAAACATAGAGAATCCCTCTAGGCAAAACCTTAAGTTACAAAAAAGACACACAGACAGGAATAGTCATTCTATTCAGCACAGCTCTTTTCTCAGCCATTTAAAGAAATCAAAATCTAACACATACCTAGCTAGATTACTTACCAAAAGTTCTAAGACTCCATTCCTGTTCTATCCCCAACAAAAGCATCACACAGACAGACACAGACCCTTTGTTTTTCTCCCTCCTCCCAGCTTTTGAAAGTATCTTGTCTCCTCATTGGTCATTTTGGCCAGCGCGGTTACCTTTAGCTTCTTAACCCTTTACAGGTGAGAGGATTTTTCCTCTGGCCAGGAGGGATTTTAAAGGGGTTTACCCTTCCCTTTATATTTATGACAACTGCCTACAAAAGGTAGATTTTAAGTGAATATAAGGGAGAGCAAGCGGATCAAGGCAGATTACCCAGCAAATGAAACGAACACGAAACCTAAGCTTATGATACTAAAGAAACTCGTTACAAGTGGCACATTCCCACCCTAAACGTTGCCACAGACAGATTGCAGAGATTCTTGAAGGCCGGCTGCACTGGCCTGCCGTGTACAACTCCAGATGTTCCTTTCACAGGCCTGACACCCCTCCAGCCTGCCCCTCCCCCCCATTCACGTTTTGTTCCTTAGATGTTTACACCAGCCTTCTTGGGCGGGGAGCCAGTGAAGAACCAGCCCCTGATGGTGTCACGCCCCTGCCTTACATAGGTTTTACATATGGCGGGGATCCTCGGTCTTCCAGTGTGATTCCCACCCCTGGCCAGTGGGAAAATACTAGAGTTATCAGGGTGTCCACTATCAGGTGACTCGATCACATGGCCCTGCAGCCACAACCCAGAGGCCGTTTGCAGCATCCTAGGAAGGCTCCCTGGCGGGAGATTAGCACCTTCTAAGACCTACTGTTCTTCCAGATGGCCCAGCCAGCCGTCTAGCCTGATTGCACTCAGTCTAGTGGGCGTTCGGCGGGTGTAAACACAGGTGTGAGAGGTGCATAGACAATATTCCTAACTTCAGATACAGAAACGATACCCGCATACAAACAGGAGGGTATTCAGCAAATTGTAACCTTTTCAGTGACACCCCAACTGCCTTATCTTGCCCAAGATACACGAGGATTATGCCATAACTCCTCTCAATATTACATGAATATGAGGTGAATGCCACAACATGGAGTGGGGTCTGGCGGGTTACAGTGGGGGGGCCTGAGAGTCAGGACTCCTGGGTTCTATCCCTGGCTCAAGGATACGAGCAGGGGCTGGGGGCCAAGGCTCCTGGGTTCTATCCCCAGTTCTGCCCCAAACTTTTTGTGTGATCATGGGCAGGCCCCTTCCCCTCTAGGTGCCTCCCTTTTCCTTCCTGCCCTTTGTCTGTTCGGAGGGTGAGCTCCTTGGGACAGGGCTTGGGCCACTGGGGGTTTGAGGCAGTGCCCCGCCCAACAGGCCCTGATCTCGGCTTGGGGAAAGGGGAGGCTGGTAATTCCCACCTTAACACACGGGCAGACAGCAGGGCAGGTGTGGGGAGGCCCGAGAATAAGGCCGATGACAGTGTCCCGGATCCACAGGCCCTGTGCTCACACACGGCTCTGGAGCAGTCCCGAGGAGAAGCCTGGCAGTGCGTCAGCCCCCAAAGGGTCCCGCTCTTGCTGGGGTCAGCCCCTCGGCTTCCCCGCCTCTGGGGACCAAACCTCGGCACCGTCAGCACCCCAGTGTCACGCCGTGAGCCCCCCCTCAGCGAGCCCACCTGGACTGGACCCCTGGGGAAGCCTCACCCCCCCAAAGAGAGAAATGCACCCGAGTCCCTGACTCTGGAGGGATTTCCCGCCAGCGGTGACAGCAGGAGGGTTTATTGGCTGTCTGGGGGACAGCGAAGAGAGTCTAGTTAACACAGAGAGTGGAGCATTACAGCAAGGTCCATCGGGGGAGCCCCGACCCCCTTTAGTGCCAGTCCCAGACCGTCTCCCCGGCTTCCAACCGCCCCCACTAAACAGCCCCACCTGGCCCCTCCTCGGCCCTTTGTCCTCCAGCTGGAGGGGCCCGAGGGCTCTGCCCGCTGCCCATGCCTGCAGGCGTCACCTCCACAGCTCCCACGGACTGTGGTTCCTGGCACTCGGGGTGGGGGCAGCGCGCGGAGCCCCTATGGCTGCCCTTGTGCCGAGGAGCCGGTCGCTTCCGAGAGCCGCGCAAAGCCGGGCAGAGGTCCCACCTTAGCCCCGCAGCGCCACTGACCGGACTTGTAATGGCCCGGCGAGCAGTGCTGACCGGAGCCGCCAGGGTCCCTTTTCCACCAGACGTTCTGGTCGAAAACTGGACACCCACCAACCCCAGCTCTGCCTCCCGGGATCCCCTGCTCATGTTCTCCCCACACTCTGTACCCCCTTCCCACTCCGGATTTCCATGGGCCATCGAGTCCAAGGCCAGAAGGGGCCCTGTGCTTGGCTAAAGCACCTTCCCTGGGCAGTGGTCCCCTCCCTGGGAAACGCCATGGGCTGAGTGTGATGAAGTGGGACTCTTCTTAATGTTTCCTCTGAATAGTGTGGGGGTGCCTCAGTCAATCCCCCTTCGTTTTACTGCTCCCCCATCACTTACTGCAGGAAGTGCCATCCATGGGGTGCAGTACATCCCACCGCTGCCACCAGTTGTCACGGAGTCCCTGGGCGATGCTCTGGAACTGCTCCCTACGAAGCCAGGCAGGACTCTGGGGCAGTCGCCTTCCTGTGGTCAGCCTGTCTGCAGGACACACGGCTCACCCGGCTTCCACCTTCCTGGGTCTGACCTCGGAGCATTCAGCCTCCTCTGCCCCTCCATGTGCTTCCCACAGCGAGTCAGCTCAGGCGGGGTCCTGGGGAAGCCAGAGGGTCCTGCCCCCCAACTCCGCAGTCAGACCTGACTCTCAGCCAGCCAGTAAAACAGAGGTTTATTAGATGACAGGAACATGGTCTAACACAGAGCTTGTAGGTGCAGAGAAGAGGACCCCTCAGCTGGGTCCGTTCTGGGGGGCAGTGAGCCAGACATCCCCGTCTGCCCTTCACTCCATGTCCCAGCCAGCCCCAAACTGAAACTCCCTCCAGCCCCTCCTCCTCTGGGCTTTGTCCCTTTCTTGGGCCAGGAGGTCACCGGATTCCTTTGTTCTCCAACCCTTTAGCTCTCGCCTTGCAGGGGGGAAGGGCCCAGGCCATCAGTTGCCAGGAAACAGGGTGTCGGCCATTCTCTGTGTCCAGACCCCTGCACACACCTGCCCTCTGGGGCTCTACAAGGATCATACACCCTTACCCCACCCCCTAGAGACTTAGGAAATGCCTAGGGGAAACTGAGGCACCCCCACACTATTCAGAGGAAACATTAAGAACAGTCCCACTTCGTCACACCTCTCCCCCCTTCGAGATCGAACTGAGCAGGGTCACTTTAGCTGGTGACCTGGGGAAGTTCGAAGCCACCAACGTTCCCATGGATGCCCCAGCATCTCTCCCTTTCCTTGGTAGGAGTTACACCAGGCCCTTCCAGTTTCATGCCCTCCCTTAGGTTGGGGGTGGTCGATAGCTCCCTGGACCTTACCTGTTAGCTGGGTGGAGAAGTGTGACAGGGAAGGAAACGTGCCTGTGTCTGTCAGGGGTATTGACTTGCCTGTGGAGGGAGCTACCCTGATCTTGTTACGAATTACACCTGGTAGGACACGCATACAACTGCTGCGAATTACACCTGGTAGGACACACACACCAATGCTGCGAATTACACCTGGTAGGACACACACAGTTCGAATCTAGGCTGAGACACAGAAATAAAGTCCACAACTGCAGAGTTCCCAAAAGACACTAAGTTTATTACGCTCGAGCGTGGTGCCCCCCTGCTAGCCAGGAGGGGACCCTGAATGCAGATTATACAAAGGTTATATACTTTTTAGCAAAGCATGTTGCCCTCGTGCATCGTGCATTGGAAACTTTAGCCAATAAACAAACCCTTGTCTTATCTACCTATCCCTGCTTGGTGCATTCCTCGTGCTAAACCAGTATGTTAATTACACAGCATGGTCCTAAAGCCATGCATCAGTAACCTTTATTATCAGGATGGGAGGCCTCACATCAAGGCCAAGAGACAGGGAGTTACAGACTGACAAAAACCAGATACTGGGAGTCAAGGCAGGCTGGAGACAAGGAGGAGGATTTTCACAGGGATTCAGTATCTAAGGATTACTCCTCCTGGTGTATGATGTGCTGGCATTTAGACAATGGTGGGCCCCAAACCAAAATGGAGTCACATGTGCTAACTTTTCCTTATCAATCTCCAAGCAGTTGTCTGTGACCAGCCTTGTGTGCTGGGACCAGGCGAATGAGATCCCAAGCTGTGTGTCTGGGAAAGGAGAAAGTGTGTCCAGCTCTTCTTGGTCTGTGGAGCAGACAGAAGGGGCCTTTCAGCCTGTGACGGTTGAGGGTCGTGCAGTTGTCTCAGAGCTGGTTCTGGATTCAGCTAAAGCCCAGGAAGGGAAGGGTCCTAAGTTTGGGTCTGCTCAGGAGAATGGCCCGGTAACTAGGTCGCATCCAGTTAGTGACTATGCAAAATCCCAGAGCCCAGACAATTCTGGTGCTTGTATTTTGGCTGTTGCTAGTGTGTTGTTGGAAAGGGTGCAGCAACTCTGTCTGATCAGGGTGAGATCCTAGCCAGGGCACAAGGAGAGCATGAAGGTGTGTGATTGTGTTACCTACTGAGGGTGTGGAAACCTGCAGCAAGAAGGAAAAGATTCCTGAACTTGTGTGTGGCAAAGGGAAGGAGAAGGCTTCTGACCTTTTATCTAGGAAGTCTGTCAGTTTGCCTGAAAGGGGATTGTGTAGGAATCCGCTGGATGGGCCAGAGGTGATTCTGGATGTAAGGGAGACCCAGAAAGAGTCTGTTGTTGCTAGAGGAACACTTTCCTGAGAGCAAGCCCTAGGGAAAGAGGGTAAGAGCAGAATTCCTGTGAGGGGTTAATTGTTGCATGGTGGAAACTGAGGCACCCCTACACTATTCAGAGGAAACATTAAGAACAGTCCCACTTCGTCACACTGAGTCCAGGTGGGCATTTGTCAGCGTGGAGCCGGCGGCCTGGCTCTCATCCTGCTGGGCTCTGGCACCTAGCGTGGGGCCGCCCGCACTGCTCCAGGCCCTCACAGGCAGCTGCTGAGATCCGTATCCAGCGTGACTGGAAGAAGGGGAGGGGGTCAAAGATGGCTCCCGGAGGGCTGGGCAGAATCCCCACCATGTTGGGGGCATAGCCTGGGGCCCCACGGAGTTGAAAGCACACAGAGCCCACCCCTTCGCTATGCGTCCTGCGCCCCATATCCCGCCCCACTGTGCCCCATATATCCTGCACCCTTCCCATCCCCCGCTTCACCCTGCTTCCTGTGCCCCATATTCCACCCCACTGCGCCCCATATACCCTGCACCCCTCCGCCTGCACCTCACCCCCTTTCCTGAGCATCCGGTGCCCCATATCCCTTCCCCTGCACCCCCCCCACTGCACCCCATATCCTGCAGAACCCCCATCCCCTCCCCCTACATTCTGTGCCCCGACTATGCGCCACATAACCTTGCCTCCCCAGGGCACCCCAATCCCTGCGCCGCACAGCCCCCTGCTGCCCTCTGTCCAGCACCCGATCTGCCCCCCCGCAATCCTGTCTCCGACCCACTTACCTCCCTGCGCACTGGAGAGGGTGATGTGTCTCTCCTGAACCTGCCTGCCGGCCGTGCCCGGCTGGAACGTGCAGCTGAAGGTGCCGTGGACGCTCCCTGCCGAGCAGATGATCAGACAGGACATGAGCCGCTCCCTGCCCAGCCGGAGGGGGCACCGCCATGTCGAAATCTGGTACTGCTCCGACTCTCCCTTCAGCAAGGGCTCTCTCAGCTCCCCGGGCCGCCCGGGCTCCTTCCCCGGGGGCAGCCTCACCCAGACCAGCTGGTCCGTGGCCCGGAGCCAGCCCTCCACCTTGCACCAAAGCACGATGATGCTGCCCTCCGGCCAACACTGCCCCCGATGGATCTTGGACACTGTGGGGAGAGGCAGCCGTCAGGCTGGGGTAAGCAGGTGTGGGGCAGGGGGAGGATGTGAGCCAGAGGGAGGAGGGCGTGAGGCGGAGGTTGTGGGGCAGGGGGTGCAGCGGGAGGGCGTGAGCCGGAGGGAGGAGGGCATGGGGCAGGCGTGACCCGGAGGGAGGAGGGCATGGGGCGGAGGTCATGGGGCAGGGGGTGCAGAGGAAGGGCGTGAGCCAGAGGGAGGAGGTCATGGGGTGGGCGGGGGGGGCAGCGGGAGGGCGTGAGGTAGAGGAAGGAGGTTGTGGGGCAGGAGGAAGGACGTGAACCGGAGGGAGGAGGTGTGGGGCGGGGGGGGGCAGGGGGAGGGTGTGAGGCAGACGTTGTGGGGCAGGCAGGGCAGCGGGAGGGCATGAGCCGGAGGGAGGAGGTCGTGGGGCGGGCGTGAGCCGGAGGGAGGGCGTGAGGCAGAGGTTGTGGGGCAGGCAGGGCAGCGGGAGGGGGTGAGCCGGAGGGGGGAGGTCGTGGGGCAGGGGGAAGGTGTGAGCTGGAGGGGGGAGGTCGTGGGGCGGGGGGAAGGTGTGAGCCGGAGGGAGGAGGGTGGGAGGAGGGCGTGGGGCGGGGGGAGGGAGAGTGTGAAGGGTTGGGGGGGGGGAACCGCTCGGGGATGGGGTCCAGGTCCACTTACTGCTGATGTTGCAGCCCCGGTACACAACCCGTGCGAGGAGCAGCACCAGCAGGACCAGCAAGATTCCCAGCAATACCCATGCCAGTAATTCGGAGCTCGTGGGGACTGCCGGGGAGAGAGTCGGCATTAGTGCTCCGCCCCCGGCCCCACGCCCAGAGCAGCTGAGCGCTAATCAGGCTCCTGCCGGGAGGCTACGGTGCCGAGGGGGCTCAGCGTTCGGAATCCCGGATACCGCACAAGCTCCCAAAACACCGACCAAGGAAACCGGCAGCTCCCTTGGCCAACTCCCCACATGGCAGCAGGAGAACCCGGGGACCTACAGACTGGTCAGCTCACTTCAGTCCCCGGCAAAATCATGAAGCAGGTCCTCAAGGAATCCATTCTGAAGCACTTAGAGGAGAGGAAAGTGATCAGGAACAGCCAGCATGGATTCACCAAGGGCAAGTCATGCCTGACTCATCTAATTGCCTTCTATGATGAGATTACTGGTTCTGTGGATGAAGGGAAAGCGGTGGATGTATTGTTTCTTGACTTCAGCAAAGCTTTTGACACGGTCTCCCACAGTATTCTTGCCAGCAAGTTAAAGAAGTATGGGCTGGATGAATGGACTATAAGGTGGGTAGAAAGTTGGCTAGATTGTCGGGCTCAACGGGTAGTGATCAATGGCTCCATGTCTAGTTGACAGCCGGTATCAAGTGGAGTGCCCCAAGGGTCGGTCCTGGGGCCGGTTTTGTTCAATATCTTCATAAATGATCTGGAGGATGGTGTGGATTGCACTCTCAGCAAGTTTGCAGATGACACTAAACTGGGAGGAGTGGTAGATACGCTGGAGGGGAGGGATAGGATACAGAGGGACCTAGACAAATTACAGGATTGGGCCAAAAGAAATCGGATGAGGTTCAACAAGGGCAAGTGCAGAGTCCTGCACTTAGGACGGAAGAACCCAATGCACAGCTACAGACTAGGGACCGAATGGCTCGGCAGCAGTTCTGCAGAGAAGGACCTAGGGGTGACAGTGGACGAGAAGCTGGATATGAGTCAGCAGTGTGCCCTTGTGGCCAAGAAGATGTCACGGAGTGTGGGGGAGTCCAGGCCCTGCACCCCTCTTCCTGGGATTCCCTGAGACTCTCAGCCAGCCAGTAAAACGGAAGGTTTATTGCACCACAGGAACACAGTCCAAAACAGAGCTTGTGGGTACACCCAGGACCCCTCAGTCAAGTCCTTCTGGAGGAGCAGGGAGCTCAGACCCCAGCCCTGGGGTTCCCTGCGTTCCTCCACCCAGCCCCAAACTGAAACTAAACCCCCCCAGCAGGCCCCCTCCTGCAGCCTCTGTTCACATTCCTGGGCAGAGGTGTCACCTCCCCCTCCTGGCTCAGGGGACAGGCTCTCAGGTCTCCCCTCCCCAGGGCACAGTCCCAGGTCAACACTCCCCCTCCCTGCTGAGTGACATCGTCACAGAAGGCTAATGGTATATCGGGCTGCGTTAGAAGGAGCATTGCCAACAGATCGAGGGACGTGATTGTTCCCCTCTATTCAGCACTGCTCAGGCCACACCTGGAGTACTGTGTCCAGTTTTGGGCCCCCCACTACAGAGAGGATGTGGACAAATTGGAGAGAGTCCAGCGCAGGGCAATGAAAATGATCAGGGGGCTGGAACACATGACTTACGAGGAGAGGCTGAGGGAACTGGGATTGTTTAGTCTGCGGAAGAGAAGAGTGAGGGGGGATTTGATAGCTGCTTTCAACTACCTGAAAGGGGGTTCCAAAGAGGATGGAGCTCGGCTGTTCTCAGTGGTGGCAGATGACAGAACAAGGAGCAATGGTCTCTAGTTGCAGTGGGGGAGGTCTAGGTTGGATATTCGGAAACATGATTTCACAAGGAGTTTTGGGAAGCACTGGAATGGGTTCCCTAGGGAGGTGGTGGAATTTCCATCCTTAGAGGTTTTTAAGGTCAGGCTTGACAAAGCCCTGGCTGGGATGATTTAGTTGGGGTCGGTCCTGCTCTGAGCAGGGGGTGGGACTAGGCGACCTCCTGAGGTCCCTTCCAACCCTGATGGTCTCTGATTCTACGACTGCTCACAGGCTCCCCCTACCCTTGTGCTCGTGGGATCAGATGAAAGCGAAGGCTGGTAATTTTAACACAGTTAGGGGAGCAGGGAGGGGCTAATGCCAGGGAAGGGGGCAGCGCAGCCGGGAGCGATGCTGGGCTGGGAGGGGCAGGGGATGATGAAGTGGGACTGTTCTTAATTTTCTCTCTGAACACTGTGTGGGTACCTCAGTTCCCCCCTATGCCTTTCTTAAGTAGCCAGGTGGTGGGATCAGGAGTGTGATTGTTGTAGAGCCCTAGAGGGCCAGTGTGATGATGTCGGCACAGAGACTGACCGACACCCTGTCTCCTGGCCACTGATGGCCTGGGCCCCTCCTCTGCAAAGGTGCAGACGGAAGGTGTTGGGGAGCAAAGGGATCAGGTGGCCTCCTGGCCCAGGAGAGAGACGAAGGCCAGAGGAGGGGCTGGGGAGTTTCAGTTTGGAGCTGGCTGGGAAATGGAGGGACCTGACCTCCCCTAAGACGGACCTGACTGAGGGGTCCCGGTCTCTGCACCTACAAGCTCTGTGTTAGACCATGTTCCTGTCGTCTAATAAACCTCCTGTGTTACTGGCTGGCTGAGAGTCACAGTGAATTGCAGGAAGTGGGGGGTGCAGGGCCCGGACT
Source organism: Lepidochelys olivacea (assembly GCF_965140295.1). NCBI lineage: Eukaryota > Metazoa > Chordata > Testudines > Cheloniidae > Lepidochelys > Lepidochelys olivacea. The sequence continues at coordinate 170,585 of NW_028181947.1, read as the reverse complement.
CCCCCACACTCCGTAACAGGGGGTAAGACCACTTCCCGCTTCTGGCATAGGTGCCGACTCCATGGGTTCTCCGGGCCTGGAGCACCCACGGGGAAAAATTAGCGGGTGCTCTGCACCCACCGGCAGCCAAGCTCCCTCTGTCCCCCACCTCACCTCCCGCCCCCCCAACGTGCCGCATCCCTGCTCCTCCCCACACTTCCTGCCACCTAACAGCTATTTGGCGGCAATTAGGACTCTCTGGGAGAGAAGGGGAGGAACGGAGATGCCGGCCGCTTGGGGCAGGGGTGGGGACTTGGGGGAAGAGGTGGGCCGGGGCGGGGAGGGGTCAAGCCCCCGCCAGTCAGAGGGGAAGTCGATGCCTATGCCTTCTGGCCCCCAGCCCGCCACACTGACCTATCCAGACGGCTGTGCGCTCCAGCGGGGCGGCCAGCGCCGGGTGCTGTACGTGGCAGGCGAAGTTGGCCTGGGCGCTGCTCTCCGGGAGGTCGAGGATGCAGCTGCTGCGGAGGGCGAAGGACCCGTCGGGTTCCTTCATGGGGGGAGACTCCATGGAGATCAGGGGCACCCCGTCCCGCAGCCATTGCACTGTGATCTCGGCGGGGTAGTAGCCGCTCACCTGGCACTGCAGGGTGGCCTGCCCCTCCAGAGTCACCAGGGGCGGCAGCAGGGTCAGCCGTGGCGGGGCTGCCGGGCAGGAAACAGGGTCAGGGCGCTGGGCTCCCTCCCCAGGCTCTGGGCCCCAAGAGGGGACTTTCATGGGGGGGCCCTCTAGGCAGGGGCAGGGGAACAGACACCTGGGGGGGGCAGGTGGAAGGAATGGGGCCCCCAGGAGCACAGCAGGGGGCGCTGCGTGGGAATGGGGTGCTGTACAGGGGACAGGGCTCTGGCAGGGGGTGGGCAGTGCTGTAGGGGCATGGGGGTGCTGTGGGGAGGATGGGGGTGCTGTTGGAGTGCAGTATGGGGTGGGATTCTGTGGGGGGGTGTAGGGGGGATGGGCAGTGCTGTGGGGAGGATGGGGTGCAGTGGGGAGGGTGGGGGTCTGGTGGGGGATGGGCAGTGCTGTGAGGGGAGGGGCAGTGCTGTGAGGGGGACAGGGTTTTGTGGGGGGGATGGGGGTCTGGTGGGGATGGGGTGCTGGGGGGTGCAGCAGGGGATGGGGTGTTGTGGGGAGGACAGGGTTCTGTGGGGTGGGGAGCAGTGGGGGGACGGGGCTCTGGTGGGGGATGGGCAGCGGGGGGTGCTGCGGAGGCATGTAGAGAAGTGGGGGCACAGCGGGGGGTGAAGTGCAGTGGGGGGACGGGGCTCTGGTGGGGGATGGGCAGCGGGGGGTGCTGCGGAGGCATGTAGAGAAGTGGGGGCGCAGCGGGGGGTGAAGTGCAGTGGGGGGACGGGGCTCTGGTGGGGGATGGGCAGCGGGGGGTGCTGCGGAGGCATGTAGAGAAGTGGGGGCGCAGCGGGGGGTGAAGTGCAGTGGGGGGACGGGGCTCTGGTGGGGGATGGGCAACGGGGGGTGCTGTGGGGTGACTCACAGAGCACGCTCAGCCGGAAGGCTTCTTGGATCGGCGCCCCCAGGGCGACGTGCTGCACGCGGCAGGCGTAGCTCGCGCTGGCGTCGGGGATGCTGGGCACGAGCGGGAGGATGCTGGTCGTGCTGTACAGGCCGGTGGGGCCCAGCTGGCTGGGGGCCGTCTTGGAGCCCCCCACCACCAGCCCGTCCCGCAGCCAAGCGACGCTCACGCGCCCGGGGTAGAAGTTGCTCACGTTGCAGGTCACGAGGTTCTGCTCGCCGGCCCTCACCTCGGTGCCCCACACTGAGACATGGGGCGGGACTGAGGGGGTGGAGGGGGAGAGTCAGTGGGGCCCAGACCCCTTCGTCCGCCCCCTACCAACCCTCATCTGCCCCCCATCTCCCCGTCCGCCCCAACCACCCCAATCCATTCCCCACCTCCTCCTCCGCCCTGCCACGGTGCTGCCCACGGAGACTTGGCCGGGCCATGGGTTAGGGGGCAGCTGCTGCCCCGCTGGGGAGGTGGCTTAGGGGGGCAGACCCAGCCCTGGAGCCATGCCCCTCTGGGCTCTGCCCTGGGACCCTGCCCCCCACAGTTACCTTCCACACGCAGCTCCACCTGCCGACTCTCCCGGCTCGGGGGGACGATGACCACGCAGGTGTAGAGCCCGGCATCGGCGCCCCCCACCCGCGGGAGGAGCAGGGAGGCGTTGCCGACCCGCAGCCCCTCCCGGGACAGGCTGGCCCCGGGCCTGCCGTACGATGGGGCGTTATCGAACTCGGCCACCAGGCTGTTCCCCAGCTTCCACTGCACCACCAGTGCCATCAGGTCCACGGGCGCCCCCACGGAGAAGTGGCAGCCCAGGAGCACGTCCGAGCCCGGCTGGGTCTGCACCCGGGAGCTGGGGACGGAGACCACCAGGGCACCCCCTGCACAGACAGACAGGCAGGGCTATTTGCCGCTCTGTGGGGCATGGGGGCGGGGGGGGCAGCCTGGGGGGAGACCCCACCCCCTCCCAGGGACTGGGCCCCCCTCCAGCCCCTCAGCACCATGGGAGCCCACATCCTCTCTGCGAGGGCCAGTCAGAGCCCAGGGAGGAAGGTGGGGGCCCCAGGCTGAGGCCTGGCAGCCTCGTGTCCCATGTGGGCCGGGCGCTGGGTTCCCGTGGGGGCCCCAAGCCTCAGGCAGAGGAAGTGAGAAGCTTCCTGTTTGCGCAGCAACTGGTGTTGTGGCCCTTACATGGTTCCCAGCCCCTGCCCCCACCCGCCCTGTGCCCCCCAGCCTGAGCCTCCTGCCCCAGCCGCCCCCTCTGCCCCTCAACCTGAGCCCCTGGCCTCACCCGCCCCCGGCCCAGCCCCCACTGTCCTCCAGCCTGAGCCTCCTACTTCAAGCTTCCCTCAGGGGCCACCCTCACCCCAGCTGTTCCCGTGCAGGGGTGGGGTGGGGAGCAGGACCCCTGCCCTGTGTCTGACCCCCACATCAGCACCACACCCCACCCCCAAAGCCAGCACCACCTGCCCGACCTGCCTCCATACTAATCGGGCAGCTCTCCGGCCTGACTTGGTCAGGGCTCTGGGCACCCCCCAGCAGCGTGAACCAATTCTGTGGCCATGGCACCCCCCTTGCCAGCCCCTCGGTGGAGGCCCCAGGGCCCTGGCGTCAGCACTGGGCTGGTCCCGTGGTGGGGGGGCAGATTTAGCTCCAGAACCCCAGGGCAGGTTGCGGGTGATGGGTGCGAGGGGGCTGGGGGGCAGGAACAGCCCAGAGGGAGCGCGATGTGGGTTTGCGGTGGGGCCTGGCCATGGGGTGTGCCAATGTGGGACAGAACCCAGGAGTCCTGGCTCCCAGCGCCCCCTGCTCTAACCACCACACCCCACACCCCACTCCCCTCCTAGAGCTAGGGAGAGAACCCAGGAGTCCTGGCTCCCAGCTTCCCACTTTCACCCACCAGCCCCTCCGGCTCGGAGACCCCCCGCGGGACCCTGCGCCCAGCCCGCCCCCCATCCGCCAGGGCACCGCCCGGGCTGGACCCCCCGGCCCCGGGGCCGCGGGGGGGAAGCCGGGGCCGGGTTTCCTGCCCACCGCCCCTCTGGGGCAGGGTCTGGGGCGGGGAGCAGAGAAGCGACCCCCGGGGAGCAGGGGCGGCCCCGGCGGCTACTCACGGGCCCCGCTCGCCAGCAGGAGCAGGAGGCCGGGCGCCAGGGCGAGGGGCATCGTGCGGGGCGGTGCGGGGCGCGGCGGCCCCAGCCTCGGTTACTTTCGCTTCTGCAGCCTGGCTGGCGGGCGAGATAAGGGCAGGACGCGGGGCTGGGCGGGACCCACAGCTCGGGGCTCCGAGATCAGGGCAGGGACCCCGGGGGGGACCCGTCGTGGGGAGCGGGATTGCCTGGGGGGAGAGCCGAGCAATGGGGGAGCTGGCGGGATCCCCCCGGGATAGGTTGGGGGGCTGGGGGACCCCCCCCCCATTACCTGTGCGTACGACAGCTCCCACCTGTCCCCCGTGTGTTTCGGGCTGGAGTTCGCTGCCCCAGCCCCCCTCGGTGTCCCTTGGCCCAGCGAGCGTCTCTCTGCTCTGGGGTCTGGCTCGGGTCAGGCCCGGCCCGGAGGTGGGTACTGGCTCAGCGCTGGCCCGGCTCCCGGCTCCGAGGGGCTCTGAGCTCGGCCCGTCGCGGGGTGGCGAAGTGATTGCCCAGAGCGCCCCTGCCCCACCTGGAAACCTGCCCAGGTGGGCTTGGTTCAAGCACCCGGGGGTGTCAGAGCCAGGAGCCACCCCGGTTCCCCTGGCCGGCCGTGCACCCCTCAGCAGAGAGGGACAGAAAATGCCACACACTTCTCACCGGGAATGAACTTTTAAAAAATTTCCTGCAAACCTTTCCTGGCTTTTCATCCCACAGCGGGAACCTGCCCTGCTGCTGGAATGTCTTCTGGTCTCCGAAATCAAAGAGTTTTATTGACGACAGGAAGTTTGACCATGATTTAAATGACAAAGTGGAAAATTTAAATTTGGTGAAAAATTGTCATTTTGGTCAAGAAGTGTGACGAAGTGGGGGGTTTTCTTGAGTTTTCCTTGTTTTTTTTTTTCACTGGTTTGCATGCAGAGGGGGTGGGACTCAGTTTCCCTGGGTGTTACGGGTTTAACGAGGGGATGGGAGAGGGAGTTTGTTGGTGCAGAGGACCGGTGAGGGAACTTGGGACCCCGGCCAATGGCCTGGAGAACGGAGACCCCAGCGACGGATGACCAGGAGGCCCAGCTTGGCAGTCAGTTCTGCCAGTGGCGGCTGTGATGAAGTGGGACTGTTCTTAATGTTCCCTCTGAATAGTGTGGGGGTGCCTCAGTTTCCCCTAGGCAGTTCTTAAGTCTCTAGGTGGGGGGGGTAAGGGTGTATGATCATTGCAGAGCTCTGCAGGGCAGGTGTGTGCAGGGGTCTGGACACAGAGAATGGCCGACACCCTGTTTCCTGGCCACTGATGGCCTGGGACCTTCCCCCCTGCAAGGTGAGAGCTAAAGGGTTGGAGAACAAAGGAATCAGGTGACCACCTGGCCCGGGAAAGGGACAAAGCCCAGAGGAGGAGGGGCTGGAGGGAGTTTCAGTTTGGGGCTGGCGGGGGACATGGAGTGAAGGGCAGACGTGGTTGTCTGGCTCACTGCCCCCCAAAATGGACCCAGCTGAGGGGTCCTGTTCTCTGCACCTACAAGCTCTGTGTTAGACCATGTTCCTGTCATCTAATAAACCTTCTGTTTTACTGGCCGGCTGAGAGTCCCGTCTGACTGCGGAGTTGGGGGGCAGGACCCTCTGGCTTCCCCAGGACCCCGCCTGGGCGGACTCGCTGTGGGAAGCGCCCGGAGGGGCAGAGGATGCTGAATGCTCCGAGGTCAGACCCAGGAAGGGGGAAGCTGGGTGAGCTGGGTGTCCAGAAGACAGGCTGCTCCCCGAGAGGAGACTGCCCCAGAGTCCTGCCTGGCTTCGTGGGGAGCAGCTCCAGAGCATCGCCCGGGGACGCCGGGGCTATTGATGCCTATCTCACAGCCTTTGAGAAGGCCTGTGGTCTGAACCAGATTGACCCCGCAGACAGGCTCTGCTGTCTGACCCCCCTGCTGGGTCCCAAGGCCATAGAGGTTCAGCCGGGGTGTACGCAAGACCCCAGGGGTCACTTGCAAGGAGGTCGTCCACCTGCTGGGGGAATATCTCCGCAAGTGGGGGAAGGGCACGGGGGCCACGACCGCAGAGGACGTGTATCACCTGGTGGGGCTGGAGTAGCTGTCAGACATCTGCCCTCCAAGACCTGAAGATGGGGTTAGGGGACCGGGAGCCCAGAGATCTGCGCAGGGCAGGGGCTCTGGCAGATGAGTTTGTGGAAGCAGATCGGGGGCAGGAGGGAGACCCCCATTGGGGACTCAGAAGGGGAGTCACCCAGAGACCTCTCCAAGGTGGGATTCCCGGAAGCCCAAGTGAGGGGTGCCCGGGAATGCCAGGGCGGGCTGACCCCCCTCGTGGGACTTGAGGGACCTGAAGTGTAATTACTGTGGCCAAAGGGACACGAGGTGGCACAAGGCCCGAAGAGGAAGGAAATGGCAGCCAAGCAGAACCCGCGGGGTGTCAACTGGGTGGAAGCCCACCGAGAGGGGGCACCGCCGGCCCGGGGGCTGCAGTCGAGAGGGCTGTGCCGGGGGAGGGACTGCCAGGCCAGGCCCGCAGGGGAAGGTGGGGCTCCAGGTCCGGAGCGCCCGTACTCTGTCCTCTGGGTGAGCCTGGGACAGGCCCCGGGGGACGATCGCCACCTCATCCCCATGGAGGTGGGGGAAGGAGCGTCCCGGGGCTCTGGGACATGGGTGGTGAGGAGATGCTGGCGCGGTCCGAGGCGGTGGGCCCAGACCAGCTAGTGCCCGATGCCTACATGACCCTGAGGGGAGCGTTCGGGCCCCCCGTCAAGGTGCTGGCAGCGAGGATACACCTGAAATGGGGGGGCTAAGGAGGGACCCAAAGAGGTCAGGGTGCACAATCACCTGCCTACCAAGGTGCTCATGGGTAATGACTTGGAGCACTGGCTGGAGGGCACTCAGAGCGCCCTGGTCCTTACCCGGAGCCAGAGCAAGCGAGGGATGCAGGACATCCCGAAGGGGGGAACTAAAACACCAGGGGCAGGGCTTGACTGGGCCGGGCTGGAGCCTCCGCCCCAAGGTGGGGACACTGAGGCACCGCCAGCCAGGGCTGTATCCTCAAACCCAGCTGCTGAATTCCAGACGGGGTTGCAGGAGGATCCCTCCTTGGAGAAGGTGAGGGCCCTGGCTGGCCACAGCGGTGCAGGATCCCAACGGGAGGACCGCCGGGAGAGATTCCAGGGGGAGAAGGGATTCCTGTACCGGGAATGGGCTGGTTCCAGGAAAAGTGAACCGTGGGAAGCCAGGAGGCAGTCCCCAGAGGTACCGCCGCAGACTGTTGTACGTGGCCCACGGTATCCCCCTTGCGGGGCATCCAGTGCACCGGGCAGAACTTTGACCGGCCCAGGGTCTTTGACGCTGTCCAGCAGCCCGGCAGGTCCTGTGACTCCTGCCAGAGGGGGGGGAAGGCCGGGATAAGTGTAAAGCCCCACTGAGACCTTTGCCCATCATAGAGGAGCCCTTCCAGAAGGTGGCCATGGACATAGTGGGGCCTCTCAGCAAGGCGACCCAGTCGGGGGCTGTGCATTGGGGGACGCTGCGGGGGGGTGGCTGTGCACTGGGGGGGATGCTGTGCGGGAGCTGTGCACTGGGGGGGATGCTGTGGGGGGCTGTGCATTGGGGGAAAGGGGGTTCAGCTTTAGGGTGGTCCCATTGGGCCGCACCGGGATGCAGGTTGTGAGCTGTTGTCTGAATAAAGCCGGTGGTGATGCATGGTCTGTGTCCTCGTCCGTGATGTGGGAGTCGGGGGGTGAACCCCGCTGCTGAGCCTCCATCCCGGCCCCACACTCTCTGTGTCTGGGGCAGTGGGACAGGCCCCCCAGAAGGGGAACGGGGGCTGCCCCATCCCAGGGGGTGCAGGGTCCAGCCCCTCTCCCTGATGGGACGCTGCCCTGGAGGGAGGAGCGGGTGTCCCGTGTCCAGGGCATTGACTGAGGCCTGGCTGGGCTCGGCCAGCGCTGCCCCCGGGAAGGGGCAACTATAATCCTAGGGGAGCGGAGCCCAGAGCCGGGTGGGGGGTGAACCACCCCCAGGCTGGGGTCCCCACGCTGACACAGAGCAGGCCTGGGGCAGGGAACCGCCCCCCATGCCTGGCTGGGATAGTCCGACACGGGTGCCACGGGAAGGGGACACGGGTGTCCTGGGGGTACTTGGGTCCTGGCCCCACGAGGCCACCGGCTGCCCCAGGATAAAAACAATCCAGGCAGACGGCACCGGCGTGCCTGGGGGGACGGGACGGGACGTCCCAGCCAATCAGGGGACTGCTGGCCACGTTCGGGGCTTATCGGGGCCCTGCCCCACGCACGCACCCACAGAGATGTGTCTGTGTGGGGCCATGCTGGCCCTGTACTGCACGGCAGCTGGTGAGTATGGGGCCAGTTCTGCCGCAGGTCCCCCGGGGTCTCCCCGAGACTGGCCCCTCTCTGCCATGCGGTTCCCCTGTGACCTCCCCGAGACAGGGCCCCTCGCTGCCTCGAGGTCTCCCTGAGACTGGCCCATCGCTGCCCCTGAGTCTCCCCGACACTGACCCCTCGCTGCCCCGGGATTCCCCTGTGACCTCCCTGAGACAGGGCCCCTCGCTGCCCCTGGGTTTCCCCGAGACTGGCCCATCGCTGCCCTGGGGTTCCCCTGTGACCTCCCTGAGACAGGGCCCCTCGCTGCCCTGGGTCTCCTCGAGACTGGCCCATCGCTGCCCCTGAGTCTCCCCGACACTGACCCCTCGCTGCCCCGGGATTCCCCTGTGACCTCCCTGAGACAGGGCCCCTCGCTGCCCTGGGTCTCCTCGAGACTGGCCTCCCACTGCCCATGGGGATTCCCCTGTGACCTCCCCAATACTGGCCCTCCACTGCCCCTGGGGTTCCCCTGTGACCTCCCCGAGACAGGGCCCCCCACTGCCCTGGGATCTCCCTGAGACAGGCCCCTCATTGCCCTGGGGGGTTCCCCCTGGATCTGCCCAAGACAGGCAGGAGGGTGAGGGGGGCAGGAGCCAGCTCAGGGGGGAGATGAGAGCTGCCCCTGCTTCCCCAAAGCAGAAGAGCCAAGCAGTTCCCCTCATCACTCCAGGACAGGGTGTGGGGACCCCAACAGAGCTGGGGGGCAGGGCCAGGTGGCTGGAGAACGGCCCTGCCTGGGGAGATTCAAGGCCCATCCAAAGCTGTGGGGGCAGTGGGAAGTGTCCTGCAGGGAACAGGGGCAACTCCACCCCAGGAGGGGTTCCCCCACCCCAGAGCATGCTGGGAGTCAAACGGGGTGCCCTCCCACCCCAGAGGATGCTGGGAGTGAACGGGGCACCCCCCCCCGCCCCAGAGGATGCTGGGAGTCAAATGGGGCACTCCCTGCCCCAGAGGATGCTGGGATTGAACGGGGCACCCCCCGCCCCAGAGAATGCTGGGGGAGAACGGGGCACCCCCCGCCCCAGAGGATGCTGGGAGTGAACGGGGCACCCCCCGCCCCAGAGGATGCTGGGAGCCAAATGGGGCACCCCCCGCCCCAGAGGATGCTGGGGGAGAACGGGGCACTCCCCGCCCCAGAGGATGCTGGGAGTGAACGGGGCACCCCCCGCCCCAGAGGATGCTGGGGGAGAACGGACCCCCGGCTGGCGGTGCGGCGGGCGGGCCCCCGGCAGACCAGCCCCGGCGGGGGGTGACCCTGCCCCTCTCCCCGCAGCGGCCTGGCTGCAGGTGTCCGTGGGCCCCTCGGCGGGGCGGGCGACCCGCCCCTGGACCCGGAGCAGCTGCAGGCGCCGTGGCGGCACGAGGGGCGCACGGTGCTGGAGCTCGCCGGGGCGGGGCGGGGTGGGGCGGGACTCAGCCTGGCCGAGGACGAGGGAGGAGCGGGAACCTCTCGCGGGCGCTGCAGGGCGTCACCCCCAGCGACAGCCGGGCCTGGACCTGCTACGTCCTCTGCCCACCGACCAGGCCCAGGGCAGCCTCACCCTGCGCGGGGCCAGTGAGCACGGGGCGGGGGGGGAAACTGGCCACAGAGCCCCCTGCTGGGGGGCACCGACCCGCCCGCCCAGCCCGTTCTCCCGCCCCCACGGCGCCCCCTGCTGGGGGGCACCGACCCGCCTGCCCGGCCCGTTCTCCCGGCCCCCCACGGCGCCCCCTGCTGGGGAGTTCCCACCTGCCCCACTACTCATAATGTCCGCACCCGCCTTGCCAGCGCCCCTGCCCGCGGCTGAGGCCATAGCTGGAGTGGGGCAGGCTGCCGTGGGGCCGGGACCTCGCAGCGACCCTGACGCGGTGCCGTGCTGTTGTTGCAGACCCGTCGGCGCCCCCCGACGCCTGCCCCTTGGGCGGGGGCGCCCCACGGCTGCGGCAGCTGGAGGAGGCGATCGGGGGCTGCGTCCGCTTGGCCAGCGAGCTGCAGGGGCACCTGGCCCGGCTGGCTGCCAAGGTGAAGAGGTGTCTGGGCAGCCCGGAGGCCGAGTAGCGCCCGCCCCGGGCAGAGGCTGCGAGCACCAAGCGGACGGCGCAGCCGTGAGCCCGCGGGTCAGGGGCCGGTCGTCCCCCCTGGCAGCGTCCCCGGGCACAGCTCCCGCAGCCATGGAGCTGGGATCCCCGCAGACGGACGGGGACACCCACCTCGTGGCAACGGCTTCGCGTCTGCAGGGCGTGACCACCACTCCGGGGGGCCGGGATCCTGCGTGCACATGGGGACACAGGCCCCGTCTCCCCTATGGGGCTCTGGGGTGACTTGAGCCGCTGGGGACGCCGGGGGCCGGACGTCAGATGGGGGAGGCCGGCTGGGTACAGGGGCTGACGGCTGGGCGTCCGTGGGGGGGTCTGTGTCCCTGCCCTGCTGGCTGAGCCGCTGGGAGACCCCGGGTAGCGAGCTGGGCGGGGACAGCGGGGTGGGGGCGTCCATGGGGGGCTGTTGTTCGGCGTGTCGGGAGGGGGCTGAGCGGTGTGTGATCCCTGCCCAGCGCGTTGCCAGCTGCAGCACACGGATAAGGAATAAAACGCTCGTCACACACCCTGTGTCCTGCTGCCGGCCGCGTGTCCTTATCCCCGGTGGCTCCGGCCCCTGGGGGGGTGCAGGGACTGGGTCCAAGTCTTCTCCCCACAGCCACTTTGCCCTGGGGCTTCACCCCCCCACGTCCCCCGAATCCCCACTGGGCCCCGTCCCGGGGTGGCCCCCTGCCAGGGTGGGCAGGTTTCGGGCTGTGCTGAAGCCCGCGCTGGGTCTGCCTGCCCCAGAGCCCCCCGGCGGCACCGGGCCCCTTCACCTGCTAGGGAAGGAGGTGCCGGGCCGTGGTGCCGTGGTGAGCAGAGGTGGGGATGCCAGGTGCAGGCCGGAGCACGGCCGAGCAGTTGCCCAGTATGACGGGCCGTAGCTAGGGTGAACCAAAGGGAAAACGGGGCACCGCGTGGGGCTAGCCGGAGCCATCTCCCCTCCCCCCACGCAGGGCTGGCATCGTCGCTCGCCCCCTCCCCCCGGGTTCCTCCGTACCCCACATTTTTTGACAAAACTGGGCATTTGTCCCAACTGAGCAAGTCAGCCAAAGCAAACAGGACAACTGCCTCCTTCTGCCAAAAGTCAGGACAACCGAGACAGGGCTTACAAAAGGGACTGTCCTGGCCAAATCGGGACGTACCGTTGCCCTGTAGCCAACACATACCTCGGCGGTGCCCAGGCCACCAGCATGTGCTTAGCCCTGCAGCACAAGAGGGAGGAAATGCTGCACACCCCACGGAGACGAGGGTGTCTCTGGTTACCCTCATGTCCCCTTGACTGTGGGGGTCCCGGGCCAGGCTGGCTGCACTGGGCCTCAGGGGACACCCTGTCTGCTCCCCAGGGACTGGGGAGGGAGCTCCCCGAATGCACCTCTCCCTCTCCACCAAACCCAGGGTGCACTGGGCCAGGGGCTGCACCCCCCCCTTTGCACTCTGCCCCAGGCAGTGGTGTCTGCAGGAGCCCTCAGAGAGCGATGGCCCCCTGTGCCCACTGTGGGGGGAGCTGCTGCCCCTTACCTGGCTGGGAGGGGGCTTGACAGACAGGAGGCGTGGACAGAACAGGCCAGGGAGAACGTGGGAGTCTCCGTGGGGTCACCCTGTGACGGGTTCAGTCACAGAGCCCCGCTTGGGACTGTCACCTGACATGCCAAAATAACCTCTGAGCCCGTTTTCCCTGCCAGCTTGGGACTCCAGAACCCTGCCTTGTTGAGCCAGACATGCCAGTCTGCTGCAAACACAGATCCAGGGTCTGAACCGTGCCCCCAAAGCTGCAGACTTCACGGAAAACCACTCAGCAGGTCACCTGTCTCCAGCAACCAGACACCCAGCTCCCAATAGGACCCAAACCCCAAATCAATCCGTTTTACTCTGTATAAAGCTTATACAGGGTAAACGCAGAAATTGTCCACCCTCTATATCACTGATAGAGAGAGATGCACAGCTGTTTGCTCCCCCAGGTATTAAAAAATTATAAAAAGTAGGATTGAAGTGGTTTCAAGTAATAACAGCCAGAACAAAGTAAGTCAAAAAGCAAAATAAAACAAAACACTCAAGTCTAAGCCTAATACATTAAGAAACTGATTACAGATAAATCTCACCCTCAGAGATGTTCCAATAAGCTTCTTTCAAAGACTAGACTCCTTCCTTGTCTGGGCCCAATCTCAGGTGTTAACGAGGGGTTTTCTCATGACTGGCAGCCCCCTTTGTCCTGTGTCACGGACTCATTCTTGGCCCCGTATGGTCCCTGAGGAGAGCCCCCTTCAGTGTGACAGCCCTTCTTGGGGGTCCACTCTCTCTCAGGGGATAAGCCCCTCCACCTCCTGGAACCGCACCTCTCGGAGCCTTCAGCACGCCTGTCTCTCGCTAATCCCCCTTCATTTTACTGCTCCCCAGTCATTTACTGCAGGATGCTCTGTCCACGGGGTGCAGTACATCCCACCGCTACCACCAGTTGCCACGGAGTCCCCGGGCGATGCTCTGGAACTGCTCCCTATGAAGCCAGGCAGGACTCTGGGGGAGCCTCCTCTCTCTGAGCAGACTGTCGCCAGGGCAAGAAGCTTCCACAGCTTTGACCTTCCTGGGTCTGACCTCGGAGCCTTCAGCCTCCTCTGCCCCTCCGTGCGCTTCCCCCAGCGAGTCCGCCCAGGCAGGGTCCTGGGGAAGCCAGGGTGTCCTGCCTCCCAACTCCGCAGTCAGACGTGACTCTCAGCCACCGGTAAAACAGAAAGTTTATTAGACGACAGGAACACAGCGTAGGGCAGAGCTTGTTAGCACAGAAATCAGTGACTTTCAGCCAAGTCCATCTTGCGGGGAGGGGAACGCAGAGCCAGGGCTCTGGTCCCGCCCTGTGCCCCAAGCCAGCCGAGACTGACTCCTTCCAGCTGACTGGCCCCTGCCCTGCCCCTTGCTCCTCCTCTGGCCTTTGTCTCGCTTCCTGGGCCAGAGTCACCTGATTGCATCCCCCTCCTGGGTCTCTGGTTACGAAGGGGCGGCCATAGCATCCCTGCAGGCAGCTGGAGCAGCCTCCGTAAAAGTCACACCCCCTTATTCCCACCACCTAGACATTGGTGCAATACTCAGGGAAACTGAGGCACACACAGCCTTCATGCAAAACAGTAAGACTCACATAGGCTCACATACAACATAACAAGGGGAAATCCCCGCTTGCTCACACAGGCCAAGAACTGACACTCCCGGGAACCTGGGCATCGAAGCACGTCCAGATTCCGGCTTTAGGTCTTTGATCTTTTGCTCGGAATCTGACGCAGCCACGCTGAGGCCTCGCCCACGGCTCCTCACTACACTTTAGAGCAGAGTGTCACGGATCCGCGGGGAGGGACGCTGGAAGGGGGGGGCCCAGAGGACCATGGCCCCATCACTGTAGTCCAGCCTTAAGGATGAGCGACAGCGGGAGGGAGCAGAGAGGCGCGAGCAGCGGGCACGGCTTCGGGGGAAGAGGCGGAGCGAGGGTGGAGTGAGGGCGGAGCCTGGGGGGACGAGGCAGAGTGGTGGGCGGGGCCTTGAGGCAGAGTGGGGGGCAGGCCCACCCACTTCTGGGGAGCTCCCAGTGCTCCTGTCCACCATCGGTGCTGGAACGGGGGGTGCTGGGGCTGCTACCGCACCCCCTGGCTTGAAGTGCCTTTCCATCATATGCAGGGTTTACTGCTCTCAGCCTCCCCCCCCATACGCACTGTTCCAGTCCCCCTGCTGTCCATAGGTCTGGTGTCCTGGAGCAGTCCCTGGCTGGACCCCCTCCGTGTGCCCGCCTCCCTTGGGGTCTCACTCTGTCACTAGGGTCGGCCCTTGGGCTTCACACCTCCTGGGAGCGAACCTCCGAGCCTTCAGTCCCCGCTTCACACCATGAGCTCCCGGCACTGAGGGCACCTGGGGGAGACCTGTGCCCCCACGGGAGCACCGCACCCACCCCCAGCAGCTGCAGGGACACCCCACAGGACTGTGAGAGCAGCTGGGTTTATTAGCTGTCTGGGACACCGTGCAGAAAGTTCTTGGTTAGCACAGACAACAGAAAGTTACAGCAGGGTCCATCTTGGTCAGCCCAGCGCCCCCTGACCCCTCCTTTGTCCCAGTTCAGGAGAGTCTCCATCTTCCAGCAGCCCACAATTAACTACCCCCCCCCCGTGCCCGCCCCTCCTCAGTCCTTTGTTCTCCAGCTAGTCAAACCCGGCTGGCTTCCTGCAGTGAGCTGCGCCATCCATGGTCATTAGTTGCTAGGTACCAAATGTCCAGGTAAACGGTGTGGTCATTGTCTTCTCAGACTCTCCATGGACATGGGGGCCCAGGCCCCAGCCAGCTGGCGTCAATCACATCTTTACAGCTGGGTCTCTGCAGAGAGTAAATAACCTTTTCCCACTGTGACGAGTTTTCCCCCGGGGAGCGACCTGGAACTAGGGTACCACAGAGCCCCCTGACCACCAGCCTGGGCTCCCTCTCACACTGTGCTGCTGTGACAAGCTGCAAAGCCCCCCAGCCGCACTTTCACCAGCATTCACACAGGTCGGGACACACCCAGCTGCAGCCACACGCAGCCTCCCAGCTGTGGAAGTATAACATTGTATAAGTATAGCCTTGTATAAGGGGACATGCTGGATACATTGTGTATGAGAGGGCATGCCAAAACATGTTACAAAGTATCTGAGGGAGCACACCTAGGGACAGATAGCTTTTGAATGGAGAAGTAATTAAGATAGAGCCAGCACGTCTAAGAAGCAGGCATCAGAATGGAAGGTGTGAAGGGCAATTAGTTAAGTTAACTGGAAGCTGTTAAAGGAGATTGTTAAGGGTGGCAGGTAATTGAAGATACGTGACTGGTCTCAGGGATCTCGACGGGTGGTGACTAAAATCTTTTTCTTCTTTTGTCTGTAACTTCTCTGTAACTTGTTCTCCAGCAAGCTGTATAAAAATTAAGAGACACAAGCCCCACTCGGGGGGCTCACTTCTAAATGTATTAGCAGAGCAGCTTTGCTAATAAAACAGAGTGGTCTGATAAATTGTGAGTCTGAGTCAAACTTTGACACAGCCTAGGACCCCAGAGCAGGACCGTCCTGCCCTGGTCAAATCTGGCCAGTACATGGGTTTAACACCCAGTCTGCCTCACCCTCAATGGGACGAGAACCATGCACACTTGTGGTAACCAAGCTGAGATTTTCCCCAGACACCTTAGTCAAACGCACACTGGTGTGGCTTAAAACATAAAATAAGTGTATTAACTACAAAAGGATAGATTTTAAGTGATTATAAGTGGTAGCAAACAGCTCAAAGCAGATTATCTAGCAAATAAATAAAACTGCAAACTGAGCTGAACACACTAGAGAGGTAGGATATAAATTAGCAAATTCTCAACCTGAGTGATAAACAGGCTGGCAGATTCTTAAGGCACAAGCTGCCTTGGTTTTCCAGGTTTTCATACACAGACTAGAAATCCCTTTAGCCTGGGACCATCAATTCCCCCCATTCAGTCCTTGCCCCTCAGGGGTTTCCAGGTGTGGTGTTGTAGAGAGAGGAAGGGTGACACATGATGTTATTTCCCCCTTTTCTATCTTCTCCCCACTTGCTGGAAAGCTCTTTTGCTGTGCCCTGGGTCAGACAGTTCCCATTGCGTAGTGCTGTCTCGGAGAGGTGTCTGTTGTACACAGTTCCTGGGGTAAGTGACGGGATCCCCGGGGTGCAGCCCGGGACTGTGGGACCGCTGTGCCCCCGAACTCTCTCCAGTCTGGGCCGTCTCTCACAATGCCTTGCTAGTGACCAGCAGCAAACCCCTCCAGGTGCTGCGATCACTCAGCACAACCACATGTGGAGTCCCAACGCCCAGCTAGATTGCATGAATGCTTCCAGAGCCACTCCTGAATCACACCGAGAAAGGCACCAGCCAAATCCCCCCAGCTCCCAGACTTGTACCTCAGGAATATACCGTCTTGAACTGCTCAAGACAAGCAATGCAGATTTATTAATTGGTTCCCCACTTTATCAATGGAAAGCGGATGTACACCAGCCTTTGCAAACCTGAGCAGATTTACCACACGCTTTATACAAACTCACTGGTAAGGATAAACCATTAAACAATTTTTTGACTACAAAAGATAGATTTTAAGTGATATTAAATGAGAGGCAAAAAGTCAGAGTTCGTTACCAAAATCAAATAAAATATCAGCACGCAGCCTAAGCTCTCAACCCGATTAGACTGCCCAACATCTAGATTAAGCAGTTTTTCTCACCCCACTGGATATTGCGGATCCTAGTATACAGATTTCACCCTTGAAATCTGGGCCAGTCCCCTCAGTTGGAGTCTTCAGAATGTCCTTGTTGCTTGCAGCGTAGGTGGGGGAAGGAGGAAGGCCCAGCATGGGGCCCCTGTGTCTGTTTTATACCCTCAGCCCCACGTGCTTGGAGAGCACAAGTCCAGGCATGTCTGTGGGGCATTGCTGAGTCTCCAGGCCAGGTTGAGCAATTCCTCTGGTGTAGCCTCATGCAGGTGAGTCATTGCATTGTAGCTCCCTTGCTGGACAATGGCTGCTGATGGGTTGATTGACACCCAGCCTGGATGCTGGTTACTTTCTTGCTGTTGCCTCGGGGGAGCTAATATCTGGCTGATTCCCCAACTTACAGTATGTTTTAGTGACAACCGTACCACACAATCTCATAACTTCATATGCATTAATGATACACATCTATGGATAGAGAAATGACTTTCAGCAGATCATAACCTTTCCCCTGATACCTCACATTGTCATGGAGGCCCTGGGCGATGCTCTGGAACTGCTCCCTACGAAGCCAGGCAGGACTCTGGGGAAGTCTCCTTTCTGTGAGCAGCCTGTCTGCAGGACACACAGCTCACCCGGCTTCCACCTTCCTGGGTCTGACCGCAGAGCATTCAGCATCCTCTGCCCCTCCGTGCGCTTCCCACAGCGAGTCTGCCCAGGCGGGGTCCTGGGGAAGCCAGAGGGTCCTGCCCCCCCCAACTCCACAGTCAGACGTGACTCTCAGCCAGCCAGTAAAACAGAGGTTTATTAGACGACAGGAACGTGGTCTAACACAGAGCTTGTAGGTGCAGAGAACAGGACCCCTCAGCTGGGTCCATTTTGGGGGCAGTGAGCCAGACAACCACGTCTGCACTTCACTCCATGTCTCAGCCAGCCCCAAACTGAAACTTCCCCCAGCCCCTCCTCCTCTGGGCTTTGTTCCTTTCCCGGGCCAGGAGGTCACCGGATTCCTTTGTTCTCCAACCCTTTAGCTCTCACCTTGCAGGGGGGAAGGGCCCAGGCCATCAGTGGCCAGGAAACAGGGTGTCGGCCATTCTCTGTGTCCAGACCCCTGCACACACCTGCCGTCTAGGGCTCTGCAATGATCATACACCCTTACCCCACCCCCTAGAGACTTAAGAACTGCCTAGGGGAAACTGAGGCACCCCCACACTATTCAGAGGAAACATTAAGAACAGTCCCACTTTGTCACATCATGCTTTATATGCAATATCACAATTATATACAGCTGAGGAATACGGGGGTTACAAGATGCTCCCCCCTTAGTTAGTAAAGGTGACGCCAATGAATAATTTGGGATGTTCCATATGTACTGAAGCGTGGTACCGAAAGATGCTGAATGGGATAACTATCGACTGGGCTTTGTTCGTTTAATGTGGATGGTTTCGGGTGGTGTCTGTGGAATGGTACAAGCAACCGCTGATGTAAGGGTAATGACTTCGACTAGCCCAGACTGGAGAGAGAAAACCAGCCGGTGACAGTTTGGGTCAAGGTGTAACTAGTGTGACACTCTGTACCTCGGGGGAACACCCAGCACCCCTGTCAGGGTTCCCTCCCCACTCTGAGCTCTGGGGTACAGATGTGGGGACCTGCATGAAAGACCCCCTAGGCTTATTGCTACCAGCTTAGGTTAAAAACTTCCCCAAAACACAAATCCCTTCTTGTCCTTGGACGGTCCATTGCTGCCACCACCAAGTGATTTACACAAACATTCAGGGAGAGGCCACTTGGAGCCCTATCCCACCCCAAAATATCCCCCCAAGCCCTTTCACCCCCTTTCCTGGGGAGGCTTGAGAATAATATACCAACCAATTGCCTTAGCAATGTGAGCACAGACCAAACTCCCCCCATACTCTACAGAGATCCCCTGGAGAAGGGAAGCAGGACTCGGTCCAGGCAGGAGGCCGAATTGCGCCTACTGAGCTCTAGGGAGTACCAGAGACTGTGGGGTAATCCCCCTTCCCATCTCCCATACTGCCCGGTGACAAAAGTAACTCCGGAGGCTATGACGCTGGCCGCTACACTGAGAAAGGGAGGTCACCTTGGGGCCTTATCGAGTTTCTGAGGCCACTGAATCTGCCCAGGAGCGCGGGACCCACCAATACAGGCTCGGGACTTTGTCATAACGGGACACTGCAAGACGGAGGTTCCCAGGGTTGTGTCTGGGGCCGGAGATATGGACTAGTGTCATTCGGTTGCACCATCCAAGGAGCAGCTGACAAGCCAGAGGCTGAGCGTGACCAGCCCAGGAGTGGGGGTCCTCACAGCAGAGCAGGTTAAGGCTGGCTCCCAGGGTCAAGGATTGGAGTAACCTAGCAGATCACTGGTCCGGATAGCAACAGAAGGGAACGTCATAACTGGAAAGGAACAAAAAGACAAGTGAGCACGGGCATAAACTGGAGAACACGCTCCAGAGACTGAGACGACCTTCAGACAGTGGAGAGCTTCCCGGTGCCCCGGCACTTGGTACTTGGGCCCCTACCCGTTCCGTCTGATCTAGTTTATCTACCAGATGCATGTGGTCAGAAACGAAAAATAACGATTCTGTCTGAAAATCTATAAAGGTGAAAAATTGATTAAGCCTAAATTGGGTGGACGTGTGCCTCAGTTTCCCACCTTACAGGGCACTCCAGCCCCCGACAGGCCACTTCAGCACCCCATAGCCCCTGGGAGTGACCCCAAGCTTTGTCTCTGTCACCTCAACCCTACCCAGACTCTGAGCTAACTCTGAGGCCACGTAGCCCCCCCGTGACAACGGGACTGACGTCTGTTACCTGTCTGGTAGGTCTTCCCTTGAGAGACCCGGTATGCGAACAGCAATAGGAAAGCCAAGAGGATGAGCATCCCTGAGACAAGTACGACGATGTCACCTGTCAACCCTGCGCCATGAGAGAGCGAGCGTCAGGCTGTGTTACCAGCTTCAGCGCCAGGAGGGGGCATGGCCTGTGCACTGTTTAACATGGCAGTAATTTGGGGGCGGGGGCCGTGCTGTCCCCCCACCCTGCAAGCCTCGGGCAGGAGCAGAGTGGAGCCGGCCGCGGGAGCTGATAAATCTCCCTCACCTCAAAGCGCAGCCCCTCTCAGCGGCACCAGCCACTTCCTGGGGGGCTGAGGTGGGCCTGACCCCCCTTCACCACGAGACCTGGCCCCTATGCGTGGTCCCACCCCTGGGGCCCCAACCACTGGCCAGTGTGCATGGCTGTGATGTAACTGCAGAGCCCCCTCCCCCAGTAAAAGTGGGGAGGGGAGACAAAATTCCCCTTCAGTCCACTAAAGTTCCTACTGCCACTGGCCCCCTGTAGCGCAGAGGGCTCCAGCCCCCCGATACTGACCCTGCTGTACCAGCCCCCCAGCCCTGAGGGACCCAGCCCCCCAATACTGGCCCCACTGTACCAGCCCCTTAGAGCCCTGAGAGCTTAAGCCCCCAGATACTGGCCCCACTGCATCAGCCCCGAGGGCTCCAGCATCTCCCCATCTCCTGCAGTGTGACGAGGGAAGCGTCTCCCCTGAACAGTGACTGATCAGAGGTGAGGGGTCCCCAAGGAAACCCTTCCCCCTGGACAGAGGCTTACAGGAGAAAGTCAGGGCGAACTCCTCCCGCAGGGGCTGAGCCAGAGCCGAGTGGGTGACGCGGCAGGTTAAGATGCTGCCTCTGGCCCAA
Organism: Lepidochelys olivacea; assembly: GCF_965140295.1. Lineage (NCBI taxonomy): Eukaryota > Metazoa > Chordata > Testudines > Cheloniidae > Lepidochelys > Lepidochelys olivacea. The sequence continues at coordinate 150,525 of NW_028181947.1, read as the reverse complement.
GCCGTGGGGGTGAAGGTGTAGGTCAGGGTGAGGTGAAAGGTCCCGTCCGGGTTCCCCTCGGGGGTAGAATATGTGGATTCAGTCCGAATCCGCCCGTCTCTCAGCCAGGCGACGGCGATGTCCCTGGGGTAGAATCCCCACACGTGGCAGGGGAAGGAGCTCGCTCTAAAGATCGTTCCCGATCGCTGCGGGACGGAGATCCTCGGAGTGGCTGGAAATAAGGGAGAGAGGGAGTGTTGGAATCTGATGCACCGAGAGTCAAACTGCCCTGGTCGGTCTGAGCTCCCTGGGATCCTGCAGGAGCGAAAGGCCCGTTGGCCTGGCTGGGCCAAGGACACATTTGTGCGGCCCCTGACCGATCCTGCCCTGTAGGAGATCGGCAGGGAGCTGTTCCTGCCCCGTAGCTCCTTCTCCACAGTGATCAGTCTGGGATCAACAGCTCCCCTCTGCTCCCCGCCTGCTGCTGGCTCTGCCCCACAAACGCCAGGGAGCTGCTGGATACTCCAGGTCTCTCGCCCCTGACAGCAGCTGGCTGCCCAGCAGCAGCACCCCAGAGCCCAGCAGGACATGGGGCGGGATGGGCAATTCTGCCGTAGAAAAGTCCTGGGGCTCCCTCCAGGCAGCGACTGCCGGGAGACAGCAGGGTGGGAACGAAGTTTCAGTGAAGGTCTCAGGAGCTGCCGTCCCGGAGTGTGGATCTGACCTGAGCTTTGGGGAACTCTGGCCAGGCCTATGTCAGGTTATTCCTTAGTTAATCAGCTCTGATCATTTGTGCCTCTGTGCCGAAGTGGGAATTTTCTGTACTATATTTATGAGTCCAATGCGTGCCTCAGTTTCCCTGGGTACTTTGCACTGTTACCCAGTGGGCACAGCTGGGTAAAAAGCTGCTCCAGGGGCAAAGCAGGAGACCTGAGGTGTTTGTGTCACATAACTGCCTGGAGGGGTGGCGGGGAGAAATGAATGGGTCATTACACGACTGGCTGAAACCGGTGGGTCCACAAAGACAAAGGGAGCCCTGAGGACTGAACAGCTGACACCTGCCCCCGGGCAATTCCAGCAGGCAGAGCGGGTGAACCCACCAGGGCTCTGCGGGAGGACAATGGACCCAGGGGACAGGAGGCGGGGATAAGAACTGGCCTTTGGAGACACAGGAGCTCTGCCCTAGCCTGGGACAGACAGACCAAGGGACAGGAACAGCAAGCGGAAACCCAGGTGACACCAGCCTCCACAGGGGGTGTAACCCCACAGGGCCGCGGAGATTTGCTGGGCTCTGTGGCTCACAGGATGGTTTGGTTACTTGCCTGCGGGGCTGTCAGATATGTTCTGAGGGCAAGTCTACACTATACAATTAACTTGACCTAAATTACATCCACGTACAGCTAACACAGTCATTACGTTGCTTTTGCACATGCATGCTACACGCCTTGTGTCAGCGGTGCGCGTCTCTGATGAATGTTCTTAATGTTTTGTCAGAATGCGGCGTGTGCCTCAGTTTCCCCTGCGTGTTACTCAAGTATCTAGGTGGTGGGACAAGGGTGTGTGGTCGCTGCAGAGACCCCGAGCGGGCAGGTGTGACTGCGACTGGCAGCCTGGGCACAGAGAACATCCGACACTCTGTATCCTGGCAACTGATGGCTGGGCCCATCCTCTGCAAGGAGCCAGCCGGAGGGGTTGGAGAACAAAGAGAGCAGGTGACCGGTTTGCCCAGGAAAGAGACAAAGCCCGGAGGCAGGGCAGCTGGGCATGACGGAGGCTGGGCTGCTGGAAGGTAGTCAGTCTCCTGGTGTGGGACTCGGGGGTGTGGGGGGAAGCCCACAGCCCTGGGCTCTGGATCCCCCCAAGACGGACTTTCCCGAATGCTTCTAATTTCCGTGCTAACAAGCTCTGTTCCATGCTGTGCTCCCAACAACCAATAACCCTCCTGTGTCACACGCTGGCTGGGGGTCGCGGCTGACTGCGGAGTTGGGCTGCAGGGCCCTTTGGGGGCATGTAGGCTTCCCCTGGACTCTCACAGGCTGCTCCTAGAGAGGAGGCTCCCCCAGAGTCCCGCCTGGCTTCATAGGGAGCAGTTCCCGAGGATCGCCCGGGGACGCCATGACACAAGGTGGTGGGAGAGGGAGTTTGTGGTTACAGAGGGCCAGCAAATGGCCTGGAGAATGGATACCCTAGCAGCTGGTGACCTGAACTACTTTCCAAAAACATATCAGACACAGCATCCTGAAAAGCTGGGACCGGGATCGGGGTACCCTCTGCCACCCCTTCCTCTGTCCCTGAGAAGTCAGCGGTGTGACTGCTCCCCTCCAGGAGGTCGGACAGACAGTCCCTTCTCAAACCCTGGGCCACGGGCTGATCAGATGACTCACCCATTCAGTCCTGGGCATCCTCTCCCAAGTGACCAGTGAGGAGACATCCCTGTACCCCCACTATTCCTTCCCCAGTTCCCTCCTGGGGGGCCCCCTCTAAGACACATTTCTCTGTGCTCCCTAGGAAGGGATCTATCCCTTGTTCATCTGCAGAACTCTGCCAGCTAACAACTGGGAGAGTTTCCTTAATCCCTGGCCACACCTCTCCTGCCCCTGCGCCTGAGGGCATGTTGTCTTCTGAGGGAAAGGAGCTAGTCTCAGCCCCTCCCACACTTGGAAGCACCCTGCTTCCCTGTGTTACAGAGTCACAGGAATCCTCACCCACCTCCGTGGTTTCTGAGATCCCCTGCCCCTTCTCTGGGCTCTCCTCTGGGCCACATTGCTCTCTGCTCCCTGGAGCCGGGTCTGTCTCTGGTTCAGCTGCGACCTGCTGGCAGCTAACAGCCTGGACAGTTCTCTCCCTGGCAGGCATCACGCCCCCCTCCCTTCCCGATGCGGCGTTGCCTCCAGCCGCAGGGCAGGAGTTGGTCTCAACCACCCTCCCACCTGGACGCATGTGGCTTCCCCCTTGTCACGGAGTGTGGGGGAGTCCAGGCCCTGCACCCCTCTTCCTGGGATTCCCTGAGACTCTCAGCCAGCCAGTAAAACGGAAGGTTTATTGCACCACAGGAACACAGTCCAAAACAGAGCTTGTGGGTACACCCAGGACCCCTCAGTCAAGTCCTTCTGGAGGAGCAGGGAGCTCAGACCCCAGCCCTGGGGTTCCCTGCGTTCCTCCACCCAGCCCCAAACTGAAACTAAACCCCCCCAGCAGGTTCCCTGCTGCAGCCTCCGTCCACATTCCTGGGCAGAGGTGTTACCTCCCCCTCCTCCTCCCGGCTCAGGTGACAGGCTCTCAGGTCTCCCATCCCCAGGACACAGTCCCAGGTCAACACCCCCCCTCCCTGCTGAGTGACATCCTCACAGGGCCTCCTGCAGGCGAGTCACTGCATCCTAGTGTGACGAAGTGGGACTGTTCTTAATGTTTCCTCTGAATAGTGTGGGGGTGCCTCAGTTTCCTCTAGGCAGTTCTTAAGTATCTAGGGGGTGGGGTAAGGGTGTATGATCCTTGCAGAGCCCTAGAGGGCAGGTGTGTGCAGGGGTCTGGACACAGAGAATGGCCGACACCCTGTTTCCTTTCAACTGATGGCCTGGGCCCTTCCCCCCCTGCAAGGTGAGAGCTAAAGGGTTGGAGAACAAAGGAATCCGGTGACCTCCTGGCCCAGGAAAGGAACAAAGCCCAGAGGAGGAGGGGCTGGAGGGGGTTTTCAGTTTGGGGCTGGCTGGGACATGGAGTGAAGTGCAGACGGGGTTGTCTGGCTCACTGCCCCCCAAAATGGACCCAGCTGAGGGGTCCCGTTCTCTGCACCTGCAAGCTCTGTGTTAGACCATGTTCCTGTCGTCTAATAAACCTTCTGTTTTACTGGCTGGCTGAGAGTCACGTCTGACTGCGGAGTTGGGGTGCAGGACCCTCTGGCTTCCCCAGGAGCCCCGCCTGAGTGGACTCGCTGGGGGGAAGCGCACGGAGGGGCAGAGGATGCTGAATGCTCCGAGGCCAGACCCAGGAAGGTGGAAGCCGGCTGAGCTGTGTGTCCTGCAGACAGGCTGCTCACAGAAAGGCGACTGCCCCAGAGTCCTGACTGGCTTCATGGGGAGCAGTTCCAGAGCATCGCCCAGGGACTCCGTGACAACTGGTGGCAGCGGTGGGATGTACTGCACCCCGTGGATGGTGCTTCCTGCAGTAAGTGACTGGGGAGCAGTAACACGAAGGGGGATTGCCGAGGACCAGGCCTGCTGAAGGCTCGGAGAGGAGCGGTTTCGGGGGGCGGTTAACCCCTGGGAGTGTGTGACCAGCGAGAAGGACTGTGCAGTAACAGGGTTCCCCTGGGGATTGCAGCGAGCAGTCCAAGGGGCGGAGGAGTCTGCAGCTCGACCCTGGCAAAGAGGTGGTGACCTCGAGAAGGGCTGGCACACTAGGGGTTCTCCCTGGAAACCGTGGGGAGCTGAGAACACACGGGCCTGTGAGTCCACAACAACTTGGGAAGGGCGGAGTGATGGCCTGTCACCTTCTCCTTAAGAAGGACATTGTAACCCTGTGCAAAGAGAGAGGGTTGAGCGTTGGAAAGTTCACCAAAGCAGAGTTAATCGAGCAGCTGGAGGAGGATGACCGCTCTAAGGGACAGATTCCTGACCCCCAATGGGGCTATAGCAGGATCAGGGAGCAGCTGGAGTGGGAGCCAGGCATCCCCAAGACTCCTGTCCCCGACCAGACGGGGGTCTTCACGATCGGGTTCCCCATCGGGGGATCGAGACGGACGGGATTGGAGCTGAGTCTGAGAGAGCAAGAGGACCGTGGGAGACAGCGAGAGCCCGAGAAAGAGCTGCAGAAGCAGCAGCAGGATGAACTGGCGGTGGGGGAGTGGAGAGGCCTAGGGGACCCCCCAGGGGTGAGTGGGGATAGATCCCGGGGGGCCAGTTCCGCAGGGAACCTCGAGACTAAATTGCTGCCCCTGGTTAAGGAGGGGGAGGATGTGGATGCCCACCTCACTGCCTTTGAGCAGGCTGGAGATTTGAACCAGGGGGACCCTGCGGAAAAGCCCCGGTGTCTAGCTCCCTTGCTGGGTCCTAAGGCCATAGACTCCGTCAGCCAGATGGTTGGGGATGTGGACAGGCTCCCACTCCTGACCCCAACCTATATGTCTGTGTGGAGTTTCCTGGGGCCAGGCCCCTCAGACCTCCAGTGGGAGCAGAAGGTGATGGTCAATGGGGAGACATTCTTGGGGTGGCCAAAGGGCATGGGCTGCATAAACCTTCCCACATGCGGCCTGCGAGTGCTATCGGCCACCCCTGACCTAAGGGAGGGCGTGAAACTGGAAGGGCCTGGTGTAACTCCTCCCAAGGAATGGGAGAGATGCTGGGGCATCCATGGGAACGTTGGTGGCTTCGAACTTCCCCAGGTCACCGGCTAAAGTGACCCCGCTCAGTTCGATCTCGAAGGGGGGAGAGATGTGACGAAGTGGGACTGTTCTTAATGTTTCCTCTGAATAGTGTGGGGGTGCCTCAGTTTCCTCTAGGCAGTTCTTAAGTATCTAGGGGGTGGGGTAAGGGTGTATGATCCTTGCAGAGCCCTAGAGGGCCGGTGTGTGCAGGAGTCTGGACACAGAGAATGGCCAACACCCTGTTTCCTGGCAACTGATGGCCTGGGCCCTTCCCCCCCTGCAAGGTGAGAGCTAAAGGGTGGGAGAACAAAGGAATCAGGTGACCACCTGGCCCGGGAAAGGAACAAAGCCCAGGGGAGGAGGGGCTGGAGGGAGTTTCAATTTGGGGCTGGCTGGGACATGGAGTGAAGAGCAGACGTGGTTGTCTGGCTCACTGCCCCCCAGAATGGACCCAGCTGAGGGGTCCCGTTCTCTGCACCTGCAAGCTCTGTTTTAGACCATGTTCCTGTCGTCTAATAAACCTTCTGTTTTACTGGCTGGCTGAGAGTCCCGTCTGACTGTGAAGTTGGGGTGCAGGACCCTCTGGCTTCCCCAGGAGCCCCGCCTGAGCGGACTCGCTGGGGGAAGCGCACGGAGGGGCAGAGGATGCTGAATGCTCCGATGTCAGACCCAGGAAGGTGGAGCCGGGTGAGCTGTGTGTCCTGCAGACAGGCTGCTCACAGAAAGGCGACTGCCCCAGAGTCCTGACTGGCTTCATGGGGAGCAGTTCCAGAGCATCGCCCAGGGACTCCGTGACACCTAGCTCCCTGGCTGGACAATGGCTGCTGGTGGTTGTTTGACACCCGCCCGGGCGCTGGTGACTTTCCTTGCTGTTGCCTCAGGGGGAGCTAATATCTGGCTGATTCCCCAACTTACAGCATGTTTCAGTGACAACCGTAACACACAATCTCATAACTGCATTCATGACGCACATCTATGGGTAGAGAAATGACTTTCAGCAGGTCATAACCTTTCCCCTGACACCTCACCAGGCCTGCTTTATGGGGGTTACAGGATGCTCCCCCAAGGTACAGAGTGACACAGTACCCAGGTCCCAACAACAACGAGTCAGTATTTTGTCAGGCAGAATTAGAGTCTTGTTCTCTCCCCAGCCTGGGGGCTGCGGAGTGTGGGGGAGGGCGGGAGCTGGGGGTCACAGGGTGCCGGCTGCCCTGGCATTTCTGTTATAAAGCCACAGTCAGACCTGAGCCCTCCTCCGGCCTCCTGCCGGCCCCCACTACGGTACTGGGCCCTTTCAGCCCTGGGGGCTCCAGCATCCCACCCCCCATCCCCATCCTGGGTCTCTGCTGGGGTCCCCTGTCAGACTCAACGCACTGCACCCTTCAGCACACAACACGCAGCTGGGAGCCCAGCCCCCCTCACCTGTGACCGCCAGGGGGAACCCCTCCCGCAGGGGCTGAGCCAGAGCCGCGTGGCTGACACGGCAGAAGAGGCTGCCGGAGTCGCTCGCGGTGGGGGTGAAGGTGTAGGTCAGGGTGAGGTTAAAGGTCCCGTCCGGGTTCCTCTGGGGGGCAGACGGGGTGACATCGGTCAGAACCCGCCCATCTCTCAGCCACGTGACGGTGACGTCCGCGGGGTAGAATCCCCGCACATGGCAGGGGAAGGCGCTGGCTGCGTTTAACACCCCTGCTTTCCGGGGGATGGAGACTCTGGGAGCACCTGGAACGAGAGAGACAGCCATTGAGCTGTGTCCGGACGAATGAGTGATATTCTGGGTTACCCCCATGCGCCAATCTGAGTGTAAGATACACAGATACACCCCGTTCAGTACTGTGGGGCACGAAACACCCCGGTCTCCGTGGAGGTTCTACCCCAGTCGGATGTAGGAAGCTGCTTCAGACACGGTGATTGAGGGTCCGTAGTACAGAAGGTGTCCGTGCCAGGCAGGTCAGGAGGGGGCTGGGGTACAATTTCCCGGGCTCACGTCTATTCGGAGCAGGAAGAGAGCGGCCAGCCGAACCTGGCACTCAGCTGTCTGTGTGCACTTTGGGCAGCTGGATCCCCCCTAGAGGAATTACATCCGGAGGCAGGATTCATAGATTTTGTGGCCAGAAGGGACCATTATGATCCTCTCGTCTGACCTGCCGCACGCCCAGCGCCAAGAGCCCCCCTGCAGCTCCGCGGTTGCTCTGTAATGTGGACACTGCCTGTGGTGACAGGAGGGGTTCTCCCATCGCTGTAGTTAACCCACCTCCCCTAGAGGCGGTCGCTACGTGGACAGAAGAATTTGTCCATCGACCTAGCGCTGTCTGCACCGGGCATTATTTCTCACACCCCGAGTGACACAGCTGGGTCAGTCTAACGTTTCAGTGTAGCCCAGGCCTTAGTTCCTTTAGTCTGGGGGGTTTTATCCCCCTCCGACCATGTGCTCTGAGCTGCAAACTCCGCTGATGGGGCGGGGAGCAGAACCACAGGAAGAGTCGTTAGTCCTTTTGTGGATGGTTTCTCAGTCCAGGTGTAAGGAGTTTCCAGCTGCGAGATCCAACCCTGCCCTGTCTGGTATCGATGGGTCTCCTCTTTCAGGAGGGCCATGACAATGTCTGTGTAAAAGCAGCTCTTCCCACTAATGTCCCTCTCCGGCGACTCCTACGGCCACAGAGGCTCACACTGGACCCACTCCAGCGTCACATCACAATACGGGACACAGCACTTCCATGTGAGATTAATGCAGGCGGCAACTCACAAGCTCCCACAGTATTCTTGTCAGCAAGTTAAAGAAGTACGGGCTGGATGAATGCACTATAAGGTGGGTAGAAAGCTGGCTAGATTGTCGGGCTCAACGGGTAGTGATCAATGGCTCCATGTCTAGTTGGCAGCCGGTGTCAAGTGGAGTGCCCCAGGGGTCGGTCCTGGGGCCGGTTTTGTTCAATATCTTCATAAATGATCTGGAGGATGGTGTGGATTGCACTCTCAGCAAATTTGCGGATGATACTAAACTGGGAGGAGTGGTTGATACGCTGGAGGGCAGGGATAGGATACAGAGGGACCTAGACAAATTGGAGGATTGGGCCGAAAGAAATCTGATGAGGTTCAATAAGGATAAGTACAGGGTCCTGCACTTAGGATGGAAGAACCCAATGCACCGCTGCAGACTAGGGACCGAATGGCTAGGCAGCAGTTCTGCGGAAAAGGACCTAGGGGTGACAGTGGACGAGAAGCTGGATATGAGTCAGCAGTGTGCCCTTGTTGCCAAGAAGGCCAATGGCATTTTGGGATGTATAAGTAGGGGCATAGCGAGCAGATTGAGGGACGTGATCGTCCCCCTCTATTCAACATTGGTGAGGCCTCCTCTGGAGTACTGTGTCCAGTTTTGGGCCCCACACTACAAGAAGGATGTGGATAAATTGGAGAGAGTCCAGCGAAGGGCAACAAAAATGATTAGGGGTCTGGAACACATGACTTACGAGGAGAGGCTGAGGGAACTGGGATTGTTTAGTCTGCAGAAGAGAAGAATGAGGGGGGATTTGATAGCTGCTTTCAACTACCTGAGAGGTGGTTCCAGAGAGGATGGTTCTAGACTATTCTCAGTGGTAGAAGAGGACAGAACGAGGAGTAATGGTCTCAAGTTGCAGTGGGGGAGATTTAGGTTGGATATTAGGAAAAACTTTTTCACTTGGAGTGTGGTGAAGCACTGGAATGCGTTACCTACGGAGGTGGTGGAATCTCCTTCCTTAGAGGTTTTTGAGATCAGGCTTGACAAAGCCGTGGCTGGGATGATTTACTTGGGGTTGGTCCTGCTTTGAGCAGGGGGTTGGACTAGATACCTCCTGAGGTCCCTTCCAACCCTGATATTCTATGATTCTATGATTCTATGATTCAAGCATGGGACAGAGTCCAAACACCAAACACTTCCTGAGATTTCTAATACCGATCGGTGATGGAAAGCACCCCTGTATTCACACCCCAGACCCACTGCAATAATCTTTGTCCAGGATATGCCTGGGCGGGGGTCATATGGAAACTAAGAACTCACTGGTCAATAATATCCTGGTGAAATGTGTGTAGCAACATTACATGCAAAGTTCTGGATCCCCCAAATAAGGCTGGTTGCCACGTTCCAGCCCACGTAGCCCCGATGAGACAGGACTAGACAGGCAGGTCTTTAACAAAGGAACGTGTGTTTACCTCCATTTACATATAAGGTCTAAACAGGGTCCTCAGACAGCGAGAGGGGGGAAGACGGGAGACAAGGGAAAACCTGCAAACAGAGGTAAGAAGAAACAACATGCACCCCCCTCCCCACCAGACACGTCACCTTCTTTACTGTCTGAACGTTAACCAGGGGTGACCCTCAGGGAAGTGCCTCTCAAAGGGTGACTGAACTATACACGTGAGGGGCACAAACACCCCAAGCTCTTGTTCCCGACCCAGCTCTCTCTGTCTGACCTAAGCAGACAAAAGAAACAGCCTCCAGACATTGGGAGCCGATCCTGGCCTGGGAATTTGGGCAGCAGTGTTACGGGGAACCAGTGGGAAGAACCTCACCTTGAACCAAGTCTAGTTTGTTACGTTCAGAAAACGTTTTATCTTTATTTCTCTTGTCGCCATTTCTGACTTTAGCACCTCAGACTTGTACTCACTTAAAATCTCTCTCGTTGTCGTTAAATAATCTTGGTTACCCTTTATTTAAAACGAATCCAGTGTTGGGAATGGTTGGGGTAACTCCCTGTACGGCAGCAGACTGTTGTAGCTCGGTCCCTGTCGAGGGGCGACGGACCTAAGCTGTCGGGGCTGCCCAGGAGAGGGCTGGACAGTGCAGGACACAGACTACTGGGGGAACATGGGGGACGGAGAGCGTGTTGTAAGTAAGTGACCACGTCTGGAGGCAGCCAGAGCGTGGCTGGGCTTTGCTGACAGGCTGCGGGGTCAGAGCTGCTGGCCCAGGGCTGTGGCTACACACAGACACTCAGGGTGGGACCTGCAGGCTGTGGGTCTGGTTCTCAGGAGCCCGGGGTGGGAGCTGCAGCAGGAAGCGCTGGGAGGCACCCCAGGGTGCAGGGCAGGTGGTGACCCAGCTGCTGACCGATCTGGACTCACTGTCCTGCCGATATCACCCCACAGGTGAGCCAGGCCGATTCCAGCGCCGTCTCTGCCAGCGTTCAGCTGAGACACGGGGACCTGGCACGAGCTGGCCCCGGTCTGCCAGCGTCACAGTCACGCCGGCCGGTGGGAGAGCCGGCTGTGTCTGAAATCCACCCCTGCCTCTCTCTGCCCGGGCCAGGGTTCACACCCGCGCCTGCCCGTCTACACACACCCTGTCGCGGGTTTAGCTTTCGCTGTTTCACCTTCCCTTAAACCTGATGCTTCTCAGCGTGCCCTGAACGGCTGGACACCGGTCACAGCCCGCACTGGGGGGCTGGTGTTGGGTTACTGAACTCGGTTTCAATTCACACCTTTCGTTAAACCAGAGCAACCCTGAAGACGAGTAGACGAGTCCTCACCCCACCCGCTCCTCCCACCTGCGGGACTGTGGGACCAAAGCAGGAACAGCCAGTCCCGAGTTCCCAGCCGGGGAACGTCCGAGCTCTTCTCCTGTCCTTACCGAGCACACGGAGGGTCGTCTCTCCCTGCAGCTGCTCCGTACCGTAACCAACCACACATTTATACGGCCCCTCATCCGACACCGTCACCCTGGAGAGCGACAGGGAGGCGTCCCCCGTCTCCAACTCCTGCTCCGACACGCTCGCTCCGGGCTGGGATTGTCCCCTGCCCTGGCCGTAGTGCGCAATCCTCTCCTCAAACAGAAACCACTGAACCCGCAGGAAGCGCAGATCGACTGGCCCCCCGACGTCGAACCGACATTTCAGCAGCGCCCCAGAGCCCAGCAGGGCCCGGGAGGAGGGATCTGTGACTATCTGCAGCCGGGAACCTGCACAGGGAAAGAGAAAATCACGCTCTGGGGCTCTGGGCAGGGCTGGGCCGTGCCGGGGGGAGGTCGCTGCCTGGGGATGGACGAGCCAGTGAGGGGATCGGTTCCCGCAGGGAAGAGGGGGTGGTGGGGTACCTGGGGCAGGTGCCGGCTGTGCTCTGGCTCCCCTGGGTGTGTCAGTGACTAGGCACCTGCCCCCCCGTTCTCCTTCCCAACCCGTCCCACACAGGCTCCCTCAGAGCCAGGACAAGGCGTCAAAGGGAGGTTTTGCAAATAGCTCTGGGCTTCTTCCCACATTCGCTCCAGCCCTGTTCACGCCCCTCGAGCGATCTCCCTGGCCCTGTCTGCACGAGCCTGGCTCACCCCACTGGGGGCACAGTCCTGGGGCAGAGCTGGCTCGGAGCCGGGTTAGACGATACAGCGTAATAAACACCCCCCTGTCTACACGCGCACTCCCTGCTGGGCTACGGCAGAAGGGCTCTAACCCCCCCGCTTCCTTCTGAGCCTGAGCCAGCCCCAAATGGAGCCGTCATGGGGCGGCGGGGGGGGGGGGGGTTTGTCTAGGGGCAGGTCAGTCAATGGATGTTCCTGTCCCAATGTCGGGGGCCAGCTGCTGTGGGAGGCAGGACCCAGACGAGAGGGGCGCTGGGATGCTCTGGCCTGGCTGTTCCCAAGCTCCTGTCCCCAGGGCAAGGTGAGGAGGTGACTGGCCGAGTCATCGCTGAGAGGTTGTGCCCGGAGAGACACCAAGATATTGGGGGGCAGCAGGTTCCCAGTGCCCTGTGTGAGAACGCAGTGTACCCGTACCTTCGCTCAGACCCCGACCCCCCTCTCCTGCCCCCGGGATCCCCCGCGGCTCCCCCATCCCTCCCCCGGCTCCTGTCACACCCAGGGGCATTCACACGGGCTCCAGGCAGACTTGGCAGCTGAGGCTGGGCAGAGCTGGGCAGTGACTGACCCACCTGTACCCAGGGCCCATCCCCGGGACTTTACTCTGTCGGGGAGCCCTGGGGCCCTGCTCTGCCCTCCCCGCAGAGACACCAGAGGGTCTGGACTTACCGGCCACCCCGAGGAAGAGGAGGGGGAGGAGGAGAGCCCCCAGCCCCATGGTCCCTGCCCTCTGTCCCCCAGCTTCCCTGTCTCCTTCTCCGGGGCTGGCAGGGCTCCCAGCGAATTCCCTTTCACTTTCCTTTTCACTCACTTTTTGTAACACGGCAGACATAAGAGTTTACAGTTACTGATCCCGTCACACGCAGACACCCACCGAGTCGGATCAGCCAGGGGAAGGGCCCAGGCCCCCCAACCCATAACCCCCTCCCCGCTGGGCTGGGGGTGAATCCCCTGGGGTCGGAGGGGGCTGGGTCCCCCCAGGAATGGTGATGGGGCTCAGCCCCCGTCCCGTCCCGTGCTGGCTGGGGGTCACCCCAGAACAGCCCCCTGCGCCCCTCCCAGCACCCAGAGGGGAGGCAGCTCCGTGCTGGACTCTGGGGCTTGGGGAGCACGTGGGGGGTTTAACCCCATCTAGGGTTGCCAATTTGCTAATCCCTGAAAACTGAACAGCCTGGCCCCGCCCCTTCTCCGAGGCCCGCCCCCCATCCCACCTGTCCGCCCCACTCCATTGCTTGCTCTGGACCCCCACCCCCAGGACTCACCTGCCTGGCTGGGAGGAGCTGATCCAGAGGCTGCCGAATCGGGGCACAAGGGGGCATGGCAGCGATCAGTCCCTGAAGCGAGAGGCTGGGGAAATCAGGACAGAGCTGGGGGGGGAGGGTGTCCCTGGAGTAAGGGGCAGGGGAAAATGGGGGCACAGCAGGGCAGAGAGGGTCAGTGTCACGGAGTGTGGGGGAGTCCAGGCCCTGCACCCCTCTTCCTGGGATTCCCTGAGACTCTCAGCCAGCCAGTAAAACGGAAGGTTTATTGGACAACGGGGACACAGTCCACAACAGAGCTTGTGGGTACACCCAGGACCCCTCAGTCACGTCCTTCTGGGGGGCAGGGAGCTCAGACCCCGGCCCTGGGGTTCCCTGCGTTCCTCCACCCAGCCCCAAACTGAAACTAAACCCCCCCAGCAGGCCCCCTCCTGCCGCCTCCGTCCACATTCCCGGGCAGAGGTGACTCCTCCCCCTCCCGGCTCAGGGGACAGGCTCTCAGGTCTCCCCTCCCCAGTGAAACCCCCCTGCCACATTCCCAGGTCAACGCTCCCCCTCCCTGCTGCGTCACATCCTCACAGTCAGTCGCTGGCAAAGGGACCCTGGTGGCTCTGGTCAGCACCGGGTCGTTAAAAGTCCGGTCGGCAGTGCTGCGGGTCTAAGGCAGGCTAGTGTCTACCTGTCCTGGCGCTGCGCCCCAGAAGCCGCCAGCAGGTCCGGCTCCTAGGCAGGGGGGCCACGGGGCTCCGTGCGCTGCCCCCGCCCTCAGCAGCAGCTCTCTCTCCCATGGGCCGGAAACTGTCCAATAGGAGCTGGGGGGACGGTGCCCACAGGCGAGAGCAGCATGTGGGGTCTCCTGCCCCCCACCCCGCCCGGGAGCTGCCCTAGCGCCCCCGCTGTGCCTCTGACCGGGAGCTGCCCAAAGGAAGCCCGAGCTGCAACCCCCTGCCCCAGCCCTGAGCCCCCCAAACCCAGAGCCCCCTCCTGCACCCCTAAGTCCTCATCCCTGGCCCCACCCCAGAGCCTGCACCCCTAGCCCAGAGTCCGTACTCCCTCCCACACCCCAACCCCCTGCCCCAGCCCTGAGCCCCCCAAACCCAGAGCCCCCTCCTGCACCCCAAACCTCTCATCTCCAGCCCCACCCCAGAGCCTGCACCCCTAGCCCAGAGTCCGTACTCTCTCCCACACCCCAACCCCCTGCCCTAGCCCTGAGCTCCCCCAAACTTGGAGCCCCCTCCTGCACCCCAAACCTCTCATCTCCAGCCCCACCCCAGAGCCTGCACCCCCAGCCAGAGCCCTCATCCCCTCCCGTATTACCAACCCACGGACCAGCCCAGTGAAAGTGAGTCAGGGTGGGGGAGAGCGAGCCACTGAGTGAGGGGGAATGTAGTGCGTGGGGGGGGGCCTCTGGGAAAGGGACGGGGCAGGGGTGTGGCCTCGGAGAAGGGGTGGAGCTAGGGTGATCAGTTTTGTGCAATTCGAAAGTTGGCAACCCTACCCTGGACTGAGGGGCTGGTGGGGAAATCGGGGCACAGCGGGGGGGGGGCGGTTGGTCCCTGGAGGAGTGGCTGGGGAAATCGAGGCGCAGGGGCAGACGGGTTGGCCCCCCGACGGGGCCGGTCCCTACGTTGGAGCCCGGCCCGGGAGCCAGGCAGTGCTCGCCCTCGGGCCGGGGTCGGGAGCAGCAGCCGCGAAGCGGAGCCGCTCCTCCCGGTCCCCACGGCGGAGGCCGGCCATGGCAGGCAGCTGGTCCCTGATCTCCCCTCTCGCTCTCCAGCCCGGGGCTGCGGGTGCCACAGCGGCTGGAGCTCAGGCCCCTGCCCGGCCTCGGCCCACTCGTCTCCCCGCCCGTGCAACGCCCAGCTGCCCCTGTGAGCTCCTGCGGCCCCCCGCACGCAGCTCTCCGGGTCCCCAGCCCGGGTGCACCCCTCAGCGCCTTCGGCCCAGCCCTGCTCCCGCCCGTGGGGGTGGGAGCGTCTCATGCCAGGGCCAGAGCCTGGTTCGCTCTCTGCTCAAAGGGCTGCAGGGATCCTGCCCGGACTCCACACCAGCCACCCGGGGGCCAAACCTCCTGAGACCTTTAACCAAGGCTGGTGCAGCCGTAAACACAGCGTGGGCCCGCGGAGGGGCCCAAAGGCAGGACCCTGTGCTGGTCGCTGCCCACTGTGACCTGGGGGGACCACGGGCGCCGACTTTCCGTTGTGCCAGGGGGTGCTCAGCCCCTGGCTCTGCCCCAGGCCCCACCCCTGCCCCGCCCCTTTCGCCAAGGCCCCGCCCCCGAGCCTGCCATGTCCTCGCTCCTCCCCCCTCGCCCCCCCAGCCGCCTGCGCACCCCGAAACAGCTGCTCACGCCGGGCAGGAGGTGCGGGAAGGGAGGGGGAGGCGCTGATTGGCGGGCTCCACAGGCGGGCAGGAGCCATGGGCGGGGGAAACTGATGGGGGGGCTGCTGGTGCGTGCTCAACTGCCCTGCCTGGGAACTGAGGGTTAATCCAGGCCTCACAGCCCCTGCCCAGGCCGGCTGGAGGAGTTTGACTCTGGGGGCCCGTCGCTGCTGAGAGCCCCCAGCAGGGGAGGGACACGCTCAGGGTCAGAGACGCTGCGGGACAGAAACGACAAACCAGCGTCACCGGCTGCCAGCAATCCCTTCTCCTGCCCCAGGCTGGGCCCCCGCAGTGTTACCCCCCCCCGGCTCCACGGTACCAATGCCCCGGGAACAGAACAAAGGTTCCCTCGATCCCAAAGGACCACGCCCCAGCCCCAGGTCAATAGACAAGTCAGATCCTACCCACCAATCATGCTGTCGCCAATCCCCTAGAGTCTAAAATCTAAAGGTTTATTCATAAAAGGAAAGAAATAGAGACGAGAGCTGGAACAGGTTCAATGGAATCAATTCCATCCAGTCATGGCCAAGTTCTCGGCTCAGGCTTGCAGCAGGGATGGAATAAACGGCAGGTTCAAATCCCGTCTCTGGAGAACATCCCCAGCTGGGACGGGTCCTTCAGTCCTTGGTTCAGAGCTTCAGTTTGTAGCAAAGTCCCGCCAGAGGCCAGAGGCAGGACTGAAGACCAGATGGAGGAGCAGCAGCTGCCTTTTATAGTCTCTTGCCGTGTGGTCTCTGCTTTCTGTGTCCCAAGGACAAGCTGCCCATCCCATGGCCTGGGAACACCTCAGAGCTCTGTCCCTAGGCAGGGCCCTGCACACCTGGCTGAGTCCCCAGGCGTCTCTGCCTTCTCTCAGTGGGTCAGTTGTGTCGCTGAGTGTCCTTAATGGGCCACCCAGCAGGCTAGGCAGAACTGACCCCAACTTGGCTGGGGTGTCCCCCGGAAGCAGAGCACAGGTTTGAAATTCAGACATACAGACAGATCTATAATTCATCATACAAAGGTGACACAAACATATAAACAAGATGATCTTATCTGAAAAATTATAACATTTTTGCAGATATCTTACATGGCCTATCTGGCTGATCAACTCCTGGGCGTTACCCCCAGAGCCAACATTTGAAATGGGTACAGAGTCAATACCTATAACTTTAAATACCAAAATGATACCTGCAGCCAGACAGCAGAACTGGGTGGGAGGTACTTGCATGGGGCCCCCTTGAATACCGCACTCCAGGCTGGCGCTCAGCCACCCACCCCTTAGACCAACCCTGGGGCCAGGCTAGATGGTCACAGCGTCCCTCTGGCCCTGGGGTCTCAGAATCTTCTCCCCGGGCAAGGGCTGCACGGCCCCTTCCCCCAGCTCCCTCCCACCGCCCCCTGTCACGGAGTGTGGGGGAGTCCAGGCCCTGCACCCCTCTCCCTGGGATTCCCTGAGACGCTCAGCCAGCCAGTAAAACGGAAGGTTTATTGGACAACAGGAACACAGTCCAAAACAGAGCTTGTGGGTACACCCAGGACCCCTCAGTCAAGTCCTTCTGGAGGAGCAGGGAGCTCAGATCCCAGCCCTGGGGTTCCCTGCGTTCCTCCACCCAGCCCCAAACTGAAACTGAACCCCCCCAGCAGGCTCTCTCCTACAGCCTGTCTTCACATTCCTGGGCAGAGGTGTCACCTCCCCCTCCCGGCTCAGGTGACAGGCTCTCAGGTCTCCCCTCCCCAGGGCACAGTCCCAGGTCAACACTCCCCACTCTTTGCTGCGTCACATCGTCACACCCCCCACTCGCCCAGCCCCTCGGTGTCCAGCAGCAAGCTGGCCCGGCAGGGGTGGGGCAGTGTGATGAAGTGGGACTGTTCTTAATGTTTCCTCTGAAAAGTGTGGGGGTGCCTCAGTTTCCCCTAGGCAGTTCTTAAGTCTCTAGGGGGTGGAGTAAGGGGGTGTGATCGTTGCAGAGCCCTAGAGGGCAGGTGTGTGCAGGGGTCTGGACACAGAGAATGGCCGACACCCTGTTTCCTGGCCACTGATGGCCTGGGCTATTCCCCCCCCCCCCCAAGGTGAGAGCTAAAGGGTTAGAGAACAAAGGAATCCGGTGACCTCCTGGCCCCGGAAAGGGACAAAGCCCAGAGGAGGGGGGGCTGGAGGGAGTTTCAGTTTCGGGCTGGCTGGGGACGAGGAGTGAAGGGCAGACGGGGTTGTCTGGCTCACTGCCCCCCAAAATGGACCCAGCTGAGGGGTCCTGTTCTCTGCACCTACAAGCTCTGTGTTAGACCATGTTCCTGTCGTCTAATAAACCTTCTGTTTTACTGGCTGGCTGAGAGTCCCGTCTGACTGCGGAGTTGGGGGGCAGGACCCTCTGGCTTCCCCAGGACCCCGCCTGAGCGGACTCGCTGTGGGAAGCGCACGGAGGGGCAGAGGAGGCTGAATGCTCCGAGGTCAGACCCAGGAAGGTGGAAGCCGGGTGAGCCGTGTGTCCTGCAGACAGGCTGCTCCCCGAGAGGAGACTTCCCCAGAGTCCTGCCTGGCTTCATGGGGATCAGTTCCAGAGCATCGCCTGGGGACGCCGTGACAGGCAGGCACCACATCCAGATGCCCTTGGTGTGCGACTGGATGGTGGCGCCCAGCGAGAACCCTGGGGAGAGAGGAGACGAGAGAGAGACCCAGCGCCCAGGCTCAGCTGCCCCCTCGTTCCCGGCTCCAGCTCGGGGCCAACGGGAAGAGGGACTGGGAAACCTCTCTGCTTCCCGGCCAAGGAGTTCATGAGATAAGACTTGCCAGTGTGGTACAGCCCCACGATGGCCACCACCACCACGAGCTGGGCCACGCCACGCAGGATCTCCAGCGCCGCGGGGTTCACCTCCAGCTCCCCCTCGGCGCCGTTCGCCACCAGGACCATGGGCTCCTCCATGGCCACGGGCTAAAGAGAGGGAGCGGCAGAGAGCCCTGCAGGAAGAGCGGGCTGTGTGTGAACAGCTGGTGTCCAAAGCGCTCCGCCCCAGAGGCGCACGCAAAGGGAGCGTTTATCCCACTTCCGCCCAGCAATGAGTGACTCCAACCTCAGGCACTACACCCAGGCCAACCCATAGCTGGAACGATCAGCAAAACAGGTAATCACGTTGTCATTGGGTTTCAGCGTTAGCAGACGGTCACTAGAAACAGGGCAGTTCATGCCACTCGCAGGGCTTTCGGCTCAGGCCCTCTGCACATTCAGGCAGAAAACCCTGCCCGGAAGAGGTCACGTTTGGAACTTTTCTTTGCAGTCACAAGGGCTTGTGGGGCAGGGCTGGATTCTCACTGGTGCTAGGACCCCTTTTACAGAGCTTGGGAAGTACAAAGAGGTCCATGCTATATTTTCACCCACTTCCAGGCCAAACAGGGCCCCAGTGTCAGTGAGAATCTGGCCCTGGGCCTCTACAAAACCTTCCCAATGTGACCTGAATACACCTGGTTTGCTGCCTGTGTCTGCAGAGAGCCTGACCCCAGTGTGAGTTGTGTCTTTCGTAGCAATATAATGTTACCCCTGGAACCTAACGATGGCCATGTTAACTGTGTCACTGCTGATCATTTCAGCAGGAACACCCAGCCCTGGTGCTTCTTCCATGCCATTGTGGGGCACAAGGCAGATGTCAGAGCCTGGTGAGAGAGGCCAGAGCGACCCCGGAGCACTTGAAGGGAGCAGGCTAAGCAGCACATTGCCAGCCGGTGACAGCAAGATGACACCACCCCAGCTGGGCCCTAATCGGGTCAGGATTTCACACAGCAGGGGCTTGGGTCTGTGCTCATTCCTGACCGGTGCCAGCCAATCCCGCTGCTTAAACTGTCCTCCAGCATTTGCGCTGCCAGGACCTCCCTGGGTAACTCACTAATGAGCGGGTGAGAGCTCTATGCCCTGACAGGCCCCATACACGGCTCGGGGGGTGGGGGAGTGGGGTCTAGTGGATTAGAGTGGGGAGGGGCTGGGAACCAGGACTCCTGGGTTCTTTCCCCAGGGCACAGCAAGGCAGATATGTCCCCCCAGGCCAGCTCCCCCAGTTAGTCTCTCAGCGTTGAAGCCGGGTGACCTCAGGTCCGTCAGCATCTTCCTGCCTGGTCACCAGCCCCAGCCAGTCTGGAAAGTGAGAGAAAAAGTCTCAGGCAAAGACACCCAGAGCCCAGCTCAGCCGCTTGCTGGCATGAAACCTCTGCTCCTCCTCCAGCGGGGGACTGGGGACAGGACTCCTGGGTTCCTGCCTCTGGAAGGGAGTGGGGTCTGGTGGTTAGAGCAAGGGGGGCTGGGAGCCAGGACTCCTGGGTTCTCTCCCTGGCTCTGGAGGGGAGTGGGGGCTGGTGGTTAGAGCAAGGGGGGCTGGGAGCCAGGACTCCTGGGTTCTCTCCCTGGCTCTGGAGGGGAGTGGGGTCTGGTGGTTAGAGCAGGGGGTAGTAAGCCCCCCCGTTCCCTGCAGCACAGGACGCCTGGTGCCAGCCCTGACAGCTGCCAACCCACATACTGGGGTGGGGGAATGAGCTGGGGCTGGCAGCTCAAAATCCCCTGAACGCGTCAGTCAGATGGAAACCGAAAGCAGCCGGAGCCTTTCCTAGCACGGGGCTGATTCCAGGAAACCCGGGCCGAGGGGGGCGAGTCTCTCCAAGCTGGTGGCCCCGGCTGAGCGTCTCAGTCCAGGGTTTGTTTAATCCCGGAGCTTCCAGGCATGGAGGCAGCTGCTGGCAGTACAGGGGCCACGACACGCAGCACAGCGGTCCTGAGTGCGCCCAGCAGAAGGGCTCGCTGCAAAGCCTCTTGCTGCCCCCCTTCTTAGACAGCAGAGATGAGCCCCAGTGCGCTGGGAGTGGGAGACTGTGTCCAAGCTCAGATGCAGCCGCTGCCTTGGCCCCCCCTTGCCTCAGTTTCCCTCTCCCCCTGCCCAGCCAAACTGCAAATCTTCCCTCCTCAAATAATGAAATTCCTGATGAAACAAGAACCCACCGTCCTTGGCCTCCTGGGATCCCAGCACCCCACACTGACACCCCCCACCCTGCTCCCTGCAGCAGGGTGCCCCCTGCTAAGCCCCTGCCCCACTTCCTGCAGCACAGCGCCCCCCACTGACACCCCTCCCCGCTCCCTGCCGCCCCCTGCTGACCCCCCACCCCCCTCCCTGCAGAGTCACTGAGATGCGGGCAGGGGGCCGAGCTCCCACCCCCTCAGGAGATGCTGCCCTGCCGCTCTGAGACCCAGAGCAGCCGTCAGGACCCACAATATCCCCCTGGCAGAGAGAGGGGCCGAAACACCCTGCCCACCTCGCCGAGCCCCGGCCCCGCTCCCAGCCAGCGGCTCCGGGCACACAGGCCGGCCGAGGCGGGAGCTGGGCAGGGAGGCGCCAGGCCGAGCCCGGGGCCGTTGCCAGCGCGTGCAGGGTCCCGGGGCAGCCCGCGTGGCCGGCGCGTTCCCGGCTGGTCTGGAGTCAGCCCGCGTTTGTATCTGGCAGGCAGAGCCGCCCATCCGCGGGGTGAAGCCCGGCCGTGCCCCCTTCTCGGGTCCATCCAGGTTCCCCACAGGCCCCCGGGTCAGGGCCGGGCCACGCCGGGCTGGGGGGGTCTGGGGAGCCCCGGGCTGAGGGTAAACCCAGCTCCAACCCAGGGCAGGGCAGGCCAGGCCACACGGCTCCTTGCCACCCGGCCAGCTCGGTCGCGGGGTGTCCGGCCCCCAAGCAGGCGCCCTGCTCCCACCCCGCCCGCTCGGTCCCGGGGCCCTGCTGCGGGCGCTGGCAGACGGGGGCCACCCGTGTGCACTTGGGCCGCTGCGATAGGGCACGGTAACGAGCAGGCCCCCGATCGCCGGGCGCGGCGGCTGCACCGGGGGGCTCACAGGGGCCGGGGCACTGCAGGGACCACGGCTGCCACGGACACCGAGACCGGAGTCACCGGTGAAGTCCTCCGGGTTACGCAGGCCACACAGGCGGGGGTAGGGGAGGCCGAAGCAGCCAGGCCTGGCCCTGCCCACACTCCACCCCCAGGGCCCCGCTTCGGTGGGGCTGCGGGGCTCCAGGGCCACGCTGCCCCCCTTCCCGGGGCTGGGGGGGCTGCGGGCACGAGCCAGCCTGGGGCGGGGGCCGGCAGCCACGGTGGGGGGTCTGGGCTCCAGGGGGTGCGGAAGGGGCCTCGGGTGGAAGGGGTGGGGCTGGGGCCTCCCCCAGCCAGCGGTTCACAGGCCGCCCATGGCAGGCAGACCCCTCGCAGGCCCTAGGCGCCCCGACATCCCCCCCACGCCATGTAGGAGTCACCGCCCTGGCACCCCGCCTGGCTGGCGGCCTGGGGAGACGGGGCTGGGCCGGGCGTTCCCGGCTGGGTGCCTGCCAAGGGCCACCAACCCAAGAAACCAGCTGTGCGGCCAGGGCTCATTTGTGCCAGAGTCATCGAGCGGACGGAGGCACAACAGGCCCCCCCACCAGGGAACCGGCCCACGGCGCCGGTGCCCCTCGCTCCCGACCCGCAGCCCCCTGCCGGACCAGCCCTGGGCCCCCCAGCCCCGCTGGTGCCCCTCGCTCCCAACCTGCAGCCCCCCGCCAGCCCAGTCCTCGGCCCCTCCACAGCTCTGCCGGTGCCCCTTTATCCCGACCCACAGCCGCCTGCTTTCCCCCCACAGCTCTGCTGGTGCCCCATAATCAGTCACCTGGTGTGGCTGTCTACTCCCAACCCCACCCCACTCTAACCACTAGACCCCACTCCCCTCCCAGAGTCAGGAGTCCTGGCTCCCACCCCCCCTGTTCTAACCATTAGATTCCACTTCCCTCCAAGGGACAGGGAGAGAACCCAGGAGTCCTGGCTCCCAGCCCCCTGCTCTGACCCCTAGACACCCTGCTGCTTAGCAATCTCACAGCACTGACCCTGCCTTGGCAGCCCGGAGCCAGGGCAGGTTTCCGGCTTGTCCTGGCACACGGTGTCCTGCATGTTTCTTAGTTTCAGGGGCATGATTCACATCCCCAGAGAGCAGCAAAGACACCCAGACACATGAGCGAGGTTTGCGGGGAGGTTTGTTTAATCACAGAGTTGCAAGGCAGGAACACAGGTTTCAGAGGGGTAGCCTTGTTAGTCTGTATCAGCAAAAACGAGGAGTCCTTGTGGCACCTTAGAGACTAACACATTTATTTGGGCCTAAGCTTTCGTGGGCTAAAACCCACTTCATCAGATGCATGGAGTGGAACATACAGTAGGGAGGTATAAAAGCACAGCATATGAAAAAATGGGAGTTGCCTTACCAAGCGGGGGGTCAGTGCTAACGAACCAATTCAATTAACAGTAGGATACCAAGGGAGGAAAAATAACTTTTGTAGTGGTAATGAGGGTGGCCTATTTCAAACAGTTGACAAGAAGGTGTGAGTAACAGTAGGGGGAAATTAGTATGGGATAATCAGTTTTTGTAATGACCCAACCACTCCCAGTCTTATTCAGGCCTAATTTAATGGGGTCCACATGGCTACCAATGTGATATATGCCATCATGTGCCAGCAATGCCCCTCTGCCGTGTACATTGGCCAAACTGGAGAGTCCCTATGTAAAAGAATAAATGGACACAAATCTGACATCAAGAATTATAACATTCAAAAACCAGTCGGAGAACACTTCAACCTCCCTGGTCACTCAATAACAGACTTAAAAGTGGCAAAAAAAAACCCTTCAGAAACCATCTCCAACATGAAACTGCAGAACTGGAATTAATTTGCAAATTGGACACCATCAAATTAGGCCTGAATAGAGACTGGGAGTGGTTGGGTCACTACAAAACCTAATTTTCCCCTACTGTTACTCACACCTTCTTGTCAACTGTTTGAAATGGGCCACCCTCATTACCACTACAAAAGTGATTTTTCCTCCCTTGGTATTCAACTGTTAATTGAGTTGTCTCATTAGACTGACCCCCGACTTGGTAAGGCAACTCCCATCTTTTCATGTACTATGTATATATACCTGCTACTGTATTTTCCACTCCATACATCTGATGAAGTGGGTTCTAGCCCATGAAAGCTTATGCCCAAATAAATGTGTTAGTCTCTGAGGTGCCACAAGGACTCCTCATTGTTAAGGCAAGGAGAGAGGCACCCCCAGCCCATGCCAGCTCCCATCCCTCGACCTGGGGCTGGAGAGGTGTGACAAAGCTAATGTACTCAATGCTTTTTTTGCCTCTGTTTTCACTAACAAGGTCAGCTCCCAGACTGCTGCGCTGGGCATCACAAAATGGGGAAGAGATGGCCAGCCCTCTGTGGAGATAGAGGCGGTTAGGGACTATTTAGAAAAGCTGGACGTGCACAAGTCCATGGGGCCGGACGAGTTGCATCCGAGAGTGCTGAAGGAATTGGCGGCTGTGATTGCAGAGCCACTGGCCATTATCTTTGAAAACTCGTGGCGAACCGGGGAAGTCCTGGACGACTGGAAAAAGGCTAATGTAGTGCCAATCTTTAAAAAAGGGAAGAAGGAAGATCCTGGGAACTACAGGCCAGTCAGCCTCACCTCAGTCCCTGGAAAAATCATGGAGCAGGTCCTCAAAGAATCAATCCTGAAGCACTTACATGAGGGGAAAGTGATCAGGAACAGCCAGCATGGATTCACCAAGGGAAGGTCATGCCTGACTAATCTAATCGCCTTTTATGATGAGATTACTGGTTCTGTGGATGAAGGGAAAGCAGTGGATGTATTGTTTCTTGACTTTAGCAAAGCTTTTGACACGGTCTCCCATAGTATTCTTGTCAGCAAGTTAAGGAAGTATGGGCTGGATGAATGCACTATAAGGTGGGTAGAAAGCTGGCTAAATTGTCGGGCTCAACAGGTAGTGATCAATGGCTCCATGTCTAGTTGGCAGCCGGTATCAAGTGGAGTGCCCCAAGGGTCGGTCCTGGGGCCGGTTTTATTCAATATCTTCATAAATGATCTGGAGGATGGTGTGGATTGCACTCTCAGCAAATTTGCGGATGATACTAAACTGGGAGGAGTGGTAGATACGCTGGAGGGGAGGGATAGGATACAGAAGGACCTAGACCAATTGGAAGATTGGGCCAAAAGGAATCTGATGAGGTTCAATAAGGATAAGTGCAGGGTCCTGCACTTAGGACGGAAGAACCCAATGCACAGCTACAGACTAGGGACCGAATGGCTAGGCAGCAGTTCTGCGGAAAAGGACCTAGGGGTGACAGTGGACGAGAAGCTGGATATGAGTCAGCAGTGTGCCCTTGTTGCCAAGAAGGCCAATGGCATTTTGGGATGTATAAGTAGGGGCATAGCGAGCAGATCGAGGGACGTGATCGTTCCCCTCTATTCGACATTGGTGAGGCCTCATCTGGAGTACTGTGTCCAGTTTTGGGCCCCACACTTCAAGAAGGATGTGGATAAATTGGAGAGAGTCCAGCGAAGGGCAACAAAAATGATTAGGGGACTGGAACACATGAGTTATGAGGAGAGGCTGAGGGAGCTGGGATTGTTTAGCCTGCAGAAGAGAAGAATGAGGGGGGATTTGATAGCTGCTTTCAACTACCTGAAAGGGGGTTCCAAAGAGGATGGCTCTAGACTGTTCTCAATGGTAGCAGATGACAGAACGAGGAGTAATGGTCTCAAGTTGCAGTGGGGGAGGTTTAGATTGGATATTAGGAAAAACTTTTTCACTAAGAGGGTGGTGAAACACTGGAATGCGTTACCTAGGGAGGTGGTAGAATCTCCTTCCTTAGAGGTTTTTAAGGTCAGGCTTGACAAAGCCCTGGCTGGGATGATTTAACTGGGAATTGGTCCTGCTTTGAGCAGGGGGTTGGACTAGATGACCTTCTGGGGTCCCTTCCAACCCTGATATTCTATGATTCTATGATTCTATGAAAGTGGGGGGTGCTTAGTGACTGTGCGTGCCTCAGTTTCCCTGTGTGCTGCGTGTGTAACAAGGGGGTGGGAGAGGGGGTTTGTTGTTGCAGGGGACCAGGTGTGACCTCGACTACTAGTTGGGACCCCAGACACTGGCCTGGAGATTGGGGACCCAGCAACTGGTGATCAGGGTACCCCCCCAGCTTGGGAGCCAGCTGGTTCTGGCCAGTTGGGGGACAATGGGCTGAGGAGAGAGGGGCCCGGGGCCCTGACCAGCTGGGAGGAACAAAGGACTGCAGAGAGGGGCCTAGGCGGCCTGTTCACCTGGGACTGAAGACAAAGGGTAGAGGGGGAGGGTATATGGGGGGCTCAGCTGGAAGGAGGGGGCTGGGCTGGGGACAAGGAGCAGCCAGAGCCCATGGGGACGGGGACAGACTCAGCTGGCCGGGGCTGAGACTGGTCAGGCCCCAGGCCCCAGAGACCTGCCCGGGCTGGGTCCAGACGTTCAATAAACACTAACGGGGAGTCCCTGCAGCTAGAGATCAGGGGGCGTTGCTCCCTCTGGGGGTGGGGACCCCAGGGGCCCAGAGTGAGGGGACTCCCTGAGGGGCCCACGGCAGAGCCAGGCTGCTGGGGGCTCAGAGGTGCAGTCCCAAGAGGCGGCGAGGCCAGAGGGCCTAACCCCAGAGACAGTGGACCCCTGTGAAGAGCTGTCACACAGGGGGGTTCCTCCCAGGGGCCGTACGGAGCCAAGAGAGCCCCGGGCTGGGGAATCGGTGACAGGAGGCACCCAGGCTGTGGGGCTCCGGGTTCCTAGGTGTGGGCTCGTCTCACTCCCCCTGGGGGTGATGTTCTGGTGGCCACTTCACCCGGGTCCTGCCCCACAGATCAGGCCAATGGGCCCATCCATCCCGGTATCCCTTTCCCAATAGCTCCTGTGCAGCTTGAGGTAGCTCGTCTCCCACAATGCACCTCCCTGCAAGGCCGTGTGGGGTGACATATTCCTCCCTGACCCAGCCACGGTCATGAAGCGTGGGGGTGGAGAGCTGGCAGCGTTGCAGTTGGAACTAAGCTTTACTAAGCTGCTCGCCGGTGGAGCGTCCTGTGGCAGGGGGTTCCGAGGGTGAACAGGGAGCTGGGTGTGACGAAGTGGGACTGTTCTTAATGTTTCCTCCGAATATTGTGGGGGTGCCTCAGTTTCCCCTATGCAGTTCTTAAGTATCTAGGTGGTGGGGTAAGGGTGTATAATCACTGCAGAGCCCTAGAGGGCAGGTGTGTGCAGGGGTCTGGACACAGAGAATGGCCGACACCCTGTCTCCTGGCAACTGATGGCCTGGGCCCTTCCCCCCTGCAAGGTGAGAGCTAAAGGGTTGGAGAACAAAGGAATCTGGTGACCTCCTGGCCTGGGAAAGGGACAAAGCCCAGGGGAGGAGGGGCTGGAGGGAGTTTCAGTTTGGGGCTGGTTGGAGACATGGAGTGAAGGGCAGAGGGGGATGTCTGGCTCACTCCCCCCCAAAATGGACCCAGCTGAGGGGTCCTGTTCTCTGCACCTACAAGCTCTGTGTTAGACCATGTTCCTGCCGTCGAATAAAACTCTGTGTTACTGGCTGGCTGAGAGTCACGTCTGTCTGCGAAGTTGGGGTGCAGGACCCTCTGGCTTCCCCAGGCGCCCGCCTGAGTGGACTCGCTGTGGGAAGCGCACGGAGGGGCAGAGGAGGCTGAATGCTCCGAGGTCAGGCCCAGGAAGGTGGAAGCCGTGTGAGTTTTGTGTCCTGAAGACAGGTTGCTCACAGGAAGGCAACTGCCCCAGAGTCCTGCCTGGCTTCATGGGGAGCAGTTCCAGAGCATCGCCCGGGGACTCTGTGACAGAAGCAAAAGTGGATGGGAACCTGGGAGGCAGTGACCATGAGATGGTCGAGTTCAGGATCCTGACACAGGGAAGAAAGGAAAGCAGCAGAATACGGACCCTGGACTTCAGAAAAGCAGACTTTGACTCCCTCAGGGAACTGTTGGGCAGGATCCCCTGAGAGAATAACATGAGGGGGAAAAGGAGTCCAGGAGAGCTGGCTGTATTTTAAAGAATCCTTACTGAGGTTACAGGGACAAACCATCCCAATGTGTAGAAAGAATAGTAAATATGGCAGGCGACCAGCTTGGCTTAACAGTGGAATCCTTGCTGACCTTAAACACAAAAAAGAAGCTTACAAGAAGTGGAAGATTGGACAAATGACCATGGAAGATTATAAAAATATTGCTCGGGCATGCAGGACTGAAATCAGGAAGGCCAAATCACACCATGTGGTGCAGCTAGCGAGGGATGTTAAGAGTAACAAGAAGGGTTTCTTCAGGTATGTTGGCAACAAGAAGAAAGCCAAGGAATGTGTGGGCCCCTTACTGAATGAGGGAGGCAACCTAGTGACAGAGGATGTGGAAAAAGCTAATGTACTCAATGCCTTTTTTGCCTCTGTCTTCTCGAACAAGGTCAGCTCCCAGACTACTACTGGGCAGCACAGCATGGGGAGGAGGTGACCAGCCCTCTGTGGAGAAAGAAGGGGTTCGGGACTATTTAGAAAAACTGGATGTGCACAAGTCCATGGGGCTGGACGTGCTGCATCCGAGAGTGCTAAAGGAATTGGTGGATGTGATTGCAGAGCCACTGGCCATTATCTTTGAAAACTCGTGGCGATCGGGGGAAGTCCCGGACGACTGGAAAAAGGCTAATGTAGTGCCCATCTTTAAAAAAGGGAAGAAGGAGGATCCTGGGAACTACAGGCCGGTCAGCCTCACCTTAGTGCCTGGAAAAAATCATGGAGCAGGTCCTCAAGGAATCAATTCTGAAGCACTTAGAGGAGAGGATCGGGGGGATGAGAGGCCCTGAGCCAGGGTGCGGATGCTGCAGGGTTGAAACACGGTGTAAGGCCGGTCAATGCACCCCACGGAGAGCAGACCTGCTTCCCAGGGACAGGCCTGCGTCCCCCCAGCCCCACTCCACATGCTGCCCCAGCTGGTGAGGGTCCCCCAGAGCTGGCCCCTCACAGACGCCCCTTCCCAGCATGTTGCCAGTCACCCCGCACTGCCCATGGGAGCCAGGCCCCGCCCCGGGACCTCAGGGGGATCCTGCCCGGAGAAGCCAGGGCCACCCCGTCGTGGGGACAGCGCTGGGCTCAGTGCCGGGGGTGGCCCCGAGCGCGGGAAGCTGAAGAGCTCTGCAGGATGCGTGAGGCCAGAGCGGATGTTACAGCCCAGGCCCCACGCGGGGTCCACGGACAGTTCGGGGCTCGGGGTGGGGGAGTTGTGGGGGCAGAGGAAAAATGGGAACTGAGTTGATCGTTGGGGGACAACAGGCCAGGCCAGGCCAGGGGGCAGCGTGGGTGGTTTGCAGGGGATGGGCCGTGGGGGAGACAGGACTGTGGGCTTGTATGAGAAGGGGGGTGAAAGTATTTTGGGGTGAGGGCTGAGGGGAGGGGGTTAAAGTGGGACTGAGAGGGGGAAATGGAGGTAGAGGGGGTGTGATATGGCCTGGGGTACAACCTGGACTTGCAATTGCTGTACCCCCTTAACTCTCTAGCCCAGGGCACCTCTCCCACGACTCTGCCAGTGACCAGCAGTCCCTCCAGCCCTGGCTCTCCCCCAGCCATTAGCCTGTGTCCATACAACCCGCACAGTTACACACAGGCTCTGCCGGCCCCTCCTGCACGGTGTAGAGGGAGACACCCGCACATCCCGCAGCCCCAGCCTGGCCCCCCAGGAATGTGCCTCTTGCACAGCTCCAGACCCCCCTGGATCAGCGTAAGCTCGTTAATTAGTTCATCATACCATCAACGGGTACGAACACGCACCAGCGTTTGTAACCAGAGTAATTCCCCAAACTTCAGTCGAAACCACACTGGCTGAGATAAAACATTAAAATAACAACATTAACTGCAGAAAGAGAGATGTGAAGGGCTTGTAAGTGGTATAAGCACAGAAGTTCAGAGTTGGTTACAAAAAGAAATAAAAGATAAAACCACAGTCTAATTTCTTTGAACTTTATCCAGCTGAGTCAAATTTGGAGCAATAAGGTTTCTCTTCCCCAAAAACCGACAGCAGCCGGTGCTAACTGGAAAGCTTTTCCCGTTAGGACCCCCCCCAGTTCAAATGATTCTTTGTCTTTCAAACGACCCTGTTGCCTTCAGTGAGCGGGCGGGGGAGGAGAGGTGCCGTGGTGATGCCAGTGTCCCTGAGTTTATACTTTTCTCCAGGTGGGCTGCCCAGCCACCATGTACGTCCCAGTTCACCTGTGTCCCCCATCGTGGTCCAGCAACAGCACCCGCTCTCAGCCGTCACCTCTCTTGGGTGGGGATCTGCATGGCTCTCCCTCCTGACCGGCGTATTTCCAGGCTGCCCAGCACCCTGCCTACACCGTGAGCTCCCCAGGAGAGTCGGACCGCCTGGCCACCAGCGGCTCTGCTTTGCTTTTCTCCTCAGAGACGGTAACCGGTGCAGGCCAGGTACCACCCAGCCCTTCTACGCCGGCCCCTTTATTCTGGAGGTAAAAGCATTCGAGAGAAAACACATTAAAACAACCAAAGTATCTACACGCGGGCTAATCAACTTACCAGGCATCACCCCTCCTCCCCACCTCCCCAAGGGCTCTGGTCTGCGTCAGTCCTTCCAGCTCTTCACTAAGGTACGCTCAAGCCTAGAAGAGCCACTTTCATCCTACCTCTCTTCAGGGGGCTGGGGAAGTGGAGAGAGCGGGAAATCACCAGCAGGAAAACAAAGGAACCAGGGGTTTTTGATGGGATGTAAAAACTCAGGAGACTCACTGGGACAGGAAGAGGCAGCTTTGAGCAGGAAAGAGGATGGGCATAGACCAGCTAGGGCCAGAGACGGCTTGTGGGGCTAGAGAAGACTCCAGGATTCAGAAGAAAAACCATCCCACGTGCCCCCAGAGAACTCTGACTCCAGCCCAAGGAATGCTCCAGAGTGGTGAGGAAACTGAGGCAGGGAAACACATGTACGGTTTATTGCTTTGGTCTAGATCTGTGTTTCTCACGCTGCTAAATATGGAGTGTGCAAATCTGTGTGCCCTGGCTTTCACTATCGCTTGTCCCTTGGAGTGGGGACAGCTGTCTCCTGGGTGTCCCCGCGTGGCCAGGAGTCACACTGCATCTCCTGCCTCAGTTTCCCCCTCTTCAGGGCCCCTTTAAGAACTCACCCAGTTCAAATAGAAGTTCAAACAAACCCCACAAGGGATCCCATTTATTTAGTCTTCCAGGCCCCTCAGTCCCAACCCCAGGTCAGTCTCTCCCCCAGCAGCCCAAAGTATTTGAAAAACAAAGCACAAACTCCTACAGTCTTTATACCCCTCTCAGCTGGGCCCAGCCCCCTCCTCCCCAAGGGTGTGTCTGTCAGACTCTGCCCTGCTTCTTGGCCAGGGTCTCTGCCAGGCCCCCTGCCTGGAGAGCTTCCCCCCCAGCCCAAGGCAAGCCTCCCTGTTATGCTGCTTAAGAGGGAAACTGTAACCCCAGAGCGCCCACCCAGCGGGAGTTCTGGCGACGGTGTGTTTGAGATACAGGGGGAGGAAGTGGGGTTTGGGGGGGCATCACTGATCCCGGGGCTAGGCAGCGAGAGCACAGGGTCAGAGCTCTCGGGGGGGGTGCAAGGCAGAGGATCTGCACCCCACAAGTAGGCAAAGAGAGCCCAAGCCCTGGGCTGTGGCTGGACTCTGGTCAGACTCTGGAGGCTTAAAGCACACGGGGCCCAGGGAAGTGGGTCACCCACACAACAGCCAGGAAAGGTGCAGCCAGGAAGCGCTCTCACAAGGGGTGCGTGTGTGCAACACACCATGTTGAGTCCCCACCAGCTGGGGTAACCACCTGCGTTAGGCTGTAGCCCCCGACGGCAGGGGTTTGTCCTGTCCTCTGGGGCAGCTGCCCTGGCCGCTGTCAAGGGGAAGGTGCTGCGCTAGAGGGGCCCTGGCCTGCTCCAGTTGGGAAATTCCTAACTTCCTGTACAAGTTGCAGGCTTTTCAAGACGAAAGATCAGACCTGTGACCTGCAGCTCCCTGCTGCGTCTCTCCACTGGGGTCCGTAGGATGACGTGTCCCACCCGGCAGACGTACTCTGCCCCCTGGTCTCTCTGCACCGAGGGGGTGAAGCGGAGTCTCGTCTCCTGCTGGAAGCTTTTCCCGTCCTGTGTGTGGGGAGCTCCGGGCTCGATTCTGTACTCGGCCGAGTTCAGTATACGAACAGCCGCCCCAGTCTCCCTGTTCCTCCTGAGCCAGGTCACACACAGCACCCCAGGGAAATGCCCCACCATGCGGCAGCTCAGGGTGATTTCCTCCCCCGCCGTCACTGACTCGGGTTGGGAGATTTCCGACACCTCCGGGGGCCGCAGGAGACCTGGGGAATGAAACATCCAGAGACAGTTACAGGCCCCGCAAGGGGGAGATGGGGCCTGGTGAGGGCTGCTTCCCCCTCCCTTCAGGCGGGAGAGATCTGACCCCTCTGTGGGGCTGTTACCCCATAAAATCACCCCCGGGTGTGACTCTGTTACACCCCGACCCATCGGCGTCTCCAGCTGGAAAGGGGGACAAGGAATATTAGCTCCCAAACCTCATTCATGCCTCAGGGACCCTGTGGGGGCAGCGATTCCTGCTCATTCCCCGTCCGACCCCAAGAGGCCCCCCTCACCTGTGTCCCCGGCTCTGATCTCTCTCTCGATCGGGGGCTCTCGGGGGCTTTGCTGAACGGACACTCGGACTCTGAGCTCCGGACGGTTCAGTCCCTGGCTGGGGATTCTCCAGACGCTGGTAGCGCTGAATGTGAGATCCCGGTTCTGGCTGACTTCTGGGGTCTCATCTCTCCCGCTCCCTGCCCCGTCCCAGGTCCACTGGATCCGGTGAATCTCCCTGGGGTAAAAGTTCTGCATCTGGACAGCAAACGGCACCTCCTCCCGGGGCTCCCAGTGTGGTAACACCTGGATCTCGGACACCTGTGGCTGGGCTGCAGGGAGACAGC
Source organism: Lepidochelys olivacea (assembly GCF_965140295.1). Classification (NCBI taxonomy): domain Eukaryota; kingdom Metazoa; phylum Chordata; order Testudines; family Cheloniidae; genus Lepidochelys; species Lepidochelys olivacea. Next base: position 118,412 of record NW_028181947.1, on the reverse strand, counting down.
AGGAGCGTCAGTGAGAGCAGGGGCTGGTAAGGGGGAGACCTGGATCGTGTCTCCCCAGAGAACTGAGTCAGGCCCCGATGGGGAAGGGGCAGGTAGGGACAGACCGGAGCCAGCCGGGGACTACACCTCATGAGTCAGCAAGGCCTGTGTTACGCCTCGGGGCAGAGAGCTCTCAGGCTGCCAGGCCACGTGCTGGGCACCTGGGCGGGGAGGGATAGCTCAGTGGTTTGAGCATTGGCCTGCTAAACCCAGGGTTGTGAGTTCAATCCTTGAGGGGGCCATTTAGGGATCTGGGGCAAAAATTGGGGATTGGTCCTGCTTTGAGCAGGGGGTTGGGCTAGATGACCTCCTGAGATCCCTTCCAGCCCTGATATTCTATGATTCTATGATACATAGGCGCCAACTCCGAGGGGGCTCTGGGGCTGCAGCCCCCACGGAAAAAAATGGTGGATGTTGAGCACCCATCAGCAGCCCCCCATCAGCTCCTTCCCTCCCCCCCACCCCCGTCGCTCACCAGCAGCCCCCCAAAGGTAACGAGAACACACCGACCCCTCCTAAAGACAAGGTCAGGCTGACGGGGTGAGGGATAGCGCTGGTTTGACCGAACCAACGTGTACAAGGTGACGGGCGGGAACTAACTCGGTCCGACGCGCATCGTGTTTGTATCGGTGTATACAGAGGGGTCTCAGAGGGGGTGTCCTTGGCCAGCTGAGTGGGGAATGGAAAGTCCCGCCGTTCCCTGAGCTAGTCCGTAGCGACGGGCACACGTGTGTTCGTGCCCCTGAGCCGGGCACTAGGACCGTGCTTCGTGGGCAATAACCCTGGCCGGGCGCCTTCACTCCTGCGGTGGAGCTTGTGGTCTCGTTGGGGCTCACGGCACAGATGTCGCCTCACAATTTCCTGCCCCGTTTCCCAGCCAAGGAGCGTGGGGGGTGGGGATGGGGATGGGGCTCTCCTGTGAGGGCAGCCTGGCTACTGGTGTATGGAAACCATGGGAGGTGGTGGCCATCTTTGGGACGGGCAGCCTCATTTTTATGTGGTCGGCCACCTTTCCTGAGGGCAGCCGGTAGAGTCAGCAACAGGAGACAGCAGCCATCTTTACTGAGGGCGGCCTCGGGAGTGGAAAAGGGACCATCCCTGCTGAGGGTTTGAGTAGCTTCAACCCCAGGAGGTGGCGTCAGCCCCACGGCACGGTGTGGGGAGCAGCAGCTCCCCTGGGCAAGGGCCAGTTGTGAGCATAAGAGCAAGGGCTGGGTACACCATTAATCGCTTTGCTTAATTACAGCTTAATGTCTTCGCCTGTCCCTTTGCCGCTGGTTGCCAGTGGGGTTTAATCATGGCAACCATGGGAAGGAGACAGACCCAGCTGTTATTAGCAAACAGTGTCAACAAAGGTCGGATGCTTTAGGTAAAACCTTCTCAAAGGTCCCATTCCCGAACCAGATCCCAGATTTAGTTGAAATTCCCTAGAAAATTCCTCCTCTGCCCTCAGACCCTGGGCCATGAGTTTGGGGAGGACACACTGTTCTCCTCCTGCGAAACAATCAGGGTGAGTCCCTGCCTCAAGTGGAAAACTGAACCCCGTTTTAAACAGAGGGGCTGCTGCACCCGCCCATCACTTCTCTCCAGACCTGAGAACCCTCTTTCCCCAGCACGGGGGGAACCTGCGAGCAGCCCACGGGCAAGTCCCCAAACGTTGCAGGACCCGCCCCACGTGCTGGGAACCGGCGGGAGGAGGCTCAGCCCAAAGCGACGCTGAACACCCCAGGTGCCTGAGAGCAGAGACCTCCTCAGCCACAACAACCCCAGCGTCAGCGCGGCTCTGCCCAGTCCCGCTCGCTCGTACCTCGGAGCTCCAGCGGCCCAGTGGATTTTCCTTCAGGCTCCGGTAGGGTTTGATGTTCCACGGAACACAGGTACTCTGCCCCGTCGTCCTCGGGCACCGAGGGGGTGAAGCGGAGCTGGGAGGTCACGCTGTAGGATTTCCCGTCTGGCGCGGCTGTGGGGTCTGGGGTGACAATCTTGTGGGTGCCCAGAGTGTCTAAGCACCGGAACACCGGCTCTCCTCTTTTCTGTCGGTACCAGGTCACGCTCAGCGCCTTGGGGTAGAACCTGGATATTTGGCAGCTCAGTGTTACCTGCTTCCCGGGAGCCAGGACGTCTGACTGGGAGATCTCGCACAGAACTGGAGCCTGTGGGTCTAGAAGACGTGGAAATTGCACGTTATAGTTACGGCACCTGGAGATCTGACACACGCTCCCCATCACCATCTGGTCTGACCTGGCCCCATGTCCCCAGCAGCCTCTGCCAGGCCCTCCCCTCACCCAGCGAGAGCTCCCCTGGATGACTCCTGTAACACACACAACCTCAGGGGTGCTGGGGTTACCCGGGAGAGGGGTCAGGAGTCGGTGTGGGGCCACAACTGCCCTGATGGTGGGGGTGAGTGGAGCAGCAGTAGGCTGTTATCCTCTGTGTGGATCAGGCACTACAGGGGGGTGACACAGGTGCTGAATTTTTTTCCCCAGTGGAGGCCCCACCCTCACTCTGCCCCGAGGCCCCACCCTCACTCTGCCTCTTCCTGCCCCTGCACCACCCCCTCCTAGAGGCCCTGCCCCTGCTCTGCTCCCTCCCCCAAGGACCCCCCTGCACACCGGCCACTTGCTTGTCTTCTGCCTCACCCGAGCACCTCCTGCCAGCCGCTCGCTGCTCCACTGGCCCGCTCTGGAGGCAGCCCAACAGCTGATCGGTGGCCAGCCTGGGGCCCCAGTACCGCTGTGGCTGGTGGGTGCTGAGCACCCCCTATTTTTTCCCAGGGGTGCCTGAGCCCCAGCGCACCCCCGGAGTCAGCCCCTATGGGGGACAAGAGCGTCACAGCGACCCGCTGACAGCAGAGGAAGGGGGAGACACAGAACTCTTGGGATCTGTCACGGAGTGTGGGGGAGTCCGGGCCCTGCACCCCCTCTTCCTGCGATTCCCCGTGACTCTCAGCCAGCCAGTAAAACAGAAGGTTTATCAGACGACAGGAACACAGTCCAAATCAGATCTTGTAGGTGCAGACAACAGGACCCCCTCAGTCAGGTCCGTCTGGGGGGCAGGGAGCTTAGACCCCAGCCCTGGGGCTCCCTCTGTTTCCCCAGTCAACTCCCAGCTGAAACCCTCTCCAGCCGTCTCACCCAGCCTCGCCCCCCCACTTCTCCAACCTTTGTCCAGTTTCCCTGGCAAAGGCGTCACCTGGCCCCAACCCCCATCCTGGGCTCAGGTTACAGGCTCAGGTATCGTCCCTCCGGTGAAGTCACCCCCGGAGATCCCCATCCCCAACGCAGCGGGTACCTGAAAAACTCCCACGCAACATTCCCAGGTCAATCCGCCCGCTCCCTGCTCCGTGACCTGTTCCATTGCAGGCTCGGCAGGGGAGCGTCGTCTAGTGGTTGCCGACGCTTCTGCTCACGTCTCCCAGTGCCTCACAGCCATGTCCCAGCCCAGCCGGTCCTTTCTGTCTCTATCCCCCCAGCCCAGCCCTTCCCTCACTGCTCCTCCCCTTCTCCACGGCACCTGGGTGCCAGCTTGGGGGTGGGGGGCATTGAAAGCACAAGAGAGACAGGTGTCAGAGTGGCAGCCGTGTTAGTCTGTATTCACAAAAAGAACAGGAGGCCTTGTGGCACCTTAGAGACTAACCAATTTATTGGAGCATAAGCTTGCGTGAGCTACAGCTCACTTCATCGGATGCTCACTGTGGAAAATACAGTGGGGAGACAATCTCCCTATTCTCCGTTCCTGCGCCCAGTGGGAGCACAGAGCAAGCCCCGCTCAGCCCTGGCCCAGAGCACGCTCTGAGAGCTCGGGGTCGCGGAGCACGCTGGGTGCAGATGGACGGTGCAGAGAACTTAGCTGCCAAACTCTCACGTGCTTCTCCTGAGCACGTCAATGGTGATTGTCAGTGGTGCACAGCGGGGCTAAATTTGGACCAATTTTCACACAGGTGGCAAAAGCTAATTCTGACTCCTAATGACCCTCCTGCCAAATTTGCAGCCCCCACTCCTAAGCAGGGATGTGCATGAAGGTTAATATCAGCCAGGGGTGTATTAACAGGAGGGTCGGACGTCAGACACGACAGCTCATTGTCCGGCTCCGCTCGGCACAGGGGGGGCCCAGCTGCAGTACTGTGTGCCATTCTGGGTGCTGCGCTTTGGGAAAACTGGGGGCAACCTGGAGAGACTCCAGAGGAGAGAAACAAACTGATCAAAGGTTTAGAGACCTGACCTGCGAGGAAGGGTTAAAAACACGGGGTGCGGTTAGTCTTGAGAAAAGGTGAGTAAGGGGGAGACCTGTTCAGTCTTCCAATGGGACAGGGACTGTATTAAAGACAGCAACTGATTGTTCTCCATGTCCACTGACGGCAGGACAAGCAGCAACGGGCTTCATCTGCAGCCAGGGAGTTCTAGGTTCGATATCAGGAAACAGTGTCTAGCTCTGCGGGGAGCTCAGCCTGGAACAGGCGTCCAGGGGAGGTCGTGGGGGCCCCGTCATTGGAGGTTTTTGAGAACAGGTTGGACAAACCCCTCTCAGGGATGGTCTAGGGTTACATGGTCCTGCCTCAGCACAGGGGGAGACTAGGGGACCTTTCAGGTCCCTTCCAGACCCATGTTTCTATGAGTTTCTCAGTGCAGCAGTTGTAAGAATTTTTTGACTTCAGCAAAACAAAGTATTTTTCCTAAACATGTTCATTGAAATAGCCCAACCATTTTAGATGAACCCCCCCCCCAGCACTGTGACGAAATGGGGTCCTATTTACCTTGTTATGTTGCATGTAAGTCCAACTGTTGTATACTAACACTCTGTGTGTGCCTCAGTTTCCCTGGGTGCTACACCAATGCCTAGATGGTAAGGCTGCCCAGCTGTAAACACTGGAGCCCTTCGTAACCTGAGCCCAACACCTTTTTCCTGGGGGAGGGCTGACGGGTGTGCCTGGGGAGGCAGCTGGGAGGGGACTGGCAGTCTGGGAGTGCAGGGAGAGAGCTCAGGGCCATGGCTCTGGGCTTCCCTTGCCCCAAGATGGATTAGGCTAAAAGTCATTGATTTCTGTGCTAACAAGATCTATGCTATGCTGTGTCCTGATCAACTAATAAATCTTCCATTTTTCTGGCTGGCTGAGAGTCACGGTGGATTGCAAAGTCGGGGTGCAGGGCCCTCTGGTTTCCCCAGGGGGTCCCCTCCAGGTGGGCCCGCCAAGGGGAGGCATATGGTGAACAGGGATGCTCGATGCTCCAAGGTCAGTCTGGGAAGGCCAGAGCTGAGGTGGCTGTTTGCCCTGGGCAGCGAGCCCTGCGGGCAGACACGCCACCCCAGAGTCCTGGCTGGCTTCAGAGAGAACAGTTCCAGAGCATCAGACCTGCGCTCCATGACACCCACAAACACAAACGCACTCCAGGACAAAAGAGCTCGAGGCAGACACCCAGCCTGGGAAATTTCAGCCTCAGCAGTTAAAGTTTGGCAAAGTTACAAGCAACCAAAAACAGGTGCTTACAATGGGAAGTGTCGGGCAATGCCAACATCTGCACTTAAAGTTATTTGAACAGCACCTGGAGTGTCCTGGGCTCTCTCCGTGCAGAGGAAAGACACGGCCCCTCCTTTGAGGCGCTCCCCAGCTGTCGATGGGTTACCATTCGGTTGTTTCACATGGATTGTGCCCCCTCGGAGTGACTCTGCCCATGCTGGCAGAACCCCACCAGGGATGGGGCACCTACCATCTGGCCCTTTGCTGACCGGTGGAGGCTTGCTGGGAACGTCTCACAGAGCTCCCAGCACCTGTCCCTGGTGGGCTGCACGTTGAACAATGTTCAGTTGACATGGGCCCCTTCCCTCCCATGTTACCCCCCCCACACACAAACACTCACTGTTACCTCCTGCCTCTCCCTGGGCATCTTCCTCCTGTGCAGGATCCGACACCGTGTTTGCAGCCGCTTTGGTCTGGTTGTCAGGCACCCCCTGATCCTTCTCGTTGGTCTGACTGCCGGGCCCCCCCTGATCCCCTGCTTTGGGCTGGCTGGTGGGCACCATCGCCTCCCCACTGTGCTGGTTCAGATCTGTCTCTCCCTCCTCCCCAGCCGCACTGTGCTGGGCTGGGAATGTCGCCTCCACCGCCGGCCGTGTCTGTGGGGAGGCTGCCCCCGCTCGCTCCTCATCCTGGGCTCCCGTCTCCCCCAGTGGCTCCGTGTTCGGGGATGGCCCCTCTGCCTCTGGGCCCCCCTGCGTGATCCAGGATGATGCCCTTGGGCCCACGTCAGACGCTTTTGATCCAGAAGAATTGGAACTTTCTGGGAAACAAACCGAGCCGGGGGGGGTGTCACCGAGGGGCCCCACGGGGTCAGTTGCTTTGGCAGAACCAGAGCCCCCAGGTTACCCTGAGCCTGGGGGGCCACAGGCTGCCCCAGTCCTGCCTGGGTACAAAGGGTTAATTCAGGCCCCAGAGCCTCTGGCCAGTTCATCTGTCCACATCTCCTGATATTTAGGCCCAGACTCTCACCAGTGTTTAGGTTCCTGGCCTCCATTGCAAGAACTGAAATGGGTTTAAGCTAGTTCCTGATTCTGGGGGGGCCTGAGGCATAGGGCTTGAGCCATGGGGGCTGGTGAATACTGCTGACCCCACGCGACCCCATCAACCCCCCCCCATGCAGTGTCCCCCCGTCCTCCCACTGTGGGATCTACACGCACACGCAGCGGAAGGTGACCGACCCCATAGCGTGACCCCTCTGGAGTCGCTCTCCTCTCCTGCCCCTCACCTGTGACCCGCGCCATGTCCTCCTGCTCCTGAATCTCGCTCTGGTCCTGGCCCTGAGCAGGTAACAGCGGCTGCTGCTCAGGCCCCTTCCCGGCATCGCTGACCCCGTCATTCACCATCAGCACCATGTCCTCGCCGCGCGTCTTGTCTCTGCTCCCAGCTGGGTCCTCGGGGGGCGTCTCCCCTGCACTGTAAGGACCTAGACAGAGACAGTGGGACACACGGGGTCAGAGCAACACAGGGGGTCAGTGTCAGGGGGTCTGGGAGACGCGTCCGGCTGGAGCTCGGGGCCAGGAACGGCGGATCCCTGAGAGCAGGAGGGTGAAACCTCCCCTGGGGATGGGCCCTGCTGCAGGGGGCTCAGTCTGTAGGGAGACCCTCCAGCCCCGCAGCCCCTGGGGTGTCCCTGGCTGTGTCCCTGTCCCCTCGGCCTCCCCAGACTCTCTGCTCCCTCCGGGGCCATGCAGACACCTTCCCCCCCCCGCCCCCCACTGGCCAATGGCACCGTCCCCCGTTACCTTCCCGCCTCTTCCTCCGGCAGTAAATGGCTAACGCAGCCGCAGCTCCCCCTGCGACCAGGATCCCCAGGGTCGCCCCGATCGCGGCGCTGGTGTGATCCGCTCCTGCTCTTGGGACTAGGAGAGAAAAGTCAGACCCGGCTCACGGCACCGCCCCACACCGGAGAACGGGCTCCCCGTACCAACGGGACACCCGGGACGGTCTGACTGGGCCGTGCTCCCAGCCTGCCCGCCAGGGCCGTTTGCTGTGCTGAGGACGGAGACTCCAGCCGCTGGGAGCAGCTGCAGAAGCAGCCAAAGCAGGGGGTGCTGCACCAGGGGGAGGGGGTGAAATGGGGCCCAGCTGGAGCCACCCCTCCCCCAGCACCCCTGGACTCAGAACCATGCAAGGGAGACCCCCCCCACCCCACCCAGGGGGCACTCACGCCCAGGCGGGGATTCCCTTTCCATGGGGTTTGGGGGGGGACAACGTAGGGAGCAGCCAACCAGCCCCCCCTCCACACACACACACACAGAGCGGCACATGGTGAGAGCACACAGCAGACAAGTGACAAGGTCAGTGACCGCTCTACCCGGTCCCTGCTGAGTCAAACAAAACCTCTTCATTTCTTAGCCCGTCCCCCGCCCTTCTCTGAGGAGGGTGTCACAGAGTGTGGGGGAGTCCAGGCCCTGCACCCCTCTTCCTGCGTTTCACCAGGACTCTCAGCCAGCCAGTAAAACAGAAGGTTTATTGGACCACAGGAACACAGTCCAAAACAGAGCTTGTGGGTACCACCTGGACCCCTCAGTCAAGTCCTTCTGTGGGAGCAGGGAGCTCAGACCCCAGCCCTGGGGTTCCCTGCGTCCACCCCCTAGCCCCAAACTGAAACTCTCTCCAGCCCCTCCTCCTCTGGGCTTTGTCCCTTTCCCAGGCCAGGAAGTCACCGGATTCCTTTGTTCTCCAACCCTTTAGCTCTCACCTTGCAGGGGGGAAGGACCCAGGGCATCAGTTGCCAGGAAACAGGGTGTCGGCCATTCTCTGTGTCCAGACCCCTGCACACACCTGCCCTCTAGGGCTCTGCAACGATCACACCCCCTTACCCCACCCCCTAGAGACTTAAGAACTACACAGGGGAAACTGAGGCACCCCCACACTATTCAGAGGAAACATTAAGAACAGTCCCGCTTCATCACAGCTCCTTTCATCTGGTGCAGCCAGGTCAGGGGAGAGTGGTTGGTGTAGACGGTGAAGTGTCGCCCGAAGAGATAGGGCTCTAGTTTCTTGAGGGCCCACACCATGGCCTGGCACTCCTTCTCGATGGCCACGTAGTTTTCCTCCCGGGGTTGCAACTTCTTGCTCAGGTACACGATGGGGTGTCTCTCCCCCTTTTCGTCCTCCTGCATTAACACCGCCCCCAGTCCCATGTCTGAGACGTCGGTGAACACCACAAAGGGCTGGTCAAAGTCTGGGTTTGCCAGAACTGGGCCACAGACCAGAGCCTCCTTCAGCGCTCGGAAAGCCTCCTGGCACTGCTCGGTCCAGACCACCTTGTCTGGCTTCCCCTTCTTGCATAGCTCAGTGATGGGGGTGGCTATGGCGCTAAAGTGGGGCACAAATCTTCGATAGTATCCTGCCATCCCAATAAAGGCTTGGACCTGCTTTTTGGTGTGGGGAGCGGGCCAGTCTCTGATCACCTCCACCTTGGCTGGTTCCAGCTTTAGGCGGCCACTCCCCACCCGATGGCCCAGGTAAGATACTTCCGCCATCCCCACCTTGCACTTCTCCGCTTTTACAGTCAGCCCAGCCCCCTGGAGTCGGTCCAGCACTTGTCTAACCTGGGACACGTGGTCCTCCCAGGTCTGGCTAAAGACACAGATGTCATCAATATACGCCACGGCAAAACTCTCCATCCCCCTCAGGAGCTGGTCCACCAGGCGCTGGAAGGTGGCCGGCGCTCCCTTGAGGCCGAAAGGCAGGGTCAGGAACTCATAGAGCCCCAGAGGCTTCTTCTGGGCTCTGGCCAGATTCTCCCTGGCCAGGCCCATGAGTTCCGCCAGTCTCTCTCGGAAGATCAGGACATACTCCACCACTGACTCTCCATCGGGAGTGGCCTTCCCCTCCCACTCGTCTCTCATCAGGTCCAGGGGGCCCCTCACCCTCCTGCCATATAACAGTTCGAAAGGCGAAAATCCGGTCGACTCCTGGGGCACCTCCCTGTACGCGAACAGCAGGTGCGGTAAGTACTTGTCCCAATCCTGCGGGTGCTGGTTCATAAAGGTTTTCAGCATCATCTTTAGCGTCCCGTTAAACCTCTCCACCAGCCCGTTGGACTGGGGGTGATAAGCTGAGGCCCAGTCGTGCCGGACCCCACATTTCTCCCACAAGCACCGGAGCAGGGCCGACATGAAGTTGGAGCCTTGGTCTGTCAAGACTTCCTTGGGGAACCCCACTCGGCTGAAAATGGTCAGGAGCGCGTCGGCCATGGTGTCGGCTTCAATGGAAGCTAAGGGCACTGCCTCGGGGTAGCGGGTGGCGAAATCTACCACCCCCAGAATGTATTTCTTCCCCGACCGGGTCGTCCTGCTGAGAGGCCCCACAATGTCCATGGCCATCTTCTGGAAAGGCTCCTCTATGATGGGCAAAGGTCTCAAAGCCGCTTTCCCCTTGTCCCGGGCCTTCCGCACCCTCTGACAGGGGTCACAGGATCGGCAATACTGCCGGACCGTGGTAAAGACCCCGGGCCAGTAAAAGTTCTGTAGCAGCCTCTGCCGGGTGCGCCGGATTCCCTGGTGCCCTGCGAGGGGGATGTCATGGGCCAGGGACAGGAGCCTGCGGCGATACTTCTGGGGGACCCCCAGCTGCCTCCTGATCCCACAGGACTCTACTTCCCTTGTGGGAGCCCATTCTCGGTACAGGAACCCCTTCTCCCACAGGAACCTCTCCTGGCAGCCTCTCCTCATGGTCCGTCCCACACCGAGGTCGGCCAGGTCCCTGAGCTTCCGCAAGGAGGGATCTTTCCTCAACTCGGCCTGGAACTCAGCGGCTGGGGAAGGGACGGGGCCCGGTTCCCCCTCAGTGGCCGGGTCTGAGGCCTCAGCCTCTCTGAGCCGTGCCCCTCGGCGCTCCCCCCCCACCAGGGTAGGGTCCTGCGCCTCCGGTGTGATACCCTCCCCGAGGTCGGGGAGCAGTGACCCTCGCCGGCTCTGGTTACGAGTTACGACCAAGGAGTTCTGGGGGTTGCTTGGCCAGTCGTCTAGGTCTCCCCCCATCAAAACTTCAGTGGGCAAATGGTGGTGTACCCCCACATCCTTGGGGTGCTCCTTGGCCCCCCATTTCAGGTGTACCCTTGCCATGAGCACCTTGAATGGGGTCCTGCCCACCCCCGTCAGGGTCAGGTAGGTGTTGGGCACCACCCGATCTGGGGCCACCACCTTGGGCCAGGCCAGCATCACCTCCGTGCCCATATCCCAGTATCCACTGACCTTCCTCCCATCCACCTCCAGGGGAACAAGGCACTCTCTCCGGAGGGACAGCCCCGCGCCCACCCTGTAAACCGAGCACCCTGAGTCCAGAGCCTCCAGCCCTCTGGTGGGGCTGGCCTGGGGTACTCTTCCCTCCGGGGCAGGTGGTAAACTGGTAGGCCCCCTTTCCTGGGTCGTCTGCCCCTCGTCCAGCTGGGTCCCTACCCAGTTAACCCTGGGTAGGTTGGGTCTGCTCAGTCTGTCCCTGAGCCCGGGGCACTGGGACCGTACGTGGCCTCTCTGGCCACAGTGATAGCAGCTCAGGTCACGTTGGTCCCCTCGAGCGGGTCAGAGGGGCCCGATGCCAGGCGTTCCCCTTGGGAGGGGGTTCTCCCTATTTCCCCGCTGGGAGGCCCCCTGGTGACTCTCTCTCTGCATCGGGGGGGCCTGTTCTTTTGGGGCTCCTCCCGGCTACCCCCTGACCGACTGTTCACAAACTCGTCGGCCAGCTGCCCTGCGTGCTGGGGGTTCTCGAGCTTTTTGTCCACCAGCCACAGCCTCAGGTCGGACGGGCACTGATCATACAGTTGCTCCAGTACGATTAGGTCCAGCAGGTCCTCTTTAGCTCGGGCCCCAGCTGCCCACTTGCGGGCATACCCCTGCATCCGGTTGACCAGTTGTAGGTAGGTGACCTCAGGCGTTTTACGCTGACTCCGGTACCTTCTCCGGTACATCTCGGGGGTCAGCCCAAACTCACGGAGCAGGGCCTGTTTGAACAGTTCATAGTCCCCTGCCTCCGGCCCTGTCATCCGGCTGTACACCTCCACGGCTTTGGGGTCCAGTAAGGGGGTGAGGAACTGGAGCCTGTCTGCAGGGTCAACCCTGTGCAGCTCACAGGCATTCTCAAAGGCCGTCAGGAAGCTATCCATGTCCTCCCCCTCCTTACGCTGGGCCAGGAAGCACTTATCAAAGCTCCTTGCAGTCTTGGGTCGCCCTGCACTCACCGCAGCCGGGGCCCCACTGCTCCTCAGCCTGGCCAGCTCCAGTTCATGCTGCCTTTGTTTCTCCTTCTCCTGACGTTCCCTCTCCTTCTCCTCCAGCTTATGCTGATGCTGCTTCTCGTTCTCCTCCAGCTCATGTTGCCGCTGCTTCTCCTCATGCTGCCACTGCTTTTCGCGATCCTTCAGCTCCCTCATTTTCATCTCCCTCTCCCAGGCCAGATGCCTCTGCTCCAGGGATGGGGAGCTCCGCCGGGAGGATCCCCTGCTGGGTGCCGGGGTCAGGGTGCCTTCAGTATTCGTTGGGCTTCCCCCAACCCCTCCCCTAGGCCTAGGTAGGAAGGGTCTCGGGATGTCCTCGACCCCTCCCAGCCCGGTCAGGCCCCAGGGCCCACGCTGCGTCTGCCGGGCGGCTTCCCTCAGGGACAGGGATCGGGTCATCCAAGCGATCCCTCTCCTCCAGCTGGGCAATCAGCTGTTCCTTGGTGGACCTCCCGATGCGCAGCCCCCTCTGCCTGCACAGCTCCACCAGGTCGCTCTTAAGGCGTTTAGCGTACATCTCCCCGCTGGCCACTCGCAGGCCGGGCAGCTTCCCACGGTTTCCAGGAAGAACCCCAAGGGTGCCAGTCCTTCTTGAGGTCACCACCTCTTTGCCAGGGTCGAGCTGCAGACTCCTCCGCCCCTGGGACCACTCGCTGCGATCCCCCGGGGGACCCTGTTACTGCAAAAGTCCTTCTCTCTGGTCACACACTCCCAGGGGTTAACCGCCCCCTGAAACTGTCTCTCTCTGAATCTTCAGCACGCCTGGTCCCTGTCAATTCCCCTTCGTTTTACTGCTCCCCAGTCACTTACTGCAGGAAGCGCCGTTCACGGGGTGCAGTACATCCCACCACTCCCACCGGTTGTCACGGAGTGTGGGGGAGTCCAGGCCCTGCACCCCTCTTCCTGGGATCCACTGAGACTCTCAGCCAGCCAGTAAAACAGAAGGTTTATTGCACCACAGGAACACAGTCCAAAACAGAGCTTGTGGGTGCAACCAGGACCCCTCAGTCAAGTCCTTCTGGGGGGCAGGGATCTTAGACCCCAGACTTGGGGTTCCCTGTGTTCCTCCACCCAGCACAAAACTGAAACCAAAACTCCTCCAGCAGGCCCCCTCCTCTCGCCTTTGTCCAGTTTCCTGGGCCAAGGTGTCACCCGGCCCCAACCTCCTCCCGGCTCAGGTTAGAGGCTCATCCCCTGCTATCCCATCCCCCGTGCAGACAGTCCCCGTAAAACTAGACGCCATCCCCGGTCAATCCACCCCCCTCCCAGCTGCGTCACAGAGGGGTCGGTGTGTTTATGGCATAACCTAGTATTGTTATTATTCACCGCAACCCCACCACTTTTGCAGTCACTGCTGCCCAGCTGACCAAGTGACCCAGATGGCTCTGTACCAGGGACCAGTGATCCTCTTCATTACCTACCACTCCCCTAATGATGCGCTGTCCCCTTCCCCCACCCGGGGTCTGTCTGCTCTGGTTTGACTGGAAGCTGCTCAGGGCAGGGACCGTGTCCTCCTCTGTGTCTGGGCAGCTCCTGAAACAATGGGACCCCCCACCCACCCACCCGCGCACCCGTAATAGACAGGATCAGTCATTACCAAGGCTCCATCCCTGGGCAGCAGACACTGTGATGGCAGGCGGGGAGTGGGGGGGATGTTCTGGGTATTTTGGCTGCACAGGGATCTTCCTGCCCATTGGCTCCTCCAGCCCCTCCCCACGACTCACCCCTGACAGGCTGGGTTGTGCCTTGTGCCCGCTGCCCCACACCAGGTGTCAGCACGCCCCCCCCGCCCCCCCTCCCCAAGCATCCCAGCAGAGTCAGTCTGCTCCTGCTTAGGGGACGTGGAGGGGACAAAGAACAATGTGAATCTTTCCCAGTCAGCGATAAAGCAGGGTCTGGACCCCAGGATCCTGCCCTCCCCCAGCCCCCCCTCACCTGTGACCGCCAGGGGGAACCCCTCCCGCAGGGGCTGAGCCAGAGCCGCGTGGCTGACGTGGCAGGAGAAGAGGCTGCCGGAGTCGCTCGCGGTGGGGGTGAAGGTGTAGGTCAGGGTGAGGTTGAAGGTCCCGTCTGGGTTCCTCTGGGGGGCAGACGGGGTGACGTCGGCCAGAACCCGCCCGTCTCTCAGCCAGGCGACGGTGACGTCCGCGGGGTAGAATCCCCGCACGTGGCAGGGGAAGGCGCTGGCTGTGCCTCTCCCGGCCGCTCGCCGGGGGACGGAGAGTCTGGGCGCAGCTGGAAAGAGAGGCAGAGGACGGGAGTGCAGCGTTAACTCAGCGACCGCCACTGTCTGGCACGGTGCTGAGCCCTGCGGCCGCTGCACCAGCGCCCGGCCCCTTCCTGCGGCTGGGGCAGAACACGCTGCGTCCGCGACGGGCTGCACCGTTCGGCGACTCTGCACACACACGGTGCGCACGCATGCACGCCAGGGCTTCCACGTCCCCTCGCTCGCACGCACGCGAGCCACGCCGGCCTGCCAGCCCAAGCAGCAGTGGGACAATGACTCCTGGCGGCTTCTCGGCCGGGACTCCTGTGCCCTCCTTACCGAACACACGGAGGGTCGTCTCGCTCTGCTGCCGCTCCGCACCGTACCCGACCACACATTTGTACGGCCCCTCGTCCGACACTTGAACGTTCTCCATCCCCAGGGAGGCGTTCCCGATCAGTAACTCCTGCTTGGAGATGCTCACCCCTGGTGCAAACGTTTCCTTGCCCCGGTCGTACTGTGCCACGCTGCGATCCGAGAAATACCAGAACACCTGCAGCGCGGTTAGATTGATCGGCCCCCCGATGTTGAACCGGCATTTCAGCAACGCTGCAGAGCCCAGCACAGCCGAGGAGGAGGGCAGGGTGTATATCGTCAGTGGGTCACCTGTAAAATGAAACGGGTAAATAAACCACACAGGTTTGCAGTCCTGGGAACTGTCTCTGCCTTCAGGCAGGACCCTTTGCGTCTGGGATCCTGCTGCAGAGTCTGTTTCCGGCCCTTTTAGGAATGAAGGAAACTGTCGGACACATTGATTTGTGCAGCGAGCTCGGAACAATTAGGGACTGCTGGGAGACAAAGGAATGGGTCTGTAGCCAGGTGGGAGAGAGCTGAGCTGCAAGCTGGCCTGCAGGCAGCATGTCCCCGGCGCAGAGCTCCCAGCTCCACCGCTCGGGCCCCTTCCCAGCTGGGGACCCCTGCGTTTCTCAGCTGAAACCCAGCACCTTTCCTTTCAGATACGAAATGGTCATTCTTTGGAGAGAGGCGCTGAAACGAGCCAAGGGCTTGGACTTGCAGGAGGCAGGCGTTGCTCTCTGTGGACTGTGGGTGCTGTCATGTTTATGCAAAATCGAGGGGCCCCTCCCTTGCAAAATGTCTGTGGACTGTTTACAGCCTTGCGGTAGGATCCCAGCTGGTACAGCCAGCAGGGCCCATCGTGCCCCGCCCGTCTGGCCAGTTGCATAGCCCAGGCCGGAGAAGTGCTCCAGGGAGTCCTACGTCCGGCAGAGCTCCAGCCGTGCCTTCAGAGAGACACCCGATCACACTTCACTGACTCCAGGCGCTGGAGAAGCACCTGCTCCCCGGCGAGTTGTTCCAGGAATTAACTCCCCTCCCTCTTGAACACGGTCACGTATTTCTAGCCTGAGCGTGTCCTGTTTCAGCTCCCCAGCCACTGGCTCTTGTTCTGCCTTTGCTAGGGGACAGGCCCCTCTGCTGCTAGCCTTTGTTCCCCACGTGGGTGGTTCTAGACCAGCGTCCTGCCATCCCCCCTGAACTTTCTCTGTGCTAAGCTGAGCAGACTGAGCTCCTTGGGGTACATCCACACTGCAAAGGAAAACCCGCAGCCCCAGGTGGGCCCAGCTCTATTAATTCCGGCTCGGAAGCCTTGGGCTGCAGGGCTAAAAATGTTCCCAACCGGGCTGGAGCCCGGGCCCTGAGACCTGCCCTCCTCTCCATGTCTCCGAGCCAGGGCTCCAGCCCCGCGGGAACAGCTACCCGGCAGTTTTGTTCACACGGTTTCTTTGGGAAGTTTGAACAAGTTGACAAACCCCTGCCCGGTAAATATCAGCAACGAAACAGCCCCCACACCAGTGAGCTTCGAGGCATTAGAGAGTGTGACGAAGTGGGACTGTTCTTAATGTTTCCTCTGAATAGTGTGGGGGTGCCTCAGTTTCCCCTAGGCAGTTCTTAAGTATATAGGTGGTGGGATAAGGGGGTGTGATTGTTGCAGAGCCCTAGAGGGCAGGTGTGGGCAGGGGTCTGGACACAGAGCATGGCCGACACCCTGTTTCCTGGCCACTGATGGCCTGGGCCCTTCCCCCTGCAAGGTGAGAGCTAAAGGGTTGGAGAACAAAGGAATCCGGTGACCTCCTGGCCCGGGAAAGGGACAAAGCCCAGAGGAGGAGGGGCTGGAGGGAGTTTCAGTTTGGGGCTGGCTGGGACATGGAGTGAAGGGCAGACGTGGTTGTCTGGCTCATGGCCCCCCCAAAATGGACCCAGCTGAGGGGTCCTGTTCTCTGCACCCACAAGCTCTGTTTTAGACGACGTTCCTGTCGTCTAATAAACCTTCTGTTTTACTGACTGGCTGAGAGTCCCGTCTGACTGCGAAGTTGGGGGGCAGGACCCTCTGGCTTCCCCAGGACCCCGCCTGAGTGGACTCGCTGTGGGAAGTGCCCGGAGGGGCAGAGGAGGCTGGAGGCTCCGGGGTCAGACCCAGGAAGGTGGAAGCCGGGTGAGCTGTGTGTCCTGCAGACAGGCTGCTCCCCGAGAGGAGACGGCCCCGGAGTCCTGCCTGGCTTCATGGGGAGCTCCAGAGCATCGCCCAGGGACTCCGTGACAGAGAGGAATCTAGTCATGGGATCCTGCTACTGAACACAGGGTTATCGCAGCGCCCGGGTCGTTTCCCATGCGGCTATTGGCAACCCTGCAGCGCGAGCCCGAGGCAATAGACCTGGGCTGTGGGAATCAGTGCTGCGGGCTTTTCCTTGCAGTGCAGACGGACCCCAAGTCTCTGTCCGTGAGGCAGGTCTCTGCCCCTCTGGCCATGGTCCAGGAGTGCCTGCCCACGCTCACCACCGAGCCACCAAAGGGCCCTTTCCCCTTGGCTCAGCTCCAGGGGGTCTCAGGTTCTGCCTGCAGTGAAATCCTGCCGTTCCCCAGCTGTGCCCCTCACCCAGCACAGGCCCTGGCGTCCCGAGGACGGAGCTGGCCAGAGAGACAGCAGAGCTGCCAGCAGGTCAATTGCGCAGAAAGGCCAGCTCAGCCCCCCCTGCACACAGCACCCACAGCCAGACCACCCCCCCCCCCGCACACAGCACCCACAGCCAGACCCCCCCCGCACACAGCACCCACAGCCAGACCCCCCCCCGCACACAGCACCCACAGCCAGACCCCCCCTGCACACAGCACCCATAGCCAGAAAGCGGCTCTCCCTCTCGCCCTGGTGTGTCCCCCCCTCGGCACAGCCTGTCCCTTCCCACCTTTCCCACGTACACAATCCCCTGCACCTCCGGGTCATTCCCAGGGGCCCAGAGCAGAGCTGGGCCCCGCTAGGACCGAGCCAAGTCTTGGGCTCCATCCCCGGCACTCTACTCGGCCGGGGAGCCCCGGGGCCCTGCCCCAGGACACAAGGGGTCTGTACGTACCGGCCACCCCGAGGAAAAGGAGTGGGACAAGGAGATCTGCCAGCCCCATGGTCCCTGCCCTCCGTCCCACAGCCTCCCTGTCTCCTTCTCCGGGGCTGGCAGGGCTCCCGGGGAAGGGCGAATTCCCTTTCACTTTCCGTGGGTCACGGGGAGGGCTATAAAAACGGGCAAAGGGTGGCGATCAGGACGTCTGATGTTGCGGGGCGAGGCTCAGACGCACCTGCCCAGCGCTGGCTCAGAGGTGCACCCTGGGACAGACCTTGCCCCCCGCCCCACCCCAGCACTCCCGGGGTCCAGCGGGGGCACGGCCAGCCCAACACCAGGCCTGGGGGCGTTAGTCTGCCCCGGGAGTCAGCTGGGTCCAGCTAACCCCTGCTGAGGCGGTAGATTGCAGGGCCACAGGCTGTCTCTGGTCCCTGCCCCCCGTCAGAGCCTTGCCCCGCTGTGGGGCAGGCAGCGCTATTATCCCCACTGCCCATAGGGGACCCGAGAGGCCGAGTGACGGGCTGTTACGGGCTCCTGGCCCCGTGCGTGCAGTCTCCGGGGGGAACCCCCTTCAGTGCGACAGCCCTTCTCGGGGGTCCACTCTCTCTCGGGGCTCCAGCCCCTCCACCTCCTGGAGCCGCACCTCTCGGAGCCCTAGCCTGCCTGTCTCTGCCGTGGGCCCCTCAGGGAGTCCCCTCGCTCTGGGCCCCGGGGCCTCTGTGGGGTGTGAGGGGTTACACTGTTATAGCTCAGTGTGACGAAGTGGGACTGTTCTTAATGTTTCTCTGAATAGTGTGGGGGTGCCTCAGTTTCCCCTAGGCAGTTCTTAAGTATCTAGGGGGTGGGGTAAGGGTGTATGATCCTTGCAGAGCCCTAGAGGGCAGGTGTGGGCAGGGGTCTGGACACAGAGAATGGCCGACACCCTGTTTCCTGGCCACTGATGGCCTGGGCCCTTCCCCCCTGCAAGGTGAGAGCTAAAGTGTTGGAGAACAAAGGAATCAGGTGACCACCTGGCCCGGGAAAGGAACAAAGCCCAGGGGAGGAGGGGCTGGAGGGAGTTTTCAGTTTGGGGCTGGCTGGGACATGGAGTGAAGTGCAGACGTGGTTGTCTGGCTCACTGCCCCCCAAAATGGACCCAGCTGAGGGGTCCCGTTCTCTGCACCTGCAAGCTCTGTGTTAGACCATGTTCCTGTCATCTAATAAACCTCTGTTTTCCTGGCTGGCTGAGAGTCCCGTCTGACTGCGGAGTTGGGGGGCAGGACCCTCTGGCTTCCCCAGGACCCCGCCTGGGCGGACTCGCTGGGGGGAAGCGCACGGAGGGGCAGAGGATGCTGAATGCTCCAAGGTCAGACCCAGGAAGGTGGAAGCCGGGTGAGCTGTGTGTCCTGAAGACAGGCTGCTCCCAGAAAGGCGACTGCCCCAGAGTCCTGACTGGCTTCATGGGGAGCAGTTCCAGAGCATCGCCTGGGGACTCCGTGACAGCTTGCGAGAGGGGAAGTATTGCCTCTTGGAGGCGCCCAGCGGGGGTGGTATATATTTGTCCCAGGTCACTGGGTGGGGGCTCGAGCCGGTTTGCATTGTGTTATTGGAATGGAACCCCTAGATATTGAACCCGGCCCTTGTTGCTGCCAACTCTGACGGGCAGAAGGGTTACATATACGTCCTTTCTTCAGCATACTTACCCAATAGCAAGCTGCCCTAAGGATCCATCTAGCCAGCCAATCCAGATACCAGCTAGTTCCCTGGTTCTCTGTGCCATCTGTTAAACCATACATAAAGCTGCTTGATTCAGCATTGTTCTTCCCTATCTGCCCTGTGTGGCCTTGCTTAGTTTCAGGCAGTCGGACTCCGCAGCATATTGTGGCAGATCCTTAGCATGACTGCTGCGAGTGCCTCCAGGCGGGGGGCCAAGGACACCTGGGCCTAGTGCGAGGGGGCTTCATCGACACTCGTGGCCTTCCACCCCCTCGAGTTACCTAGTGGCCATGCGCAGTGTCTCCAGCACCGCCACGGGGCGATCTCAAGGGCCGTTTCACCTCAGCTGGTTTCCCACCCTTGCGTGGACCGTAGCACGTGTTCCCGCCGCCGGCCGCAGAAAAGGCCGGCACGCACGGACAAGTGGCATGGTCCGCCCTCGTGACTGGGCGGGCGTGGGTCAGGCCCGTCGTGCGCCGTGCGCCGCGGGGGTGTTACACGGCTATCACCAGGGCGATTCGGGGTTCTGGGCCGTTGTAAGCAGCGGTTCCCCCGTTTTGTGTTAATTTCCTTAGCGACGGTTTATTCAGGCATCTCCCCTGCCCCACATGGTCCTTACTCCCGCGACACCCGTACCCGCAGCGTCTCTCGTCACCCACCGTCAGTCGTTATTCCCCCCGCCACGCACAGGGACGAGGCAGGGAGCTGTCTGTGCTCCAGCCTCTCTGGCTGGACCCGGCTGGTCCGGTCAACGGGGTCCCCTCTCACCGCAGGCCAGTGTCCCCCCACTGGCCAGACCTGGTTGGGACTCCCGAGCTGGGCTCCGGGTCCCCAGGTCACCCGTCGCTGGGGTCTCCAGTCACCAGACCACTGGCCGGAGTCCCATGTTCCCTCGCCGGTCCTGTGTAACCACAAACTCCCTCTCGCCTCCCCTTGTTAAACCCATAGCACCCAGGGAAACTGAGTCCCACCCGTCACGGGGTCCCCGGGCGATGCTTGGAGCTGCTCCCCACAAAGCCAGGCAGGACTCTGGGGAAGTCTCCTCTCTGGGAGCAGCCTGTCTGCAGGACACACAGCTACCCCGGCTCCACCTTCCTGTGTCTGACCCTGGAGCCTCCAGCCTCCTCTGCCCCTCCGTGCGCTTCCCACAGCCAGTCCGCCCAGGCGGGGTCCTGGGGAAGCCAGAGGGTCCTGCCCCCCAACTCCGCAGCCAGCCAGTAAAACAGAAGGTTTATTAGACGACAGGAACATGGTCTAACACAGAGCTTGTAGGTGCAGAGAACAGGACCCCTCAGCTGGGTCCATTTTGGGGGGCAGTGAGCCAGACAACCCCGTCTGCCCTTCACTCCATGTCCCAGCCAGCACCAAACTGAAACTCCCCCCAGCCCCTCCTCCCCTCGGCTTTGTCCCTTTCCCGGGCCAGGAGGTCACCGGATCCCTTTGTTCTTCAACCCTTTAGCTCTCACCTTGCAGGGGGAAGGGCCCAGGCCATCAGTGGCCAGGAAACAGGGTGTCGGCCATTCTCTGTGTCCAGACCCCTGCACACACCTGCCCTGCAGAGCTCTGCAATGATCATACACCCTTTCCCCACCACCTAGATACTTAAGAACTGCCTAGGGGAAACTGAGGCACCCCCACACTATTCAGAGGAAACATTAAGAACAGTCCCACTTCATCACAGGAGGAACGCAGGGAACCCCAGGGCTGGGGTCTGAGCTCCCT
Organism: Lepidochelys olivacea; assembly: GCF_965140295.1. Classification (NCBI taxonomy): domain Eukaryota; kingdom Metazoa; phylum Chordata; order Testudines; family Cheloniidae; genus Lepidochelys; species Lepidochelys olivacea. The sequence continues at coordinate 97,602 of NW_028181947.1, read as the reverse complement.
GCCCCCCAGAAGGACTTGACTGAGGGGTCCTGGTTGTGCCCACAAGCTCTGTTTTGGACTGTGTTCCTGTGGTGCAATAAACCTTCCGTTTTACTGGCTGGCTGAGAGTCTCAGGGAATCGCGGGAAGAGGGGTGCAGGGCCTGGACTCCCCCCACTCCGTGACAGGGCCGCGCCGGGGTGGGGCTCAGCCTGGGCGCAGCAGGGCCGGGCCGGGCACAGCCAATGCCAGGGACACTTGTCGCGAGCGACAGGTTCGTTCTCGGCTGGCTACGCAGAGCACGATGGTGAAGCTCAGTGTGTGAGACGCACAGAGACTGTCTGAGTTTTATTAACGCCGCGATCAGTGCGAGCAAAGTCACAAAACTAGGGAGACAAGATCTGCACCACGAACGCTCACAGGTCCGCGGGCCGTGGGTTCCCCTTCTGGGGAGAAAAGCGCTCAGGGCATCACCGCCCTGCCGGCCCGAGATCCCCCTGAGAGCCGGGTTTGGTTCCCCACCTGTGGCTATGTCTTGGCCACGTGCCCACGTTTGCCGTTCCTGGGGCTTGGACAATGGTAAGTGTTTGCACGGCTGGAGGGCTCCCTGCGGCGCAGGTGAGGGGTCTGGCTGCATAAAGCTCTGGCCGGGTTGCCAGTCCACCCCAAGCCCTGGGGCTCAATCTTCTGGCCCCAGGCTCCTCACTCAAGCTAGGGTTTGTTAGCGTTCACGTGGCCCTGTGCGAATGCGGCCACCAGGCGCCCTCCAGCCACACCCGGCTGCAGGTCCCTGCGAAGCCCATTGCAAAAGGATCTTGCCCTCCCTTCCCGTCCTCCTACCTGCAGAGCAGACTTTGTTTTATTTGTGCGGATTTAACAAGCAGGGGCTGGGGCAGGGGGACAGGCAGGAGCCTCTGGAAGCTGGGGAAATATTTGCACGGCAGCGTTAATTTTAACAAGCAGCTGAACTCGTTCTAAGATGTAAATGATCATTCAGCAGATCACCTGAGCTCGGGGCAGGGGCAAAGGCTGACGTGTGCATGCCCGAGGGTGCCAGGCAGGGAGGAGCAGGGCCCAGCCGGCCCCAGGCGACGCCTGGCCCGAGCGCTGGCTCCCAGCAGAGGGGTCCGCGGGGATCGGGGGGGGTCCCAGCCCAGGAACTGCAGCTGCGCAGGGCGTGTAGAGAGACAGCTGAGCAGAGAGGAAACCACACCCCGCCCACGCGCCGGACGCAGCGAGGGGCCGGGGACACGGGGGCGAGAGGGGACACAGGCTGTGTCCCTGCAGAGAGCTCCTGCCGCGGCCGGCAGCTCAGTCGCTCCCCGGAGCAGCAAGGGCAGGAACTGGCTGCTGGGAGGCCGGCGCGCGGGATGCCCACGGGCCGAGGGGGGCACTGGAGGCAGGGACAGCGCTGCGGGATGGAGAGCCATGGTGCTGCGGGCCGCGGTGGGGTCCTCCTATCGGCTCCGCGAGGAGATCGCCTCCCGAGCCCGCTGGAACATCTGACGCAGGGGGTCCCAGATCCGCTCCGTCGCCTGCTCCACCATCTGTGCACCGGCCACGGGGGAGAGCAGCGTTAGTGCCCAGAGGGAGAGACGTGGGTCGCAGCTCAGGGCCCTGTCTCCACAGGGGCCAGGCCCCCCGGCGGTCTAGGGCTGCTTACAGGTGCTGACTCCAGCCCAGGGTGTCTCTCTGGACAAGGTGCTATGAACAAACTCCTGGGGGTCGCTTCTGCCCGTGTGTGAGGGTGATGCCCCCCCATCATATCACTGGGGCAGGCCCCGTTTTTCCTGTGCCTTCCCGGGAATGTCTCTCAGGACACCCGAATAGTCCCGGCTCTTCGCCCCGTGCAGGAGCCTCTGGCCCTACCAGCGCCTGGTCGGGACGAGGCTGCACGGAGCGAAACGGGCTCTGGGCTCACCCCAACCCCCTGCCGTCCCTGGGAACGAGGGGTGAGGGGAGGACGTGTCAGACCCAGTTCAGACAGGGCCAGAGGGGTCCGTGTTAGCCAGGGGACCGATGCTGGGGCCAGTGCTGGGCACTCGCTGAGCAAACTCAGCCCTCACCTTCCTCGGCCGGCTGCCGGTGTCGCAGCAGAGCCAGCCCCCCATGGCCATGGCCAGCAACAGTGACGCTCGCAGCATCCACAGCATGACCCTGAGCCCCATCTCCAGGCCGCCAGCTGTTGGGGACGCACACGTCAGAGAGACCTCCCGGTTGCTGCCCTCCCTGCTCCTCGGCGCGACCCCACCACCAAGCCCCACGACTGCCAATCCCCAGGGGACCCCAGCGCCCACCGACTCCCGGGTTCTCCGGCCCCCGACCCCAGCTCCGGGGGTATCACACGGACACACCCTCGGACTCCCCAGGGACCTGCCTGCCCCAGTGGGAGCCACCCCCGGGTTACGTATGGCCCTGGAATGAGGGAGTCCGGAGTCTGGGGACCAGCGCTGGGCCTGACCGAGGGCCAGTTATGGGGCAGAGGGAAGGGGCTGAGTCAGGGCTGGGGACGTACCGGCTGTGACGAAGTGGGACGAAGTTAAGGAAGTATGGGCTGGATGAATGCACTACAAGGTGGGTAGAAAGCTGGCTAGATTGTCGGGCTCAACGGGTGGTGATCAATGGCTCCATGTCTAGTTGGCAGCCGGTGTCAAGTGGAGTGCCCCAAGGGTCGGTCCTGGGGCCGGTTTTGTTCAATATCTTCATAAATGATCTGGAGGATGGTGTGGATTGCACTCTCAGCAAATTTGCGGATGATACTAAACTGGGAGGAGTGGTAGATACGCTGGAGGGGAGGGATAGGATACAGAAAGACCTAGACAAATTGGAGGATTGGGCCAAAAGAAATCTGATGAGGTTCAATAAGGATAAGTGCCTTTGTGGTGTTCACCGACGCCTCAGACACGGGACTGGGGGCAGTGTTAATGCAGGAGGATGAAAAGGGGGAGAGACACCCCATCGTGTACCTGAGCAAGAAGTTGCTGCCCCGGGAGCAACACTACGCGGCCATCGAGAAGGAGTGCCTGGCCATGGTGAGGGCCCTCAAGAAACTAGAGCCCTATCTCTTCGGGGGGACACTTCACCGTCTACACCAACCACTCTCCCCTGACCTGGCTGCACCAGATGAAAGGAGCCAACGCCAAGCTCCTGAGATGGAGCCTGCTCCTGCAGGATTACGACATGGACGTGGTCCACATGAAGGGAAGGGCCAACCTGATAGCGGATGCGCTGTCCCGGAGAGGGGGCCCCGAACTTCCCCAGGTCACTGGTCACAGTGACCCCGCTCAGTTCAGTCTCGAAGGGGGGAGAGATGTGACGATGTGACTCAGCAGGGAGGGGGGAGTGTTGACCTGGGAATGTGCCCTGGGGAGGGGAGACCTGAGAGCCTGTCCCCTGAGCCAGGAGGGGGACGTTGAGGTGACACCTCTGCCCAGGAATGTGAACAGAGGCTGCAGGACGGGGCCTGCTGGGGGGGTTTAGTTTCAGTTTGGGGCTGGGTGGAGGAACACAGGGAACCCCAGGGCTGGGGTCTAAGCTCCCTGCTCCCCCAGAAGGACGTGACTGAGGGGTCCTGGTTGTACCCACAAGCTCTGTTTTGGACTGTGTTCCTGTTGTCCAATAAACCTTCTGTTTTACTGGCTGGCTGAGAGTCTCAGTGGATCCCAGGAAGAGGGGTGCAGGGCCTGGACTCCCCCACACTCCGTGACAACCCCAACTTCGCAGTCAGACGTGACTCTCCGCCAGCCAGGGAAACAGGAGGTTTATTAGTCAGGAACATGGTCTAACACAGAGCTTGTAGGTGCAGAGAACAGGACCCCTCAGCTGGATCCATTTTGGGGGGCAGTGAGCCAGACAACCCCGTCTGCCCCTCACTCCTTGTCCCCAGCCAGCCCCAAACTGAAACTCCCTCCAGCCCCCTCTCCTCTGGGCTTTGTCCCTTTCCTGGGCCAGGAGGTCACCGGATTCCTTTGTTCTCCAACCCTTTAGCTCTCACCTTGCAGGGGGGGGAAGAGCCCAGGCCATCAGTCACCAGGAGACAGAGTGTCGGCCATTTATGTACCCTGGCCCTTTGAGACGAAGTGGGACTGTTCTTAATGTTTCCTCTGAATAGTGTGGGGGTGCCTCAGTTTCCCCTATGCAGTTCTTAAGTCTCTAGGGGGTGGGGTAAGGGGGTGTGAGCGTTGCAGAGCTCTGCAGGGCAGGTGTGTGCAGGGGTCTGGACACAGAGAATGGCCGACACTCTGTTTCCAGGCCCCCCGCCCCGCCCGAGGTCGGGCCCCCTCGCCGCCCAGCCCCCCACCCCGCCTGAGGTCGGGCCCCCTCGCCGCCCAGCCCCCCGCCCCGCCCGAGGTCGGGGCCCGGGTGCCAGGTGCTGCACACGCAGCGACACACAGAGCAAGGACCAGCCGCTGCCCCCTGGATCTTGCCAGCTCCATGCGTCTGACACGGAGGCTTCGCCCCCTGCCCTTACCACGCTGCCGGGAGCCGGCCGCCAGCCGCAGGAGGGCGACCCACAGCACCAGGCGCATCGCGGCCGAGCGCCCGCCCCACACGCAGCCCCCGGGGAGGGGCTGCCCCGGCCCTGGCGACGCCCGGCCGGGGGAGCGGCGACGCCTGCCTGAGTCTGCAGCCAGCCTGGCCCGACAGCTCCCCCCGTGGGGCCGGCTCCCGCTGCCCCCTGCCCGGCTGACCCAGTGGGGCCCGCGCACGGCTCTGAGCCCAGGGGCCCCCGGGGGCAGGAAACAGGCGGGAGGCAGTGACCAGCGGACGAGCTGTGGGCTGTGATGCGGAGATGGGCGCATGGCAGGAAATGGCAGCGAGAGCTGGGGGGAGGCAGGACTACCCAGCCCCCGCCACCCCCCAGCCCCACACAGCCCCACCTAGCCAGCCCCACAACCCCAGCCGGCCCCATCTACCCAGCCCCATCTAGCCACACAGCCCCATCTAGCCAGCCCCACACACCCCCAGGCACCCAGCTCCCCACCCCCACAGCCCCAGCCAGCCCCCCTGCCCCCACCTCACATCCCCATCTACCCAGCTCCCACCTGCCCCCACACTCCCAGCTCCACCCCCACAGCCCCATCTACCCAGCCCCCCACCCCCCAAGCCAGCTCCCCGGCCCCACACCCCCATCTAGCCCCCTTCTTGCGGGCTCTGGTTTCTCTGGCCCCTTTAAGGGCGGCCGGCTGGAGCTGGCTCCACGCCAAGGCCGCGTTTAGAGACAGGACTCGCTGAGCCAGCATTGGGGGGGCGACACAGGGGGACCCAGGGACAGGGGCCTGCAGGGACGGGCACGGGGGGACGGGGGGACGGCTGGCCGGCCAGGCCCTTGCAGAGGGACGGGCAGGGGCCGGCAGGGACAGACGGACGCAGGGAGGGACACAGGGACGCAGGGCCCAGCAGAGACTGACGGCCAGACAGACAGACAGAGGGACGGGCAGGGGCCGGCAGGGACAGACGGACGCAGGTGGGCCAGACGCCCCCGGCCAGCTGGAGGCTCCATGGAGGGGACGTAAGTGCCCCCCTCCCCCACCCCAGGCTGTCCCCAGCCCCAGCCATGGAGCTGAGTGGGGGGGTGAAGAGTTGGGGGGTGGGGTTTGGGGGCCAGACCCCTGACCCCCCACACACCTTTACCCAGCCAGCAGGGCGCTGAGCGGCGGGGGGGAGCGGCGGGGGGCTGATGCTTGGGGGGCCGGAGCCCTGACCCCCGTCTCCCCCCAGGGCCCCTCCCCGGGCGGCGTACCGAGCGGCCATGGTGCTGAGCGGGGCGGGCGACGCCTTGGGCTACCGGAACCAGCGCTGGGAGTACTGCCCCTCGGGCCCCCAGATCCACGCCGAGCTGGCCCAGCTGGGGGGGCTGGGGGGCATCCAGGCCGCGCTCCCCGACTGGCCCGTCAGCGACGACACCGTCCTGCACCTGGCAACCGCCGAGGCCCTGGCCACCGGTGAGGGGGACACAGGTCTGGGGGGCACAGATCCGGGGGGAAATGCGGGGGCACAGACCCGGGGGGGGAGAGAAAAGGGGGGGGTGACGGGGCTGCCCGTGGGAGCCCGCTGAGGCCACTCAATCAGGGTGAACTGCGAACAGACCGGGGCAGACAGACCCCACACGCCGGGGGACATCCCAAGACCTAGGGTCCCCCAGCCAGCCCGAAGCAGCCTCTGTCCGGCCCCCCGGGCACCAACGCCGTCCCCCTGACCTGCCGGGCCTCCGGCCTCCATCCAGACACCTCTGTCGGGGGGAGGAGGGTTGGCAAAGAAAAGCCGGAGAGCTGGGGACGGGGTCGATCCCCAGACAGGCTCGAGTTCCCTTCTTGAGGGCAGAGACGAGCCTGGAGCGGCCAAAAGTCCGTTTGGAAACAGTCCAGAGGTTACAGCCCAGCGTCCACACTCAGGGCGACTCCAGTCAGCGGCTGGGGGTCTCAATCCTTACGGCTCAGGGTCTCCCCTCCTGAGCCCCAAGGCAGACCTGCGCTGAGGAAGGATCGTGTCCCAGGGTCCGGAGACATTTCCAGCAGCCTCGCGGCCTGACTTCCCTTCTCCCAGACAGGCTGGCAATTACCCCGGGGCCACTTACCCATCACCAGTCCGGACACAGGCCACCACAACCCTCCCAGGGCCCAGACAACGACCCGGGTCGCTCCAGCGTCCTCCTCAGTGTCCATATCCCTCTTGGGATCCGAGCCCCCGCCATCACCGAGACTCGTCGGCTCCCAGCCCCGAGCGCTCAGCCCGTCTCGCTCCCTCGTCTTCACCTCCATCCCTTCCGAGCACGGCTCCGGTCACCTGGCCGGGGGCCTTCCATTACCCTCCGAACGCCCCAGGGGCGCAGACCCGGGGGCAACGGGGGGCACCGGGGCGGGGATAAATCAGGGATCAGGTTGGGCCGGTTAGCTGGACCCAGAGAAGTTGGGGTGTAGGGGGAGGAAGGGGACTGGCTGGGGGTCCCTGTGGTGGCTGGGGGGGCCCCAGACTGACCCCTCTCTCTGCCCCCCAGGACTGGAAGGGGAGCCCTTGCTGCAGGAGTTGGCGCGAGGCTACGTGGCAGCCATGGGAGACATGGAGGGCAGGAAACCCGGCCCCACCAGCATCCTGGGTAGGGTAGAGATGCCCCCCCATGCCTGGCACCCCCTGGGCACTGGGCCCCCCCCCATGCCCACCAACACCCAGCCTGCAGCTGCCTCCTGGGGCCCCCTCCACTGCCCCGCCCAGCTGCCCCATGTGCCCCCCCGAGCCCAGCAGCCCCCGCAGCCCACCAGCCCCACACGCCTGTGACATGGGGGGGAGCATGGGGGGGTCCCCAGGACATGTGGGGGGGGGTCGTGGGCTGTGCATACCTGGGCCGGGCTTGGGGGGTGCTATTTCAGGGACTCTGCGGGGTGCCCGTGTGACCCCCACCCTCTCTCCCTCCAGGGACGTCCCAGCTGCGCCCGGGCGAGCCGGCCGGGTACCGGATCCCCTTCAACCCCAACGCCACCGGCTGCGGGGCCGCCATGCGCTCCATGGCCATCGGGCTCAGGTGGGGGCCGGGGCCCCCAGGGGCCATGGGGCACCCCAGGGAAGGGGGTCGGAGCTGGGGGCATCAGGAGGAGACTGGGGGGGGTCAGGACAGAGGACAGAGCGTCCAGGAAGATGGGGGCTCTGGGTCTCGGGGGTCTGGCGGCTGCATGCCAGGGGGGCGCTGGGGGGGTCCAGTGTCGGAGGGGCACCGGGCTGGGGGGCATGACCCTGCACTGCCCCTGCCCCCCCAGGTACCCGCGCCCCACGGAGCTACCGACCCTGATCCGGATCAGCGTGGAGAGCGGGCGCATGACACACCATCACCCCACAGGTAGGGGGTACGAGGGGCTGGCACTGTGCCAGGGGGCTGGAGGGGAAAATAGTCTCACACTCCCACCCCTGGCATCCCCCTCCCCCTTGCAGGGGGCAGCCCCCCCATCTCCCAGCCCCCAATGCCGTGCCCCATTGCAGGGGGGTGGGGCACAGTGTGGGAGGCCATCCCCCCGCCCATCTCCCATTGGGGGTTTATGGAAGGGCTGTGGGAGGTCCCAGCCCCCGATGCCGTGCCCCGCTGCAGGGAACTGGGGGGGTCCTGCTCTGAGCGGCGGCTCTGGCCCCAGGCCCGGGGATGGGGGGCAGGGTACTGGGGGCTCCGTGCGGGGCCCTGACGGACCCTTGCCCCGCTGCAGGGTACCTGGGGGCGCTGGCCTCGGCCCTGTTCACGGCCTACGCGGTGCGGGGGCTCCCCCTGGCGCAGTGGGGGGCCGGCCTGCTGCAGACGCTGCCCCTGGCCCAAAGCTACGTGCGGGACACGGGCGTCGAGACGGAGCCCAACCTGGGCGCCTGGGGGTACTTCCCCCAGAAATGGGCCTGGTGAGTGGGGGGGGGCGAGGGGGGGCGCAGACCCCCGGGCGAGTCTGGGGGGGCCCAGCCCAGGATGGTGTATGGGAAAGGGGGGCGCAGACCCCCGGGCGAATCTGGGGGGGCCCAGCCCAGGATGGTGTATGGGAAAGGGGGGGCACAGACCCCCGGGCGAGTCTGGGGGGGCCCAGCCCAGGATGGTGTATGGGAAAGGGGGGGCACAGACCCCCGGGCGAGTCTGGGGGGGCCCAGCCCAGGATGGTGTATGGGAAAGGGGGGCCACAGACCCCAGGGAGAGTCTGGGGGGGCCCAGCCCAGGATGGTGTATGGGAAAGGGGGGGCACAGACCCCCGGGCGAGTCTGGGGGGGCCCAGCCCAGGATGGTGTATGGGAAAGGGGGGCGCAGACCCCCGGGCGAATCTGGGGGGGCCCAGCCCAGGATGGTGTATGGGAAAGGGGGGCCACAGACCCCCGGGCGAGTCTGGGGGGGCCCAGCCCAGGATGGTGTATGGGAAAGGGGGGGCGCAGACCCCCGGGCGAGTCTGGGGGGGCCCAGCCCAGGATGGTGTATGGGAAAGGGGGGGCGCAGACCCCCGGGCGAGTCTGGGGGGGCCCAGGCCAGGATGGTGTATGGGAAAGGGGGGCGCAGACCCCCGGGGGGGCCAAGCGAGGTGCCAGGCGCAGGGCGGGGGACAGGAAAGGGGGGCGAGGCCGGGGGTGGGGTCGGCGGCCTGGTCTCATCCCTGCCCCCGCAGGTACCTGGCTGAGCGGGGCCTGGCCGAAGGACACGGCCCCCCGCGGTTCCCCCCCCGCTACGGCCCGGCGGAGCGCGACGGCATCTACCAGACCTTCAGCCTGGAGGGCTGGGCGGGGCGCAGCGGGCATGACGCCCCCATGATCGCCTACGACGCGCTGCTGGGCTCTGGCGACCGCTGGGACGAGCTCTGCAGCCGGGCCATGTTCCATGGGGGTGAGTCCGGCCACCCCAGAGCCAGCCGCATCCCCGGCCCCGCCGCCGCGCCCCAGAGCCCTGCCATGCCCCAGAGCCAGCCGCATCCCCGGCCCCGCCGCCGTGCCCCAGAGCCCTGCCACGCCCCAGAGCCAGCCGCATCCCCGGCCCCGCCGCCGCGCCCCAGAGCCCTGCCACGCCCCAGAGCCAGCCGCATCCCTGGCCCCGCCGCCGTGCCCCAGAGCCCTGCCACGCCCCAGAGCCAGCCACATCCCCGGCCCCGCCACCGCGTCCCAGAGCCCTGGCACGCCCCAGAGCCAGCCACATCCCCGGCCCCGCCACCGCGTCCCAGAGCCCTGGCACGCCCCAGAGCCAGACACATCCCCGGTCCCGCCGCCGCACCCCAGAGCCCTGCCACGCCCCAGAGCCAGCCGCATCCCCGGCCCCGCCGCCGCACCCCAGAGCCCTGCCACGCCCCAGAGCCAGCCGCATCCCCGGCCCCAACATGCCCCAGAGCCCTGGCACGCCCCAGAGCCAGCCGCATCCCCGGCCCCGCTGCCACGCCCCAGAGCCCTGCCACGCCCCAGAGCCAGCCGCATCCCTGGCCCCAACATGCCCCAGAGCCAGCCGCATCCAAACTCTGCTCCCTGTATAACCAGCCCCCTCTGTCCTGTCCCAGAGCCATTCACATGCTGATCTTCATAAAACAAGCCCCTGCGGCCATGGGGAGGGCGCCTCCCTCTGGCTGCTCCGGGGACAGACGCCCCCCAGGTCCGACGCCCCCTCCTGCTGCTGGCCCGGGCGGCCGTGCAGTATCCGGCCTCGGGGCTGGTGGGGAACCCGGCCGAGCCCCGGGACCCAACTGGCTCCCGCCCAGGCCTGCACGGTCCCAATCCTCGGTCCTGCTTCGCCAGCATCAGGCTTTCCCCCACCCCGTCCTCTGGGGGCGCCCTGCCAGGGGGCTGCTGGTTCCCCACGGCTTCCTCTGGGGGCGCCCTGCGGCTGGGGAGGGACCGCGGCTGCCCCTGCCGCCCGCACTCAGCTCACCCTGCACCTGCTCCTGCCCTGCGGGTGCGGGGCTCCAGCCTGGGCCAAGCCGGCCAGTCCCCCCGGCCCAGCGACCCTGACCCACGAGGTGAGCGGTGGAGTGAACCTCCCAGCACACACCATTGCCAGCACCCCGCCCCAGAGCCAGCCGCATCCTGACCCCGATGCCAAGTGTACACAGCTCCCACCGCCCCACCCCAGACTCAGCTGCATCCCAGCCCTAAGGCCAGTATACAGAGCTCCTGACGCCCCGCCCCAAACCAGCCACATTCCGGCCCCCATGCCAGTAAACACAGCCTCCCACGTCCCGCCCCAGAGCCAGCCGCATCCTGGCCCCGATGCCGGTATACACAGCCCCCCGCGTCCCGCCCCAGAGCCAGCCGCATCCTGACCCTGATGCCAAGTGTACACAGCTCCCACCGCCCCACCCCAGACTCAGCTGCATCCCAGCCCTAAGGCCAGTATACAGAGCTCCTGACGCCCCGCCCCAAACCAGCCACATTCCGGCCCCCATGCCAGTAAACACAGCCTCCCGCGTCCCGCCCCAGAGCCAGCCGCATCCTGGCCCCGATGCCGGTATACACAGCCCCCCGCGTCCCGCCCCAGAGCCAGCCGCATCCTGACCCTGATGCCAAGTGTACACAGCTCCCACCGCCCCACCCCAGACTCAGCTGCATCCCAGCCCTAAGGCCAGTATACAGAGCTCCTGACGCCCCACCCCAAACCAGCCACATTCCGGCCCCCATGCCAGTAAACACAGCCTCCCGCGTCCCGCCCCAGAGCCAGCCGCATCCTGGCCCCGATGCCGGTATACACAGCCCCCCGCGTCCCGCCCCAGAGCCAGCCGCATCCTGACCCTGATGCCAAGTGTACACAGCTCCCACCGCCCCACCCCAGACTCAGCTGCATCCCAGCCCTAAGGCCAGTATACAGAGCTCCTGACGCCCCGCCCCAAACCAGCCACATTCCGGCCCCCATGCCAGTAAACACAGCCTCCCACGTCCCGCCCCAGAGCCAGCCGCATCCTGGCCCCGATGCCGGTATACACAGCCCCCCGCGTCCCGCCCCAGAGCCAGCCGCATCCTGACCCTGATGCCGGTATACACAGCTCCCACCGCCCCACCCCAGACTCAGCTGCATCCCAGCCCTAAGGCCAGTATACAGAGCTCCTGACGCCCCACCCCAAACCAGCCACATTCCGGCCCCCATGCCAGTAAACACAGCCTCCCGCGTCCCGCCCCAGAGCCAGCCGCATCCTGGCCCCGATGCCGGTATACACAGCCCCCCGCGTCCCGCCCCAGAGCCAGCCGCATCCTGACCCTGATGCCAAGTGTACACAGCTCCCACCGCCCCACCCCAGACTCAGCTGCATCCCAGCCCTAAGGCCAGTATACAGAGCTCCTGACGCCCCACCCCAAACCAGCCACATTCCGGCCCCCATGCCAGTAAACACAGCCTCCCGCGTCCCGCCCCAGAGCCAGCCGCATCCTGGCCCCGATGCTGGTATACACAGCCTCCCGCGTCCCGCCCCAGAGCCAGCCGCATCCTGACCCTGATGCCAAGTGTACACAGCTCCCACCGCCCCACCCCAGACTCAGCTGCATCCCAGCCCTAAGGCCAGTATACAGAGCTCCTGACGCCCCACCCCAAACCAGCCACATTCCGGCCCCCATGCCAGTAAACACAGCCTCCCGCGTCCCGCCCCAGAGCCAGCCGCATCCTGGCCCCGATGCTGGTATACACAGCCTCCCGCGTCCCGCCCCAGAGCCAGCCGCATCCTGACCCTGATGCCAAGTGTACACAGCTCCCACCGCCCCACCCCAGACTCAGCTGCATCCCAGCCCTAAGGCCAGTATACAGAGCTCCTGACGCCCCACCCCAAACCAGCCACATTCCGGCCCCCATGCCAGTAAACACAGCCTCCCGCGTCCCGCCCCAGAGCCAGCCGCATCCTGGCCCCGATGCCGGTATACACAGCCCCCCGCGTCCCGCCCCAGAGCCAGCCGCATCCTGGCCCCGATGCCGGTATACACAGCTCCCTGCCCCACAGCCCCACCTATACACTGTGCCCTGCCCCACAGCCAGCCGCATCTCAGCCCCAGTATACACAGCCCCCGGCACCCTGCCCCAGAGCCAGCTGCATCCCGATGCCAGTATACACAGCTCGTGGCCCCAGAGACTCCTCCACTCCCCTTGGCTCTCTCACCCCGCTTGACCCCAGCCAGACTCTCCCAGCCAGGGCAGGGCCCAGGGCAACCCCCTGACCTCATTCTCCTTCCCGGCCAACCTCCCTGCCCCCTCCAGGGACTGAACCCCCCCAGACCTCCCCCACAGCTGGGGCATGGCAGGTTAATTGGCCCCGTCTGACCCACATTGACCCACGCAGGGCTTATGTGGGGCAAACAGCCCATTGCAGGATCCCTGGGTGTCCCGCCCCCACCCCAGAGGGGCCCCATCCCAGCTCCGGGCAAGGAGCTGCCCCGCCCCGGGGGGCCCCTGGGTGCCCTGCCCCCCCCAGGGGGGCCGCGTCTCACCTGTGCCCATCTCCCTGCAGGAGACAGCGACTCGACAGGCGTCATTGCGGGGTGCTGCTGGGGGCTGGCGTACGGGCTGGCCGGGGTCCCCGAGGGGAATCACCGACACCTGGAGTACCGGCAGCGCATGGAGGCAGCCGCCGACCGGATCCACGCCCTGGCCTGGGGGGAGAGCGCCCCGTGAGCGGGGAGACCCCCCCCGAGCGCCCCACTCCCCCGGCACTGGCTACTGCTCTCAGCCCGGACACCTGGGTTCTTTCTTAACCCCCCCTCCACCCCCCCAGCCTCTGACACCCCAGCCTCTCACCCTGCACTCAACAGCCAACCCCACCGCAGGCCAGGGCTGGATTTGGGGGGTCCCCCATTCCCCAGACATGTGGGGGAGGGGCAACAAATTCCCATCCCCCCCAGTGCACCCTCCTGGCCCCCCATGAGCCACAGGGCCCCAACCACTAGCACCTCCTACTGCTGCCTCCAGGACCTCAGGGTCCTGCCTCCAGGGTCTCCTGGGTCACCCTCCTGCCTCCTGCCTTCCCGTGCCAGCAGGGGTCATTTCGGGGGGGCCCGGGGCCCATGCCAAGGAGCAGGCACCCCCGGAGGCTGGGCGAGGCCGGCGTGCAGGGGAGGAGTGGCTGGAACCCAGGAGTCCTGATCCCTGCAGCGCATCCCTGATCCCAGCACTGCCTGCCAGGGAAGGGCCCCCCGAGCCCCCCACGTCGGCTGCCTGCTGTGCTGTACCCCCCTGGCCCGGCTCCGCAACCCCCCTGGGGCCACCTGCCCACAGGCCTTTTGCCCCCAGGCCCCGGCTGCTGGGGGCCAGCCCACCAGGAACCCAGGCCCCCCTCTGCTCCAAGGGCTCTGCCCCCAAACCTGTTACAGCCTCCCCAGGGGGGCCTGCCACCCCCAGTGTTGTGCTCAGCCCCGCCCCACCCGGCTGGGCCCCATCAGCCATTAACCCGGCTCCGATCAGCACGCGACCCCGCTGAGGTCACTCAATCAGGGTGAGCTGCGAACAGACCAGGGCAGACAGACCCCACACGCTGGGGGATATTCCAGGACCTAGATTTCCCCAGCCAGCCCAAACCAGCCTCTGTCTGACCTCCCCGGGTACTCAGGAGTCCAAACACCACAGTTCCCGTAAGGTGCCCGGCCTCAGGCCTCCATCTGGACACCCCGGACAGTCTCTACACCAAAGACTAAATGGACACAAATTTGACATCAGGAATCATAACATTCAAAAACCAGTCGGAGAACACTTCAACCTCCCTGGTCATTCAATAACAGACCTGAAAGTGGCAATTCTTCAACGAAAAAACTTCAAAAACAGACTCCAACGAGAGACTGCAGAACTGGAATTAATTTGCAAACTGGACACCATCAGATTAGGCCTGAATAGAGACTGGGAGTGGCTGGGTCATTACAAAACCTAAACTTAATTTCCCCCTACTGTTACTCACTCCTTCTTGTCAACTGGCTGTAATGGGCCACTCTCTTACCACTTCAAAAGTGATTTTTCCTCCCATGGAATCCTGCTGTTAATTGATTTATCTCATTAGACTGACCTCCCACTTGGTAAAGCAACCCCCATCGTGTATTTATACCTGCTCCTGTATTTTCACTCCGTGCATCCGATGAAGTGGGTTCTAGCCCACGAAAGCTTATGCCCAAATAAATGCGTTAGTCTCCAAGGTGCCACAAGGACGCCTCGTTGTTTTTGCTGCTACAGACTAACACAGCTGCCCCTCGGAAACCTGTCGGATGTGATGACGATTACAGAAAATCTTCTCTCATCATATAAAAGAGAAGGTCCTCCCAATCCCAAAGGATCAGCCACACACCCAGGTCCAATGATAACTTAGATCTTACCCCAAATACAGGCTTACAGCCAATTCTTACTAACTAAACTAACATTTATTAAAAAAGAAAAGATCGATACCCAGACAGGCTTGAGTTCAATTCTTGAGGTCCAGCAGAGACGAGCCTGGAGCAGCCAAAAGTCCGTTTGGAAACAGTCCAGAGGTTACAGCCCAACGTCCACACTCAGGGCGACTCCAGTCAGCGGCTGGGGGTGTCAATCCTTACGGCTCAGGGTCTCCCCTCCTGAGCCCCAAGGCAGACCTGCGCTGAGGAAGGATCGTGCCCCAGGATCTGGAGACATTTCCAGCAGCCTCGAGGCCTGAGGAAACACCCGGCTTGACTTCCCTTCTCCCAGACAGGCTGGCAATTAGCCCGGGGCCACTTACCCACCACCAGTCCAGACACAGGCCACCACAACCCTCCCAGGGACCAGACAATGACCCGGGTGTCACGGAGTGTGGGGGAGTCCAGGCCCTGCACCCCTCTTCCTGGGATTCCCTGAGACTCTCAGCCAGCCAGTAAAACGGAAGGTTTATTGCACCACAGGAACACAGTCCAAAACAGAGCTTGTGGGTACACCCAGGACCCCTCAGTCAAGTCCTTCTGGAGGAGCAGGGAGCTCAGACCCCAGCCCTGGGGTTCCCTGCGTTCCTCCACCCAGCCCCAAACTGAAACTAAACCCCCCCAGCAGGCCCCGTCCTGCAGCCTCTGTTCACATTCCTGGGCAGAGGTGTCACCTCCCCCTCCCGGCTCAGGTGACAGGCTCTCAGGTCTCCCCTCCCCAGGGCACAGTCCCAGGTCAACACTCCCCCCTCCCTGCTGCGTCACATCGGGTCACTCCAGCGTCCTCCTCAATGAATCAAAGCCGTGGTAATAGACAAGACTCGTTTGCTGACACCACAAGGCCTGAGCACACAGCCCCCTTCTCTCTCTCACAAGGCCGGCTGCATTTCACAGCTCTCTCCATTGCCATCTCTTCCTAACCAGTCTCTAAAGTTCGGCCAGGGGTCAGGTCAGTCTGGGAGATAATTAACTTTTTCTGGCCCTGTCACCTTTCAGTGTGATATTATATTACACTCCTAACGCCACTCCTCTCCACCCCACCAAGTCCTTGAGGGCTGGGAGTGAACCCAGGAGTCCTGGCTCTCAGCCCTCCCTGCTCTAACCACCAGACCCCACTCCCCTCCCAGAGCCGGGAGTGAACCCAGGAGCCCGGGCTCCCAGCCCTTGTGCCAGCTAGCAGATGTTGGCAGGGCGGATTTATTCAGCAGCTGTCCTGGTTGGGATGGTGATAGGTCGTGGGGGTGAGGATAATCCCCTGACGTGGGAGCAACTATAAACCCCCACCCCAGCCTGGCACAGCCGCCCCCTCCTCTAGCCACGGCTCTGGCTCCGGGGCGGCAGCCGGCACCATGCAGAACGCCCTGGGGCCCGCCTGCATCTTCCTGCGCAAGGGCATCGCCGAGAAGCATGGGGTCAGACACCTGGTTCTCTGTGAGGGGAGCAGGGGGGCTGGGAGCCAGGACGCCTGGGTTCTCTCCCCAGCTCTGGGAGGGGAGTGGGGGCTGGTGGGTTAGAGCTGGGTGGGTGCGGGGAGCCAGGACACCTGGGTTCTCTCCCCGGCTCTGTGAGGGGAATGGGGGACTGGTGGGTTAGATCTGGGAGATGGGGAGCCAGGACTCCTGGGTTCTTTCCCCGGCTCTGGGAGGGGAGTGGGGCCTGGTGGGTTAGAGCTGGGGGAGGAGGCCGAGAGTCCGGACACCTGGGTTCTCTCCCCAGCAGGACCGGGCTGGGTCCCTGAGTGTGTCTCTTTATTCCAGCACCGGGAGCTGGGAGCAGACGAAATTGAAGGTAAGACGCCCATGGGAGGGGAGTGGGATCTAGCGATTAAAGCAGGGAAGGAGGGGTGGGGCTGTGAGCCCGGACGCCTGGGTTCTCATTGCAGCGCAAAGGGGAGAGGGGTCTAGTAGGTCGGTACACAGGTGCCGGGACGCAGGAGCTCCCCGTACTAGCCCCAACCCCAGAGGAACACAGGTGCTGCAGGAATCCCAGGTCTCCTGGGTTCTGGGCTGCGGTGGGGAGCGGGCAGCACTCCTGGGTTCTCCCCCCCAGGGGCTCAGGGCGGCTGGTTCCCCCCCACGGAGCGGGCTCAGCATGGCAGGGGGGACTCAGCAAGGCAGGTTCCCCCCAATGGAGGGGGCTCAGGACAGTGGGTTCCCCCCCACAGAGGGGGCTCAGCACAGTGCTCAGGGTGGCAGGTTCCCCCCCATGGAGGGGGCTCAGCCCAGCGGGGGGGCTCAGCCTGGCAGGTTCCCCCCCGGGGGCTCAGGGTGGCGGATTCCCCCCCACGGAGGGGGCTCAGCACAGCAGGGGGGCTCAGGATGGCAGGGTCCCCCCCATGTAGGGGGCTCAGCCCGGCGGGGGGGCTCAGCCCGGCGGGTTCCCTCGGCAGAGCTGCGCGAGGCCTTCGCGGAGTTCGACAAGGACAAGGACGGGCTGATCGGCTGCAAGGACCTGGGCACCCTGATGCGCTCCATGGGCTACATGCCCACCGAGATGGAGCTCATCGAGCTCTCCCAGCAGATCAACATGAACCGTGAGCCAGGGGCTGCCCAGGGGATGTGGGCGGGGCTCCGAGCAGGGGGGGGCCCAGGGGATGGGGGCGGGGCTCCGAGCAGGGGGGTGCCCGGGAGGGGGCGGGGCTCCAAGCAGGGGGGGGCCTAGGGGATGGGGGCGGGGCTCCAAGCAGGGGGGGGCCTAGGGGATGGGGGCGGGGCTCTGAGCAGGGGGGTGCCCGGGAGGGGGCGGGGCTCCGAGCAGGGGGGGGCCTAGGGGATGGGGGCGGGGCTCTGAGCAGGGGGGTGCCCGGGAGGGGGCGGGGCTCTGAGCAGGGGGGGGCCCAGGGGATGGGGGCGGGGCTCCGAGCAGGGGGGGGCCTAGGGGTTGGGGGCGGGGCTCCGAGCAGGGCGGGGCTCTGAGCAGGGGGGTGCCTGGGAGGGGGCGGGGCTCCGAGCAGGGCGGGGCTCTGAGCAGGGGGGGGCCTAGGGGATGGGGGCAGGGCTCTGAGCAGGGGGTGCCCGGGAGGGGGCAGGGCTCCGAGCAGGGGGGGGCCTAGGGGATGGGGGCGGGGCTCTGAGCAGGGGGTGCCCGGGAGGGGGCGGGGCTCCGAGCAGGGGGGGGCCTAGGGGATGGGGGCGGGGCTCTGAGCAGGGGGTGCCCAGGAGGGGGCGGGGCTCCTAGCAGGGCACCCCCGTCTGACACCAGCCTCCCGTTGCAGTGGGGGGCCGGGTGGATTTCAAAGACTTCGTGGAGCTGATGACACCCAAGCTGCTGGCCGAGACTGCTGGGATGATTGGGCTGCAGGAGATGAGGGACGCCTTCAAGGAGGTGAGGGAGAGAGAACCCAGGTGCCCGGGCTCCCAGCCCCCGGCTCTAAGCCCCCTCTGTCATGGAGTCCCTGGGCGATGCTCTGGACCTGCTCCCTCCGGAGCCGGGCAGGACTCTGGGGCCGTCTCCTCTCGGGGAGCAGCCTGTCTGCAGGACACACAGCTCCCCCGGCTCCACCTTCCTGGGTCTGACCTCGGAGCCTCCAGCCTCCTCTGCCCCTCCGGGCGCTTCCCACAGCGAGTCCGCCCAGGCAGGGTTCTGGGGAAGCCAGAGGGTCCTGCCCCCCAACTCCACAGTCAGACGGGACTCTCAGCCCGCCGGGGAAACAGGAGGTTTATTAGACGACAGGAACATGGTCTAACACAGAGCTTGTAGGTGCAGAGAACGGGACCCCTCAGCTGGGTCCATTTTGGGGGGCAGTGAGCCAGACAACCCCGTCTGCCCTTCACTCCATGTCCCAGCCAGCCCCAAACTGAAACTTCCTCCAGCCCCTCCTCCTCTGGGCTTTGTCCCTTTCCCGGGCCAGGAGGTCACCGGATTCCTTTGTTCTCCAACCCTTCAGCTCTCACCTTGCAGGGGAGAAGGGCCCAGGCCATCAGGTGCCAGGAAACAGGGTGTCGGCCATTCTCTGTGTCCAGACCCCTGCACACACCGGCCCTCTAGGGCTCTGCAATGATCATACACCCTTACCCCACCCCCTAGAGACTTAGGAAATGCCTAGGGGAAACTGAGGCACCCCCCACACTATTCAGAGGAAACATTAAGAACAGTCCCACTTCATCACACCCTCCCAGGGCCAGGAGAGAACCCAGGCGTCCGGGCTCCCAGCCCCTGGCTCTAACCCCCCTCCCAGGGCCAAGCGAGAACCCAGGCGTCCGGGCTTCCAGCCCCCAGCTCTAACCCTCCTCCCAGAGCTGGTATAGAACCCAGGCATCCTGACTTCCAGCCCCCACCCACCTGAGCCGGGGATAGGACCCAGGAGTCCTGACGGCTGCTCCCCCCCGCCCCCCCGCAGTTTGACACCAACGGGGACGGGGAGATCACACTGGACGAGCTGCAGCTGGCCATGCAGCGTCTCATGGGCGAGCGGCTCACCCTGCGCGAGATCAGCGACGTGGTCAAGGAGGCCGACATCAACGGGGACGGGACCGTCGACTTCGAGGGTGCGTGGGGCGCCCGGGGGGATTGTGGGTAATCTGCCCCCCTGGCTGGGACCTGAGCCGTCCCCCATGGGGGCTGAAGGGACAGGGCCGTATCCTACACCCTGTGGGCTGGGGCGCCTGGCAAGGGACTGTGGGTAATGTGCCGCCCGGCCAGAGCCCACGTGGCCAGCGTGGGTCAGGCCCCATGGCCCTGGCAGGGATGTGGGCTGGCGTTGGAGGGTCATGGCCTGCCAGCTCTAAGAGGGGTCTGTGGGTAAACTGTGTGTGACTTGGCGTGAGTGGCGCAGGTCTTCCTGGGGGCTGGGATCCCCTGGGGGGCGGCTCCATGGGGCTGGGATCCCCCACCCCAGGCATCAGTACTAATGGGGTCTTTCCCCTGCAGAGTTCGTGAAGATGATGTCACGCTGAGGGGACTGAGCCGCCCCGAGATCAGAGACTGACCTTGGCGGGGGGTCGAGCCCCAACTGGCTGTCGAGACACCACCACGAGTGACCCCCAAATCACTGCCTCCAGTCCCCCCCACCCTCCCTACCAACTATCCCCCGACCCTTCCATGCCTTCCCCCACACCATGTCCCCCCAGACCTCCAGCCCCCCCCATCGCTCGCACACCTCCCCCTGCACTCCCCACGGCCCTTCCCTTCCTGTCCCTCTCCTCTGCCCCACGGCTCTCTGGATCCCACCATCCCCCCAGCTCTCCTCCCCAGGCCCTTCCATCACAGACACGCAGCCCTTGTGTACAATAAAAGCCGTGCGTTGAACCCAGGCACCCGAGGGAGGCTTTCTTGGCCAAGGGATCACGCTTACAACCCGGCAGCGGGACCCGGGGGGGCCAGCCAGAGCGCAGGGCGAAGGGCTTAGAGATGATAATCACAGCCCGTGGGGACAACATATGGATGGGAATAACCGGCTTAGCGTGGGTAGCTGGGGGGGCAGGGCTGGGCTGGCAGGGGCTGCGGGTCGGGAGGGAGGGGCACCGGCAGGGCTGGGGGGCAAGGCTGGGCTGGCAGGGGGCTGCGGGTCGGGAGGGAGGGGCACCGGCAGGGCTGGGGGGCAAGGCTGGGGTAGCAGCGGCTGCGGGTCGGGAGGGAGGGGCACCGGCAGGGCTGGGGGGCAGGGCTGGGCTGGCAGGAGCTGCGGGTCGGGAGGGAGGGGCACCGGCAGGGCTGGGGGGCAGGGCTGGGCTGGCAGGAGCTGCGGGTCGGGAGGGAGGGGCACCGGCAGGGCTGGGGGGCAAGGCTGGGCTGGCAGGAGCTGCGGGTCGGGAGGGAGGGGCACCGGCAGGGCTGGGGGGCAAGGCTGGGCTGGCAGGGGGCTGCGGGTCGGGAGGGAGGGGCACCGGCAGGGCTGGGGGGCAGGGCTGGGGTAGCAGCGGCTGCGGGTCGGGAGGGAGGGGCACCGGCAGGGCTGGGGGGCAGGGCTGGGCTGGCAGGAGCTGCGGGTCGGGAGGGAGGGGCACCGGCAGGGCTGGGGGGCAAAGCTGGGCTGGCAGGGGGCTGCGGGTCGGGAGGGAGGGGCACCGGCAGGGCTGGGGGGCAGGGCTGGGCTGGCAGGAGCTGCGGGTCGGGAGGGAGGGGCACCGGCAGGGCTGGGGGGCAAGGCTGGGCTGGCAGGGGGCTGCGGGTCGGGAGGGAGGGGCACCGGCAGGGCTGGGGGGCAGGGCTGGGGTAGCAGCGGCTGCGGGTCGGGAGGGAGGGGCACTGGCAGGGCTCGGGGGCAGGGCTGGGCTAGCAGGGGCTGCGGGTCGGAAGGGAGGGGCACCGGCATGGGGGTCCCGTCCCCCTGTCCTCCCCAGGCGAAGCTGTCTGTCATTAGAGGGTGAGATTAAATTGCAGCTTCAGCTCCAATCCTGGGAGTTTTTAATCCGGAAATATCGTTAAATGAAACGAGCAGCCGAGCTGGATAATCCCCCCGACGCCCTGGGATTGCTCCCCGCACCTGGGTGGCCTGGGGCTGAGGGGGCTGGAAGGCTGAGATCGGGGCGGTGGGAGGGTCCGTGTATCTGTGGCACTGCAGGAAGATGGACGTACCCGCAGCCCCCTGTCAGCCCGATCTCGCTCCCCAGGGGTCCGCGCCGCGCCCGGCCCGAGGGGGCCCCCGATCTCGCTCCCCGGGGGTCTGTGCCGCGCCCGGCCCGAGGGGGCCCCCGATCTCGCTCCCCGGGGGTCCGCACCGCACCCGGCCCGAGGGGGCCCCCGATCTCGCTCCCCGGGGGTCCGCACCGCACCCGGCCCGATGGGGCCCCCGGTCTCGCTCCCCGGGGGTCCGCGCCGCGCCCGGCCCGAGGGGGCCCCCGATCTCGCTCCATCCCCAGTGACGTGAGCAGTGGGATCCAATGCCCTGTGGCGGAGTTAAGGCCCTTGGGCTGAAGGGTCAGTTCACCCCAGGGCCCGGGCTGGGCTGCTGGCTCAGATTCAGGCCCCGATCCCCGGTGCTCTCACACCCGCTGGCCCTGCTCCCCAAGGCAGACCACGGAGGCTGGGACCCTGCAGAAGCAGGTAGCACGTAGGACAGTGGGGGCCCCCCATACACCGTGTGTCTCCCACTGTGAGTCCTGGAGAGAAGTGGGGGGAAGTGCTGGGAACTTCAGTGCAGGTCTGTGACCCAGGACTCCTGGGTTCTTTCCTGGGCCAGGGCCTGGAGGGCTAGAGCAGGGGGCCTGGGAGCCGGGACTCCTGGGTCCCAAGTGGCTCCCTGTGATGTTGTCAGAGGGTGGGCTCCAGCCGCTCGTTAGCGCTGATTGCAGCAGGGTGTGGCTGGGCAGTGCCGGGGGAGGGGCTATATCAGTCCCCTGTGGAGGCCAAGCAGGGAGCTAGGAAGCAGGGGAGGGGGTTTCCCTGGGGTGCAGGGTATCTTGCTCTGCTGGGTGCCTAGGCCCCCCCCGGGTGAGCTCTCTGCACTGCTGCCCCAGCCAGGCGGGTCCCTCCTCTCCCTGGGCCGACCTGCCCCCTCAGCCATGGGCGAGTCCCCTGTGCGGGTGGAGGTGCTGACCCAGGTAAGGGGGAGGGCTTTGGGGGGTGACCTGTGCTGGGGAAGGAAGTGGTGATCCCTGAGGGGAGAGTGTCTGGAGAAGGGGTGACCCCTGGGCTGGGGGACCCCTGAGGATGCACAGCTGTGTCTGGGGCAGAAAGGCTCTGGACTGTGGGTGGGTGACCTCTATGGGGGTGACCCTAGGTGCTGGTGCCCCTCTAACCCCTCTCTTCCCCCCAGCTGCAGCACCACGGCATCCCCGCGGAGCAGATCACCTACCCTCGCGTCACTCTCTCCGCACCCTGGCGTCTCTGCGTCCGGCATAGCTCCCCGCAAGACCCCGCCGGGGCCCGGGTCACCCTGCTCGACCTGTGTGAGCCCCACGGCCCAGCCACCCGCAGCTGGCCCCTGCACCAGGCCCAGGGCGCCCTGGCCCACCCCAGCCAGCCCCTGCTGGCCCTACGAGGTACAGGAGGTCTCGAGGGGGCAGTGGGGCCAGACCCCCAGGCCAGGGAAGAGGGAGGGAGGGGTGTTCCGGGCTGACTGGTAATGGCATCCGCTCCCCATGGAGGTCCTGGCCTGACCCTCAGCCCCATGTCCTCACTGCACAACAATGGGGGTCCTCACCTCACCTCCCCCCTGGCTCAATTGACCCGCGTGGGGCTGGGCCCCGGGGCTCTGCCCCGTCTCGGCCCCGGGGCTCTGACCCGCCTGGGCCCCCAGCGGGCCGTGTGGCACAGGTGTTCGACGTGGCACAGCGCTGCCTGCGCTGGCAGTGGACGTTTGCCCACCCCCTGGAGTTCTGGGCGTGGCTGGAGCCCGAGACGCTGGCGCTGGTGACGGAGGAGGAGGTGTTCCACTGGGCCCTCAGCCGTGAGCACGCTGCCGGGCACCCCCCGCTGGGGAGCTGCTGGGCGCCCTGGGAGGAGGGTGGGCTGGTCAATGGGGGGGCTAGCCTGGGGGCCTTGTGGGGGGGGGGCTGGTTGGCATGGTTGGGGGGCAGGCAGGGGGTGCCACAGGAAGGGGGGGCTGGTGGGCGCGGGGGGGTTGGCACAGGGGGTGCTGTGGGAAGGGGGGGCTGGTTGGCACGGGGGTGCCACGGGAAGGGGGAAGCTGGTTGGTGTGGGGGGGGGTTGGACAGGGGGTGTTGTGGGAAGTGGGGGCTGGTCAGCGTGGGGGGGGTTGGACAGGGGGTGCTGTGGGAAGGGGGGGCTGCTTGGCATGGGGGTGCCACGGGAAGGTGGGAGCTGGTTGGTGTGGGGGGGTTGGACAGGAGGTGCCGTGGGAAGGGGGGCTGGTTGGCACGGGGGTGCCACGGGAAGGGGGAAGCTGGTCGGCGTGGGGGGGGGTTGGCACAGGGGTGCCGTGGGAAGGGGGGGCTGGTCAGCGTGGGGGGGTTGGCACGGGGGTGCCGTGGGAAGGGGGGGCTGGTTGGTGTGGGGGGGTCGGGCGGGGGAAGGGCTGTGGGGGTGGGCGGAGGGCTCTCTCAGCTCCTAACTGGAGCCTCTACCCCCCTGGGCCGGCAGGCCCGAAGCCGCGGCACCAGTTCCGGCGCCATGAGCAGCTGCGGCGCACGGAGGTGGTGGGCTACCGGCGGGACGCCAGCGGGCTCTGGCTGGCGCTGTCCACCCTGGGCCTGGACCAGGTAAGGGCCTCCCCTCGCTTGCCGCCCCCAGGATCCCCGCGGCCCCTCTGCCCGGCTGACCCCGCCTCTCTCCCCAGAAGGGCCAGGTGATGGGGCTGACCCAGCTGCACTGGCGGGGGGGGCGGCTCTCCCAGGTCATCGAGGCCCAGGCGGTGGGGCTGCCCCGGCACAGCTTCTCCAGGAACCCCCACCCCTCCTCCGCCCTGCTGGCCGCCGTCCGGCACGGCACGGAGCGCAACGGGCAGGTGCGTGGCAGGCTGGGGCGGGAGTGGAGGGGGGCTGGCTCCCGGAGGGTGTGGGTGGTGCCTGGGGTGGGCGGGAGTGGAAAGGTGGGGCGGGCGGGGGGCAGGCAGGTGACAGACGGGGTCTGGGGAAGGGCTGCATCCGTCTGACCCCCCTCCGCCCCGCTCTCTCTCAGTTCCACGTGGTGGAGCTGGGCCCCCACCAGCCAGGGAACGCTGCCCTGCTCAGTGCCCGATCCAGCCTGGCCTTCAAGGGTGCCCAGCCCGGGGACTTCCCCAGCGCCGTGCAGGTGAGCAGGGTGTGGGGTGGGTCCCTGGGAGGGAAGGGAGGCTCTCTGGGGGTAGGTGGGTTGCTGGGGGTGCCTGCCAGCAGTGTGGGGCTCTCTGCGCGTGCGTGACCCCAGACCCTCCCCTCCCCGCAGTTTGCCCCGCGGCTGGGCCTGGCACTGGTGCTCACCAAGCACGCCCTGCTCTTCCTGGCCGACGTGGAGACCGCCCAGCCCCTGCACCGCGTCCAGCTGGCCTGGGACATCGTCTTCGCCACGGTGCCCGACCCCCCCCGGCACGGCCTCGTGGGGGTGTGCCGCAGCGGCAAGGTCAGCCGGGGGGCAGCCTGCCCTGGGGGGGAGGGGTCCTGCCTTGGGGTGTGGCTGTGATGGGGGCACAGGTGGGGAGGTGAGTGCCTGGGGGTGTGGCAGAACCACCCAGCTCCAGCCCCTGACAGCCCCTCTCTCCTTCCCTGCCCCCCTCTGCAGGTGCTGTCCGTCTCGCTGTGCCCAGACCCACTCCTGCAGCTGCTGTCGCGCCGCCCTGCCAGCCTCTATCTCACCCAGCGCCTGCTGCAGCTGGTGGGGCGGGCGCCGGGCCTGTGCAAAGTCAGCCCCCCAGCTGAGCCAGCCATGCCAGGGGGCCAGCCCAGACTGCAAGCCGGGGGGCTGGGGAGCAGGTGCTGGCAGGGCAGGGCAGGGGGGCTCTGTCAATAGTGTAACTCGTACTGTGCAGGGGTGGGAGGTGTCTGGCGCTGAGCTATGAAAGCAGGGGCCGGCCTGAGTCTCCCGTCAGCCCCAGGGCCTGGGAAAGGGAGGAGTCGGCCCGAGGTTCCCATCAGTGGGGATGAGGATGTGGTGGGGATGATTGGCACCTGTCTTGGGGGGCTGGGGTAGGAGACCCTCTCTGCAGCTCTCCTGTTACTGACTGGGGGGCCCCCCCAGCTGCAATGTCCCTGCATCCTCCTCGGTTTTACAATAAACGGAAGAAGCAGGAGCCCTGGGCTGAGGCTGACCCCCAGCATCCAGCTGTGTGGGGGATGGGAGGGTGGGGATGTGTCTCTGGCTGGGAGTCCTTGGCCGGGGGCTCTGGCTAGATGCTGGGGGCGTGGGGGGGGTGCCCTCTCATTGCACACAGCCCCCGGCTCTGGCCAGGCTATTTATTAGTGAACGAGGGGGTGGCAGATCTTGGCCATCTATCTCTTAGAGGGAGGCCCAAGCCCCCTTCCTCCTGCACCCCAGCTGTCCTGGTGCAGGGGCACGGTGCCACTCTCAGCTGCTGCGTGGGGCCAAGCTGTCCTCTTCTGCCGAGCTGCCCTAGACGGGGGAGCTGGGGTTAGTGGAGGGTGGCAGGGCAGGGGGAAGGTCCCCTTGCTGGGTGAGAGGGGCAGTGTCCCTACCTGCTCTGCTCTCTGCCCGCCGGCCGCCTGGCCCTGGCATCTCCCGTGCCCTTCAGCTCGTCGATGATCTCCTGCAGCAGGTCCAGCCTGGGGAGTAGGGGCGGGTTAGCAGGGAGGTAGGAGTGGTCCAGCCCCCCCCACAGGGTGTTCCCCACAGCTGCTGCAGCAAGTAGTGGCCGGCTCTCTCAAGCCACCCCCCTCCCCCCACGTTACACCCACTCTCCAGCCCCAGCACCCCTCACCTCCCTGCTACCTGCATGCCTCAGCCTGCAGCTGGGGCTGCTGGGTAAAACGTGGACCTGAGCCAAGGTCAAGCATGTGCACCCAATAGGGTGCTGCTCCCCATAACGTGTGCTCTAGGGTGGTTCTCCTTGGGGGACTGCAGCAGAGGCTGCTGGGTAAAATGCTGAGGGGAGCGCTGGCCTCTGCTTCCCACCCAATGCAGGGCTCCCTGGCCACTCACGACTGCAGGGTGCCAAAGGAGCTGTCCAGGGCGGGTTCATGGGCTGGCTTGGAGCATCCCAGGCCCTGCAGACAGACAAGGGGGGGGAGTCTGTGATGGTGGCAGACCTGGGGGGGGTTGTGGGGGGGCCCCTCTCCTCTCTCCCTTACCTGCTGCTGCTCCTGCGTTCGTACCCAGGCAGAGAAATCGATGAGGGTCTGCAGGGGACGACCCTCGGGCCCCGCACTGGCCCTGCTGTGCTCACCTGAGGAGGAGGGACCCGGTCAGTGTGGGACTCTGCCCTGGCCCGTGGGGGCTGCAGGAGTCAGTGGGGGAGGAGGGGCCCCAAATGGCGGGAGGGCGGGTGCTGGGCAGGCCTGGCAGGGGGAGGGTTAATAGCCATGGGGTGGGGGGCCAGCACTGCTGGGCAGGCACTGTGCTGCTCCTTAGTGCTGTCAGCCAGGCACCCCGGGATCCCAAAGTTGGCAGCGAGAGCAGCATGGCTGGGGCTCCGGGAGGGGGGCTGCCTGCTACCCACCATCCACAAAGCTCGGTGGAGCCCAGCCAGGGGAGACCCACCTGCTGTGCTCTAGTTGGGGGAGGCTGGGAGAAGTGTGACTCACCTGCTGGGGCCATGCGTGGCCGGCCAGACCCTTGCAGGGCCCCCAGGCTGCAGCATGCCTGTGGGGCCCCTGCTTGGCCAGCCCCACGCCTGCCGCAGCAGGGCCGGGCCGGGAGCGCCCCCTGGAGGCTGACGAAGTCCTGCAGGGCCTGGATGCCAGAGGCAAAGCGGCGCTCCAGGGTTTCCAGCGAAGCTTGGGCTTGATCGAGCAGGCAGGCCGAGGCCTGGAGGCTACTCACACAGGGCAGGGCTGGGGACCGGGCCGGCTCCTATGGGTAACACAGCCGGCGTTAGATGCTGGGGATAGGGGTGTAAAATCTGACGTCCTGACAAACTCAGTTAATACACTTTACCTACCCCTTAACGTTACCAGTTAGCTATCCCCTCAATGTTAACATATCTTTTCTCCTGTTGTAAGAGCACCCCAGCTCACAACTTCATTACAACCATTTGTAACTAACACACACATCAAGCCTCTTTACGCTTGTTTTCCCCAACACCCACAGCTTTATGCACCACAGAGGTAGGTTTATTGGCTGAGGTACCAGGCAGGTCATGGGTAAGCCTTACAACTGGCTTGTACCTCCCTGTGACGAAGTGGGAATATTCTTAATTTTCTCTCTGAACACTGTGTGGGTACCTCAGTTTCCCCCCATGCCTTTCTTAAGTAGCCAGGTGGTGAGATCAGGAGGTGTGATTGTTGTAGAGCCCTAGAGGGTCAGTGTGATGATGTTGGCACAGAAACTGACCGACACCCTGTCTCCTGGCCACTGATGGCCTGGGCCCCTCCTCTGCAAAGGTGCCAACGGAAGGTGTTGGAGAACAAAGAGATCAGGTGGCTTCCTGGCGCGAGAGAGAGAGAGAGCGCGCGCCAGGCTGGAGAGTTTCAGTTTGGAGCTGGCTGGGGAAAGCAAGGGAGGCCCAGACCTGGGGTCTGGCCTCCCTGGCTCCAAGATGGACCCCAGCTGAGGGGTCCTGTTCTCTGCACCTACAAGCTCTGTGTTAGACCATGTTCCTGTTGTCTAATAAACCTTCTGTTTTACGGGCTGGCTGAGAGTCCCGTCTGACTGCGGAGTTGGGGGGCAGGACTCTCTGGCTTCCCCAGGAGCCCCGCCTGGGTGGACTCGCTGTGGGAAGCGCACGGAGGGGCAGAGGACGCTGAATGCTCTGCGGTCAGACCCAGGAAGGTGGAAGCCGGGTTAGCTGTGTGTCCTGCAGACAGGCTGCTCACAGAAAGGAGACTTCCCCAGAGTCCTGACTGGCTTAGTAGGGAGCAGTTCCAGACCATCGCCCGGGGACCCCGTGACACTCCCCTTCCTTGGACATCACTTCCCCCTCTGCAGCGATATCTGCCATTGGGGGCTGTAGTGGGGCCTCACAGAGTAGCCTGATTCTAGGCCCTGGGTAGTTGATAAAAGTCGTTAAACCCCAATCATCAGATTCGTCACCAGAGACACTCTCCCCTTCATGTCTCTGTTCCGTCACAGCCAGACCATCCTCGTTCTGTGGAACCGCCGGATTGCTACTAGCAGAGTTAGTGGCCATATCTCTCCCAGGCTCTCTTCCAAGGAAACGTACCAACTACCCAATAGTCAACAAGTGTGACTACTACTGTCACAGGTTGTGAAATCTCTCCTTCCTTCTTCTCTCTGGAGCGTATGTATGGGAATCCCAGGTAGTTTCAGAACAACCTGATAGAGTTCTGATTTCCAGCTGTCTCCTGGCTTGTTCTTCCATTTTACTCCTGAGTTCCTTATCAAAACCCGGTCACTTGGGAATAGTTCTCGCTCTCTTATGCACCGGTCACATCAGGTCTTATTCTGTGTAGCAGTCTTCACTGCTGCATCCATAGCCAGTCAATAGGCGTTCCTCCTGTTCTTGCTTTAATTTCTTTACACATTGAAGGCATCAGGGCCCCCTCCATCCGGAGTCACTCCCAAACACATGTCCACAGGTAGTCTCGCTTCCCTCCCAAACGTCAGACAATGAGGGGAGAATCCAGGAGCATCCTTCCTGGCCCACTTATAAGTGTGTCTAGCTGTGAAACATGTTGGCTCCATTTCTGCTTTTCTATTGACCTGAGAGGCCCGAGCATGTTCAAAAGCGCCCTAGTGAAACGTTCTGGCTGGGGTCTCCTTGTGGTGATATGGTGAGGGCCGGGATTTCTTTGCCTCAATTAGTTGTAGTAATTCCTTGATAAGTTTAGTTGCAAAGTCACACCCCAGATCAGAGTGAACTCTGGAAGGCCAACAGAAGTGCACAAAGTGTTTGTCCAATACTATCTTGGCTACAGTGGGAGCGTGCTGATCTGTCACGGGGACTGCTTGTGCTTACTGAGTGAAATGATCTGTTACCACTAATACGCTAGTGTTCCCTTCGTTCTCAGGGTCGAGGAACACACGAGATCCAGAGGTCCCTTGCTTTGGAGGTTAACTGGGCACATGGTTTGGGTAACATCTTCCAAGCTCAACAGCTGGCACCGTTCTTACCACTATTCCTCTATAACCCTCGCTAATCTGGGCCAATAGAACCTTCTATTCACCCTCCCAAGTGTCCGGTCTGCCCCAAAGTGCCCTCCTCCATCATGCAAGGACTTCAGCACCAGGTGATGATAATGGTGATGAAGTGAGTCACTCGTCTCTTGATAGAACAGGCCTCCTTTCCCCCCCAGAGCCCAGGCACAGGGCCCCCTTCCCCCCAGGGCTCAGCCGCTGGGGCCCTCCGGCCCAGACACCCACATCCCTCCCCGCCAGTGTCCAGCCACAGGGCCCCCCCTTGCCCAGACATCAACCCCCAGAGCCCAGGGATCCAGAGGGAGAAACAGCCTGATACTTCGTCCCAGGCTTGCACGGAGTTTCCTGCGTGCCGTCCTCTTCTCCCAGGGCATGCTGGGAACTGCAGCTGCCAGGACCCCTTTAGCTCCCTCCCCGTCCCCCCAGCAGTGTCTTCTAGGTGCGAGCGGAGCTCTGTCAGGTCCAGCAGCACCTAGTGATGGCTAGCAGCCCTGCTGCCCATTTCTGCATATTCCCCCAGGAGTAGGAGATGCAGACGCAGACCGAGATGGGGTTAGATGCTGGGGCGATGCAGGCCGGAGAGACGCAGACACAGACGGGGTTAGATGCCGGGGTGATGCAGGCCGGAGAGATGCAGACACAGACGGGGTTAGATGCCGGGGTGATGCAGGCCGGAGAGACGCAGACACAGACGGGGTTAGATGCCGGGGTGATGCAGGCCGGGGAGACGCAGACACAGACGGGGTTAGATGCCGGGGTGATGCAGGCCGGGGAGACGCAGACACAGACGGGGCGAGATGCCGGGGGTGCAGGCCGGGGAGACGCAGACACAGACGGGGCGAGATGCCGGGGGTTCAGGCCGGGGAGACGCAGACACAGACGGGGCGAGATGCCGGGGGTGCAGGCCGGGGAGACGCAGACACAGACGGGGCGAGATGCCGGGGGTGCAGGCCGGGGAGACGCAGACACAGACGGGGTTAGATGCCGGGGTGATGCAGGCCAGAGAGACGCAGACACAGACGGGGTTAGATGCCGGGGTGATGCAGGCCGGGGAGACGCAGACACAGACGGGGCGAGATGCCGGGGGTGCAGGCCGGGGAGACGCAGACACAGACGGGGCGAGATGATGTGACGAAGTGGGACTGTTCTTAATGTTTCCTCTGAATAGTGTGGGGGTGCCTCAGTTTCCCCTAGGCAGTTCTTAAGTATCCAGGTGGTGGGGTAAGGGTGTATGATCATTGCAGAGCCCTAGAGGGCCGGTGTGTGCAGGAGTCTGGACACAGAGAATGGCCGACACCCTGTTTCCTGGCCACTGATGGCCTGGGCCCTTCCCCCCTGCGAGGTGAGAGCTAAAGGGTTGGAGAACAAAGGAATCAGGTGACCACCTGGCCCGGGAAAGGAACAAAGCCCAGAGGAGGAGGGGCTGGAGGGAGTTTCAGTTTGGGGCTGGCTGGGACATGGAGTGAAGTGCAGACGTGGTTGTCTGGCTCACTGCCCCCCCCCCCCCAAAATGGACCCAGCTGAGGGGTCCCGTTCTCTGCACCTGCAAGCTCTGTTTTAGACCATGTTCCTGTCATCTAATAAACCTTCTGTTTTCCTGGCTGGCTGAGAGTCCCGTCTGACTGCGAAGTTGGGGTGCAGGACCCTCTGGCTTCCCCAGGAGCCCTGTCTGAGTGGACTCGCTGGGGGAAGCGCACGGAGGGGCAGAGGATGCTGAATGCTCCGAGGTCAGACCCAGGAAGGTGGAAGCTGTGTGAGCTGTGTGTCCTGAAGACAGGCTGCTCACAGAAAGGCGACTGCCCCAGAGTCCTGACTGGCTTCATGGGGAGCAGTTCCAGAGCATCGCCCAGGGACTCCGTGACAGATGCCGGGGGTGCAGGCCGGGGAGACGCAGACACAGACGGGGCGAGATGCCGGAGGTGCAGGCCGGGGAGACGCAGACACAGATGGGGCGAGATGCCGGAGGTGCAGGCCGGGGAGACGCAGACACAGACGGGGCGAGATGCCGGGGGTGCAGGCCGGGGAGACGCAGACACAGACGGGGCGAGATGCCGGGGGTTCAGGCCGGGGAGACGCAGACACAGACGGGGCGAGATGCCGGGGGTGCAGGCCGGGGAGACGCAGACACAGACGGGGCGAGATGCCGGGGGTGCAGGCCGGGGAGACGCAGACACAGACGGGGCGAGATGATGTGACGAAGTGGGACTGTTCTTAATGTTTCCTCTGAATAGTGTGGGGGTGCCTCAGTTTCCCCTAGGCAGTTCTTAAGTATCCAGGTGGTGGGGTAAGGGTGTATGATCATTGCAGAGCCCTAGAGGGCCGGTGTGTGCAGGAGTCTGGACACAGAGAATGGCCGACACCCTGTTTCCTGGCAACTGATGGCCTGGGCCCTTCCCCCCTGCGAGGTGAGAGCTAAAGGGTTGGAGAACAAAGGAATCAGGTGACCACCTGGCCCGGGAAAGGAACAAAGCCCAGAGGAGGAGGGGCTGGAGGGAGTTTCAGTTTGGGGCTGGCTGGGACATGGAGTGAAGTGCAGACGTGGTTGTCTGGCTCACTGCCCCCCCCCCAAAATGGACCCAGCTGAGGGGTCCCGTTCTCTGCACCTGCAAGCTCTGTTTTAGACCATGTTCCTGTCGTCTAATAAACCTTCTGTTTTCCTGGCTGGCTGAGAGTCCCGTCTGACTGCGAAGTTGGGGTGCAGGACCCTCTGGCTTCCCCAGGAGCCCCGCCTGAGCGGACTCGCTGGGGGAAGCACACGGAGGGGCAGAGGATGCTGAATGCTCCGAGGTCAGACCCAGGAAGGTGGAAGCTGTGTGAGCTGTGTGTCCTGAAGACAGGCTGCTCACAGAAAGGCGACTGCCCCAGAGTCCTGACTGGCTTCATGGGGAGCAGTTCCAGAGCATCGCCCAGGGACTCCGTGACAGATGCCGGGGGTGCAGGCCGGGGAGACGCAGACACAGACGGGGCGAGATGCCGGAGGTGCAGGCCGGGGAGACGCAGACACAGATGGGGCGAGATGCCGGGGGTGCAGGCCGGGGAGACGCAAACACAGACGGGGCGAGATGCCGGAGGTGCAGGCCGGGGAGACGCAGACACAGACGGGGCGAGATGCCGGGGGTGCAGGCCAGGGAGACGCAGACACAGACGGGGCGAGATGCCGGGGGTGCAGGCCGGGGAGACGCAGACACAGACGGGGCGAGATGCCGGAGGTGCAGGCCGGGGAGACGCAGACACAGATGGGGCGAGATGCCGGGGGTGCAGGCCGGGGAGACGCAGACACAGACGGGGCGAGATGCCGGGGGTGCAGGCTGGGGAGACGCAGACACAGACGGGTTAGATACCAGGAGAGGTGGGGTGAGCAGGGCAGGGGGCACAGACCCACGTACCGTGGTGCTGGAGCCTGGGCTGCCACTCTCCCAGCCCCTTGACTCCTCCTGGCTGCTGCTGTCCACCTCCAAGCTGCTGTCTGAGGCTTCTCTGGCCTGGCTCACATGGGGGGTGGGCTGCCCCTTGCTCTGCAGCCCGTGCACTGGGCTGCCCCTGCCCGGCTGGGGGGGAAGCAGGGGGCATTGCTGAGAAAGGGGCTGGGGTGCGGGAGTGAATCCCGCCCCATCCCCCACCTCTTTACCTTGTTCCTTGGACCTTACCCCCTCATTCCCCCACTCTGCCCCTGGTGCTTGTGCCCATCCCTTTCGCCCTGCACTTACCAACCCCTGGTAGCTGGGCGCTGGAGCCCACCCTGTGATTTCCACCCAGCCATTCTCACCCCCATCCCTGGACCCTGCGCACACCCCATTCATCCTAACCTGCTGATCCCTGCCCCACCCCCTTGTGATCCCCAATGGCACCTGGTG
Source organism: Lepidochelys olivacea (assembly GCF_965140295.1). Classification (NCBI taxonomy): domain Eukaryota; kingdom Metazoa; phylum Chordata; order Testudines; family Cheloniidae; genus Lepidochelys; species Lepidochelys olivacea. The sequence goes on along the minus strand of NW_028181947.1, from coordinate 64,373 downwards.
CTGTCCCGGGTTCCTACCCCACCCCCTTACCTCAGCCCATCGGTCTGTGTTGCCATCGGCTGCTGCCCGCTCTGGGCTGCCATCCCCTACCTCATAGTAGAGTGGTTCTGGGGAGCAGAAGGGTGGGGGTGAGGGCCTGGAGTCAGTACACCCTGTCCACCCCACCTGCACCCCATGGCTCTCACCTGTAGGGGCTGCAGGGAGGCACTCCAGGGGGGTCCAAGCCTCTCCTGCCCATACGCACAGCCTCCTGGGAGACAGGGACAGTGTGCCGCCTGGCCGCCCTGTGGCCTTCTGGGAAGGGGATGGACAGGTCTGTTAGATCCTGGCGGGTGGAGCAGGGTGGGGGATCCCCCCAGGGCCCTGTTACCTGCAGGGCCTTGCGCAGGATGTAGCGAATGTCAGGCAGCGAGCCACAGCGTTCCCGCTCCCGGAAGGCCAGTCCAGCCCTCACCACCTCATAGCAGGGTGGGGGCACACAGGCATCAGGGGCCAGAGCCCGCCCTGCCTGCACCCACTGCCGCACAGCCGCACCCTCCGCCCCGTACCAGGGCACGGCACCTGGAACATAGAGCAGCTGGGTTAGCTCTGTGCCGGGGGGCCGGCCCCACTCCCCTGCCCATCACCTCCCAGGGGCCGGTGCCTGGAACACAGAGCGGCTGGGTTAGACTGATGGCGAGGGTCCAGCCCCACTCCGCCTAGCCAGGCGCTGACCTGTGAAGATCTCCTGGGTGACGGCACAGAAACTGTATAGGTCGGAGGTCGTGGAGGCTGGGCGGTCACGGATCACCTCTGGGGGCAGCCAGTTATAGAGCTCGGGGGGTGGTGCGGGGTCCCGAGGCCCAGTCTCAGCCCTGAAAACCAAGAGAGAGAGACATCAGGGCGGGGTTCTCCGAGGGTCCCCCAGGCCTCATCCTGACAGGACTCACCGTGGCTGCATGTACTCCAGGCTGCCGAGTTTGGCCAGGCCGGGGCGCACCAGCTGGACGGCGTGAGAGGTGAGAGCACGATGCACATACCCCTGCCCATGCAGGAACAGCAGCGCCTCACACAGCTGCAGCAGCAGACGCAAGGCAGCCAGGCAGGAGGGGGGTACAGGGGGGCAGGGTGCCTGCAGCAGGAGACACAGCATGAGTGGGGAGCCCCTTGCCCCCCCATGTTCCCATCCCACCTCCTTGCACAAACAGCCCGTCACACTGGCACCAGGCTGGCTCCCCTCCTAGTGCAGACAGCATCTCACCTTGCCCCAGGCCAGCTCCCCTTCTGGCTCAGGGCCCAGTAGACAGAGCCCCTCACCCTGGCCCCAGGCCCGCTCACCTCTTGGTGCAGGGCCCAGTAGAGGGAGCCCCTCACCCTGGCCCCAGGCCCGCTCACCTCTTGGTGCAGGGCCCAGTAGAGGGAGCCCATCTCCACCCTCTCGAACACCAGACGCACCTCATGCAAGTCCAGGGAAGGGCTCACAGCCAGGAGCAGCAGCAGCTGGGGGTGGTGCAGACGGCTACAAGGAAGAGGGCAGCTTATTGGGGTGTAGCCCAGTGCAGGGCCCCCCACGGGGAAAAGGGGGGTTGTACCAGCCATACAGCCGCTCCCGCTAACAGGAGGGGCCCCCATGGGGACGGGGCAGCAATCACTAATGGGGGGAGGGGGGTCCACAGGGCAGAGGGATTCGGAGGGGAAGGGCCCCCCAGGACCGGGATGCCCGTGTGAAGAAGCGGGACTGTTCTTAATGTTTCCTCTGAATAGTGTGGGGGTGCCTCAGTTTCCCCTAGGCATTTCCTAAGTCTCTAGGCGGTGGGGTAAGGGTGTATGATCATTGCAGAGCCCTAGAGGGCAGGTGTGTGCAGGGGTCTGGACACAGAGAATGGCCGACACCCTGTTTCCTGGCACCTGATGGCCTGGGCCCTTCCCCCCTGCAAGGTGAGAGCTAAAGGGTTGGAGAACAAAGGAATCCGGTGACCTCCTGGCCCAGGACAGGGTCAAAGCCCGGAGGAGGAGGGGCTGGGGGGAGTTTCAGTTTGGGGCTGGCTGGGACATGGAGTGAAGGGCAGACGGGGTTGTCTGGCTCACTGCCCCCCTCAAAATGGACCCAGCTGAGGGGTCCTGTTCTCTGCACCTACAAGCTCTGTGTTAGACCATGTTCCTGTCGTCTAATAAACCTTCTGTTTTCCCGGCTGGCTGAGAGTCACGTCTGACTGCGGAGTTGGGAGGCAGGACCCTCTGGCTTCCCCAGGACCCCGCCTGGGCAGACTCACTGTGGGAAGCGCACGGAGGGGCAGAGGATGCTGAATGCTCTGCGGTCAGACCCAGGAAGGTGGAAGCCGGGTGAGCTGTGTGTCCTGCAGACAGGCTGCTCACAGAGAGGAGACGGCCCCGGAGTCCTGCCTGGCTTCGTGGGGAGCAGTTCCAGAGCATCGCCCGGGGACGCCGTGACAGCCCGGGGCAGAGGGATTCGGGGGGGGGGTGCTACCTGCAGTGCTGTTGCTCTGCCACCAGCAAGTCCATGGGGCCGTGGGGCCTGCTGCCGGGGGGCTCTGGTTTCAGCCCTCGCACAGTGACGAACTGTCCCTTCCACAGGCAGCTGGTGGTAGAAAGGTGGGGTCAGCATCAGGGATCACCCTCCCACACACCCCATTCCCCCACTCTTACTTGCTCATGAGTGTGTAGGGCCCATTCTCATAGCTCCGGTCTGGCTCGGCCTGGGCCGGCAGCAGCTCATCCGGGTCTGCGATGGGGGTGACAGAGGCAAAACTGGGGCGCAGGGGGCCACTGGGGCACAGCTGTGTAGGGGGTACACAAGGGTGATCAGATGGGAGTACTCCCCATGGAGATCGGGTTACCCCCCATCCGGCCATACCAACCAAGCCCTAAACCTTTGAGCATCACACTGCCCTCACACCAGCCATTCAAAGACCCCGCCTACATGGGAACACCGCATCCCCCGGTCCCTTCAGGGACCCCTGCTACCAGGGAATGCCCCCTCCACCGATCCAAACAGAGACCCCTGTTTACCTGAAACCATCCCCCTGCTTACCTGGCCAAACCCCACCACAGGTCCCCTGCCGCTCCAACCTGTCCCAGAGCTGTCCAGAAACCTGTGGGGCAGGCTGAAAGTTAAACTTTTACCCACTAACCCCCTGCCCTGCCCTCCCCACCCCATTTTGGCACTTCACTGTGGCGGAGAGAGGAGGGGAGCATCTCTAAATAGCAGGGCCTGGAGTCACACGGGGTCTCAGAGACAGACACTACATGTTATAACCAGCCCCCGCCCCTGTGCTGCCCTCTTGAGGCTGGTTTCAGAGGGGTAGCCGTGTTAGTCTGTATCAGCAAAAACGAGGAGTCCTTGTGGCACCTTAGAGACTAACACATTTATTTGGGCATAAGCTTTCGTGGGCTAAAACCCACTTCATCGGATGCATGGAGTGGAACATACAGCAGGGAGGTATAAATCCACAGCATATGAAAAGATGGGAGTTGCCTTACCAAGTGGGGGTTCAGTACTAACGAGCCAATTCAATTAAGGTGGAAGTGGGCTAGTCTCAACAGTTGACAAGAACGGATGGAAGTCACTTTTGTGATGCTAATGAGGCCCATGTAATCAAGGTGGCCCATTTCAAACAGTTAACAAGAAGGTTAACAAAGCTCACAAACCGGGTAGAATTAGTGGGGGAAGCAAAAGTGGATGGGAATCTGGGAGGCAGTGACCATGAGTTGGTTGAGTTCAGGATCCTGACGCAGGGAAGAAAGGTAAGCAGCAGGATACGGACCCTGGACTTCAGGAAACAGACTTCGACTCCCTCAGGGAACGGATGGCCAGGATCCCCTGGGGGACTAACTTGAAGGGGAAAGGAGTCCAGGAGAGCTGGCTGTATTTCAAGGAATCCCTGTTGAGGTTACAGGGACAAACCATCCCAATGAGTCGAAAGAATAGTAAATATGGCAGGCGACCAGCTTGCCTTAATGGTGAAATCCTAGCGGATCTTAAACATAAAAAAGAAGCTTACAAGAAATAGAAGGTTGGACATATGACCAGGGAAGAGTATAAAAATATTGCTCGGGCATATAGGAATGTTATCAGGAGGGCCAAATCGCACCTGGAGCTGCAGCTAGCCAGAGATGTCAAGAGTAACAAGAAAGGTTTCTTCAGGTATGTTGGCAACAAGAAGAAAGCCAAGGAATGTGTGGGCCCCTTACTGAATGAGGGAGGCAACCTAGTGACAGAGGATGTGGAAAAAGCTAATGTACTCAATGCTTTTTTTGCCTCTGTTTTCACAAACAAGGTCAGCTCCCAGACTGCTGCGCTGGGCATCACAAAATGGGGAAGAGATGGCCAGCCCTCTGTGGAGATAGAGGTGGTTAGGGACTATTTAGAAAAGCTGGACGTGCACAAGTCCATGGGGCCGGACGAGTTGCATCCGAGAGTGCTGAAGGAATTGGCGGCTGTGATTGCAGAGCCATTGGCCATTATCTTTGAAAACTCGTGGCGAACCGGGGAAGTCCCGGATGACTGGAAAAAGGCTAATGTAGTGCCAATCTTTAAAAAAGGGAAGGAGGAGGATCCTGGGAACTACAGGCCAGTCAGCCTCACTTCAGTCCCTGGAAAAATCATGGAGCAGGTCCTCAGAGAATCAATCCTGAAGCACTTGCATGAGAGGAAAGTGATCAGGAACAGCCAGCATGGATTCACCAAGGGAAGGTCATGCCTGACTAATCTAATCGCCTTTTATGATGAGATTACTGGTTCTGTGGATGAAGGGAAAGCAGTGGATGTATTGTTTCTTGACTTTAGCAAAGCTTTTGACACGGTCTCCCACAGTATTCTTGTCAGCAAGTTAAGGAAGTATGGGCTGGATGAATGCACTACAAGGTGGGTAGAAAGCTGGCTAGATTGTCGGGCTCAACGGGTAGTGATCAATGGCTCCATATCTAGTTGGCAGCCGGTATCAAGTGGAGTGCCCCAAGGGTCGGTCCTGGGGCCGGTTTTGTTCAATATCTTCATAAATGATCTGGAGGATGGTGTGGATTGCACTCTCAGCAAATTTGGGGATGATACTAAACTGGGAGGAGTGGTAGATACGCTGGAGGGCAGGGATAGGATACAGAAAGACCTAGACAAATTGGAGGATTGGGCCAAAAGAAATCTGATGAGGTTCAATAAGAATAAGTGCAGGGTCCTGCACTTAGGACGGAAGAACCCAATGCACAGCTACAGACTAGGGACCGAATGGCTAGGCAGCAGTTCTGCGGAAAAGGACCTAGGGGTGACAGTGGACGAGAAGCTGGCTATGAGTCAGCAGTGTGCCCTTGTTGCCAAGAAGGCCAATGGCATTTTGGGATGTATAAGTAGGGGCATAGCGAGCAGATCGAGGGACGTGATCGTTCCCCTCTATTCAACATTGGTGAGGCCTCATCTGGAGTACTGTGTCCAGTTTTGGGCCCCACACTTCAAGAAGGATGTGGATAAATTGGAGAGAGTCCAGCGAAGGGCAACAAAAATGATTAGGGGACTGGAACACATGAGTTATGAGGAGAGGCTGAGGGAACTGGGATTGTTTAGCCTGCAGAAAAGAAGAATGAGGGGGGATTTGATAGCTGCTTTCAACTACCTGAAAGGGGGTTCCAAAGAGGATGGCTCTAGACTGTTCTCAATGGTAGCAGATGACAGAACGAGGAGTAATGGTCTCAAGTTGCAGTGGGGGAGGTTTAGATTGGATATTAGGAAAAACTTTTTCACTAAGAGGGTGGTGAAACACTGGAATGTGTTACCTAGGGAGGTGGTAGAATCTCCTTCCTTAGAGGTTTTTAAGGTCAGGCTTGACAAAGCCCTGGCTGGGATGATTTAACTGGGAATTGGTCCTGCTTTGAGCAGGGGGTTGGACTAGATGACCTTCTGGGGTCCCTTCCAACCCTGATATTCTATGATTCTATGATTCTAAGGTCTGGGTATCAGCAGGGGAAAATTAGTTTTCGTAGTGATCCATCCACTCTTGAGGCTGTTTCATGCCACTAAATAAAAATAGGGTTCCCGCTCCCCAAGAATGCAATGCATCCCCGTGACATGATCAGATAGGACTGTGGCCTGTGAGATTGCGGGTCCCATCATGCAATGCTCCATCTCCATGGGAGTGGACAGGGCGTGGCTCTGTGCTATAGTTCCCCGCATGCGACACACCATCTTTAGCCCAGCAACCAAGACGCTCCCTATCCACTCATGTCAAGATAGAGCATCACATGCTGGACATATAGTCTCATCAGAGCAGTGCATGCTGGGGATGGTAACCTCATGCGCTACCTCCCATCCACTCACATCAAGATGGCTGCTGGGATCAAGATGGAGCAATGCATGCTGGGAGCTGCTGCAGGGTCGGAACCCAAGCTCTGTGGGGAGGGGTCTTACCAGAAGGAGGCAGAGAGCAGCGAGGACAAGGAGGAGAAGGAGGAACGCAGGCTGCGTGGCGAGCCCCCTACTCTGCTGGAAAGCGTCTGCGTGGCTCCCTGCTCCCCGTGCTGAGTCAGCCCCACCATTCGGGCACGGCACTGCTGAATGAATGCCAGCACCTGGGGGAGGGGACAACAGGGAGACGATTCAGGCTAAGCTCCTTATCCCATACAGAGGCCCCCAGTGCTTAATTTGTGCCATGTCTTGCCAGGGCTGAGCACCGGCACCTCCGGTCCTGGCGGTTCAGAGCCTCCGGCGCCTCCAGTCCTGGCAGTTCAGAGCCCCCGGCGCCTGTGGGCTTCCTGCATCAGTTGTGAATATATAAAAATTGCTTGAGCCCAGGTACCTCTTTCATTACAAATTAAGCATTGGAGACCCTCCCACCTCAATCGCACAGGTACCTCGGCATTCTGGTCACTCCCAGCTTGTTCGGCCCAGTCCTGGGGGGTCCTGCCCTGCTGATCATGGAGTCTCAGGTCACCTCCCGCCTCCAGGACTTGGGCGAAGAGGGGCCGCTGGCAGGAGAAGGCGGCAGCATGGACAGGGGTGCTGCCATCATAACACCGGCTGGGGAAGGAAGTGCACGGGACAGGTGTTAGGATGAGAATGGGAGGCACAGCCGAGACCACAGGGCAACAAGGGAAGATTTTCCCAGTCTGGCTTGGGAGAATGGGATCCAGAGCCTTTCCAGGGTGCCAGCTCCGATCTGGCCCCAGGTAGGGGGCTGGTTGGCTCAGAGGGAGGGGAATGGGATGTGGGAACTTTCCTCTCCCAGGTCACTGGCTCCACCATGAGGGCCACTCACTGGTTGGGATCTGCTCTGAACCGGAGGAAGAGCCGGGCGACCACAGTGTGTCCCAGCAGTGCAGCAACGAAGAGGCCTGTCTGTCCAGCTGTGTTTTGGCCATCCACGTCCACCCCTAAGGAGGCAGGCACAAAGATCACCCACAGAGCACTACACGCTGGGCCCATGGTCTCTCGGGGCCAGGGTGGATTCACTGAGGGGCTTTACCTCTCTTCAGCAGCTTCTTGGCCTTCCTGAGCCTGCCCTCAGTCGCGTGCAGGTGTAACTGCCCCGCCAGGGAGCCCGGCTCGGGGACAGAGCCCAGGCTGGTGGGGCAGCATGGCGGAAGCACAGGGGGCTTCGGCATTGCTCTAGAAAGAGGGAGAGGCAGAGGGGAGGTTACCAGAGCTGGCTGTACTGAAGGGAGGAGGGGCGTCACCCGACAGTGCTGCCTGTTTCACACACCCCAGGGTTCCCCTTGGGGTACGCTGAGGATCGGTGCGCTCAGTGGGTGGCTTTCCGCCAGTGCTCCTGCCCTCTCTCCCCCACGGAAGGGTGATCGGCCACGTCCGAACACACTAAGCTCTTGCCCACTCTTGGCATGACCCCCCCCCACACCATGCTTCCCCCCCAGGCAGGGTCCCAGTGCTCTCAACCCATTAATCCCTGCCCCGGGGGTCGCTCTCCCCCCATGCCGGGCTGGGCGGCCATAGCGGAGCAAACCAAACTCTCCTCCACCCTTGGCTTGACCACAGTCCCCCCCAGCCGACCTGTGGGCTAAAGGGCCTCCCCACGGCAGGCGGGGACGGAGTGACCCAACTAGCTCCCGGAGTGGGGGGGAGGGGGCGTCACAGTGGCCCACTCGCCCCCTTTCACGCCCGGCGGCCATATTGGTGCGACCCCAACGCCCGCCCCCCTGTGGCATGGCCACCGCCCCCGTGCCGAAGTTTTCCCTACCCCGGGCGGCAGGGGGGGAGCGTATCACTTCACGTGCCCCATGGCCGCCCTCCTGAGGGGGGAGCTCTCGCCCCGCCGTGGGGTGGGCGGCCATTTTGGAGCAATGCCGTGGGTTGATGCCGTGGGGTGGGCGGCCATTTTGGAGCAATGCCGTGGGTTGATGCCGTGGGGTGGGCGGCCATTTTGGAGCAATGCCGTGGGTTGATGCCGTGGGGTGGGCGGCCATTTTGGAGCAATGCCGTGGGTTGATGCCGTGGGGTGGGCGGCCATTTTGGAGCAATGCCGTGGGTTGATGCCGTGGGGTGGGCGGCCATTTTGGAGCAATGCCGTGGGTTGATGCCGTGGGGTGGGCGGCCATTTTGGAGCAATGCCATGGGTTGATGCCGTGGGGTGGGCGGCCATTTTGGAGCAATGCCGTGGGTCGATGCCGTGGGGTGGGCGGCCATTTTGGGGCGAGGCCGTGGGGTGGGCGGCCATTTTGGAGCAATGCCGTGGGTCGATGCCGTGGGGTGGGCGGCCATTTTGGGTCGATGCCGTGGGGTGGGCGGCCATTTTGGGGCCCACTGAAGTCTTGCCCCCCTTGGCGTGACTGCGCCCCGCCCCCCCAGGGCAGCCCCTGCCCCCCGTGCTGCAGCCCACTCCCTCCCCCACAGGGTGCGAAAGGCCCCCCGGGGGCAGGCAGCACCTGGGGCGGGCACTGAGGGAGGACCCCAAGAAATAAGTCGGGGGGCCGCGAAAGCCCGAGCCGCTGTCACTGCGCATGCGCGAGGGGGAAAAACGGGAGGGGGCGAGGGCTGGGGCAGGGGGCCACCTGCGCTGTGATTGGCTGAGAGAGCCGCGGGGGGCGGGGCCCAACGGCTGCCCCGGCGCGAGGAGCGGGCAAAAGGCGGCCGCGGCCGGGCTCGCGCTGTAGCCGTTGGCGCCTCAGCCCCGCCCGCCCCGCCCCCGGTTCAGGGTTGTGGGGCCGGACCCCGCGGCCCCGCCATGGGGCCAGCTCCCGGGGGCGGGTCATTGTGGGCCCGGGGCCGCCCCCCGCCGGCCTTGTGACCGGCAGAGAGCCTGGGACCGCAGGGCGACGTGGGCGGGGGCTGGAGTGGGGGGCTGGGGGAGCTCTGGGGTCAGGGCTGGGGCAGAGGGTCCAGCCCCGGGGTGGGGCAGTGAGGGCTCTGGGGTACAGCGGGGTTTGGGCGGAGGGGGTTGGAGTGGGGGGCTCAGGGCAGTGGCAGAGGGTTGGAGTGCAGGGGGTGGGGGAGGCTCAGGGCTGGGGCAGAGGGTTGGAGTGCAGGGGCGTCTGGCCCTGGGGTACAGCGGGGTTTGGGCGGAGGGGGTTGGAGTGGGGGGCTCAGAGCTGGGGATGAGGGTGGGGGCTCAGGGCTGGGGTCAGAGGGGTGAGGGCTGTGGGGTGGGGATGGTGGGGCTCAGGGCTGGGGCAGAGGGTTGGAGTGCAGGGGGGTCTGGCCCTGGGGTACAGCGGGGTTTGGGCGGAGGGGGTTGGAGTGGGGGGCTCAGGGCTGGGGTCAGAGGGGTGGGGGGTGAGGGCTGTGGGGTGGGGATGGTGGGGCTCAGGGCAGTGGCAGAGGGTTGGAGTGCAGGGGGTGGGGGCTGGGGTTGGGGTGGGGGAGGCTCGGGGCTGGGGCAGAGGGTTGGAGTGCAGGGGGGTCTGGCCCTGGGGTACAGCGGGGTTGGGGTGGAGATGTGACGAAGTGGGACTGTTCTTAATGTTTCCTCTGAACATTGTGGGGGTGCCTCAGTTTCCCCTAGGCAGTTCTTAAGTCTCTAGGGGGTGGGATAAGGGTGTATGATCATTGCAGAGCTCTGCAGGGCAGGTGTGTGCAGGGGTCTGGACACAGAGAATGGCCGACACCCTGTTTCCTGGCCACTGATGGCCTGGGCCCTTCCCCCCTGCAAGGTGAGAGCTAAAGGGTTGGAGAACAAAGGAATCCGGTGACCTCCTGGCCTGGGAAAGGGACAAAGCCCAGAGGAGGAGGGGCTGGAGGGAGTGTCAGTTTGGGGCTGGCTGGGACATGGAGTGAAGGGCAGACGGGGTTGTCTGGCTCACTGCCCCCCAAAATGGACCCAGCTGAGGGGTCCTGTTCTCTGCACCTACAAGCTCTGTGTTAGACCATGTTCTTGTCATCTAATAAACCTTCTGTTTTCCTGGCTGGCTGAGAGTCCCGTCTGACTGCGAAGTTGGGGGGCCGGACCCTCTGGCTTCCCCAGAACCCCACCTGAGCGGACTCGCTGTGGGAAGCACACGGAGGGGCAGAGAATGCTGAATGCTCCGAGGTCAGACCCAGGAAGGTGGAAGCTGGGTGAGCTGTGTGTCCAGAATACAGGCTGCTCACAGAAAGGAGACTTCCCCAGAGTCCTGCCTGGCTTCATGGGGAGCAGCTCCAGAGCATCGCCCAGGGACTCCGTGACAGGGGGGTGAGGGGTTTGGGGTGGGAGGGGTAGAGTGTTGGGGTGTGTGGGGGGTTCCGGCCCTGGGGTGGCTCAGGGTGGGGGGGATCTGGGGGCGGGGCTGGGGCAGAGAGTTGTGGTGTGGGGGGGGTGAAGGCTCTGGGGTGGGGCAGGGCTGGGGATGAGGGCGTTGGAGTGCAGGGGCTCAGGGCTGTGGCAGTGGGTTGGGGGGCGGGGCTGGGGGGCTGTCACGGAGTGTGGGGGAGTCCAGGCCCTGCACCCCTCTTCCTGGGATTCCCTGAGACTCTCAGCCAGCCAGTAAAACGGAAGGTTTATTGCACCACAGGAACACAGTCCAAAACAGAGCTTGTGGGTACACCCAGGACCCCTCAGTCAAGTCCTTCTGGAGGAGCAGGGAGCTCAGACCCCAGCCCTGGGGTTCCCTGCGTTCCTCCACCCAGCCCCAAACTGAAACTAAACCCCCCCAGCAGGCCCCGTCCTGCAGCCTCTGTTCACATTCCTGGGCAGAGGTGTCACCTCCCCCTCCCGGCTGAGGTGACAGGCTCTCAGGTCTCCCCTCCCCAGGGCACAGTCCCAGGTCAACACTCCCCCCTCCCTGCTGCCTCACATCCTCACAGGGGCCACTCGCGCCAGCCCTGTGACTTGCGGGGGCATGGCACAACCCCGGTATCCCCTAGCGGGCCAAGCCGTGCACACCCTCACTGCCAGCACACGCCTGCCTGGCCCCGAGCTCGCCCCTGCTGCCAGGGCCATGCTGTGCAGCCAGACCCCCCAAGTCGTGGGCTTCAGGGGGGGCCAGCCCTGGCTGCCCAGATGGCTGCCTGGTGGCACTAGCTTGGTGGGGCGGAGTCACACCCTAGAGAAGCAGGCGGGGGGACAACCTGCTCCCTGCCGGATTACTGGGGCTTGGCAGTGGGTTCGCTCCTGGAGCGGCTCATGTCACAGCTGCCAGGGCCCGAGGGGCTTTATCCAGGCTGGGAGCGCCGGGCTGGCTGGGAAAGGAGCCCCAGGGGAAAGCCGGACATCGGTCAGGCACAGAGGCATTGGCCTGGGTGGGTGCCACCGAGCGGGGGATAGAGCGAGATGGCAACGTACAGGGATCGGGTGTTGAAATCCAGGCTCCCCCGGCCACGGGGCCAGCACTGGCGCCAGCGAGGGCTTCGCGGACTTGCTGCTGCCAAGCACTCGAGAGCAGAGAGGACTTGGCACCAGGCCCAGAGAGCAGGGGTGCGCCAGCCACGCCCGCACAGGACGGGGCCACCCCCCAGCTCCCAGAGTCCCCTGTGCAGCTCTCCCTCACTCCCCCACAGCTCGCAGTCAGCAGCGGGGCTGGGTCAGGATGGGACAGCCGGGCAGAGCCGAAGGGACCCAATGCAGCAGCCTCCCACAGGGGAAAATGAAAGTGGCTGCTCAGCCCGGGGTCATCAAGACTGAAGAGAGGGAGGGAACTGGGCTGCCGGGGCCACTTTTGCTTTCCCTTCGCCTGAGCCCAGCTGGGAACGGGATCAGCGACAGCACAGAGGTTCGGGGTGCGGCCGCAGGGACGCGGCCCCAGTGCTGATGAGAGAGCACCGGCTGCCCCATGAGTGAGTTGGGGGTGGGACACGGGGCCTTTCCCCTCCCGGGGGCGCTAGCTCGGATCCAGCTGCAGGGCAGGGAGCTGGGGGACAGGGTGGGAATGGGGCTGGTACTGGGTTAGGCTCACCGCTCTCCTCTCCCCCCACAGGCTCTACCGTTGCTCTCCTGCTCCTCACCCAGCTCGGCTCCCTGCGGGGGCTGGGGTCAGGTACGTACAGCTCGCCCAGCCATGGGGACCCCCGGATGCAGCCCCCCGCTCACCCCCTCTCTCATTGCAGACAAGCTGCCTATGGAGCTGCCCGCGACCTCGGAGGCTGTGCTGGGGGGCACGGCGGTGCTGAACTGCACCTACCCGCCTGTGGCGGACCTGATCCTGTACTGGACCCGGCTGGGGCTGGACAGCGAGAGGAACGTCTACACCTACTACCAAGGGGAACACCTGGCCTCATATGACGACCCGGCCTATCGGGGCCGTGCCACTGTCCCAGCTGGGCAGCCCAGGCGTGGGAACGGGGCCCTCCGGCTACACAACGTGACGCTGGCTGACGAGGGCAGGTACCGGTGCCGGGTAAAGAGCAACCGCGGCATGGGCATAAGGGAGACGGAGCTTCAGCTCACAGGTAAATGGGACACAGGGCCTTTCCCCTCCACGGGTGGGGAATGGCATATGGGGTCTGTCCCCCCTCAGGGGTGCCGGCTCTGATCTGGCCCCATGTCGGGGGACAGGCTGGCTCACAGGAGTGGGAAATGGAGCACAGGGGGTTCTTATCCAGCCCTGCGACTGGGCAGCATCTGTCTTTAATACAGTGCACAGGTCAGACCAATGGTCCATCTAGCCCCATATCCTCTGTGACAGGCGCTTCAGAGAAATGAACAAAACGGGCAATTAGCGTGGGTCCATCCCTGTCGTCCACTCCCGTCCTGGCTTCCAGCACTCAGAGGCTAGGCACTCTCAGAGCAGGGGGCTGCGTCCCTCCCCAGCCTGGCTAATAGCCAGTGATGGACCCCTCCTCCAGGAACTTAGCTAGCTCTTTGTTGAACCCCGTTATAGTTTTGGCCCTCACAACATCCCCTAGCACAGAGTTCCCCAGGCTGTCCGGGCATTGGGTGAAGAAATGCTTCCTTGTGTTTGTGTTAAACCTGCTGCCGATTAATGTCGTTGGGTGACCCCGAGTTCTTGTGTTACGAGGAATAAATAAAACTAACTTTCTCCACACCAGCCATGATTTTATAGCCCTCTCTCTCTTTTCCAAGCTGGACAGCCCCAGTCTTACTAATCTCTCCTCATACAGCAGCTATTCCATGCCCCTAATCATTGTTGTTGCCCCTTTCTATACCTTTTCCAATTCCAATGTATCTGTTTTGAGTTGGGGTGCCCAGAGCTGCACCCAGTGTTCAAGACGTGGGCATACCAGGGATTTATATGGAGGCAATATGATATTTTCGATCTTATTATCTCTCCCTTTCCTAATGGTTCCTAATATAGTTCGCTTTTTTTTGACTGCAGCTGCACATTGCGTGGGTGTTTTCAAAGAACTCTCCACAATGACACCAAGATCTCTCTTGAGTGAGAACAGCTCATGTAGACCCCCTCCTTTTCACGTGGCTCTTACCCACAGGTCCCTATCGTCTATCCTGGCTCCAGCCCAAGCCCTGCTCCCCCTCCCTGCAGAACGTGACACTGACATGCCTCGCAGAGGGCGGCTACCCCCTGGCCACCGTCACCATCCGCGACAGCACTGGCAGGGACTATGGGGCCAGGACACTGGCAGCCAAGGACCCCCAGGGGCTATATAGCGCTGCCCACACAGCTGACGTGCCCTGCTCCCCCACCGCCAGCTACACCTGCATCGTCAACACCACCTTCCACCAGCAGAACCGCACCGGGATGCTTGGCCTGGAAGGTGAGGACCCAGGAATCTGGGGGGGCAGGAGGGGGTTGAGGGAGCCTCGCCTGCTGGGCCAGACCCTGCCAGTGACTTGGCCATGGTTTTGTCTCCCCAGAGCCGCAGCCGGCATGGAAGGGCTGGTCCGGCGTTGGTGTTGGCATTGGCTTGGCGGTGTTAGTGCTGGTGAGCGGAGCACTCTGGGTAAGCGCCCCCCCACTCCTGACTCACTCCTGCGGCACTCTGGGGGCCTCACGCACCCACAGGCCTTGTCTTTCCTTCCTGCAGGTTCGGCAGCAGAGGAGGAAGGTGAGATGGGGCCATATTTCACTCCCCCTGGCCCTGAGCCAGCCAGTCCCCTGCCCCATGGCCAAAAGGGAGCTGGCGCCCCCTGGAGGGGAACGGCCCCGGGTCCCATGCCCCGTCCCCTGAGCCAGCCTGTCCCCCCCTGGGGCCGGATAACGGCCCCGGCTCCCATGCCCCGTCCCCTGAGCCAGCCTGTCCCCCCCTGGGGCCGGATAACGGCCCCGGCTCCCATGCCCCGTCCCCTGAGCCAGCCTGTCCCCCCCTGGGGCCGGATAACGGCCCCGGCTCCCATGCTCCGTCCCCTGAGCCAGCCTGTCCCCCCTGGGGCTGGGTGGGAGCTGGCGCCCCCTGGAGGGGAACGGCCCCAGCTCCCATGCCCCGTCCCCTGAGCCAGCCTGTCCCCCCTGGGGCCGGATAACGGCCCCGGGTCCCATGCCCCGTCCCCTGAGCCAGCCTGTCCCCCCTTGGGGCTGGGTGGGAGCTGGCGCCCCCTGGAGAACGGCCCCAGCTGTCACACTGAGCAGGGGAAGGCAGGGCCATGACAGTCTGTGTTGCTCTGACAGAGGCAGAAGCACTGGGAACCCCACCCCCCAAGGGAGGCAGATCCAGCCTGGGAAGAGGCCCTGTTGGAGGGCACCGTCCCCACCTGCACGAGGATGGGGGACACACCAGACACCCTCCAGGAGCCACCCCCACCTAGCAAACGTCTCGCAACGCACTAGTCGGGTCACTGAGCTCTGCCCCACACCAAGCCCTGGTGTGACGAAGTGGGACTGTTCTTAATGTTTCCTCTGAATATTGTACAGGTGCCTCAGTTTCTCCTAGGCAGTTCGTAAGTCTCTAGGGGGTGGGGTAAGGCAGGGGGTGTGATTGTTGCAAAGGGCCAGGGTCCATAGATGGCCGACACTCTGTCTCCTGGCCACTGATGTCCTGGCCACTTCCCCCCTGCAAGGTGAGAGCTAAAGGGTTGGAGAACAAAGGAATCCGGTGACCTTCTGGCCCCGGAAAGGGACAAAGCCCAGAGGAGGGGGGGCTGGAGGGAGTTTCAGTTTGGGGCTGGCTGGGGACGAGGAGTGAAGGGCAGACGGGGTTGTCTGGCTCACTGCCCCCCAAAATGGATCCAGCTGAGGGGTCCTGTTCTCTGCACCTACAAGCTCTGTGTTAGACCATGTTCCTGTCGTCTAATAAACCTCCTGTTTCCCTGGCTGGCGGAGAGTCATGTCTGACTGCGGAGTTGAGGGGCAGGACCCTCTGGCCCCCCTAGGACCCCGCTTGAGCGGACTCACTGTGGGAAGCGCCCGGAGGGGCAGAGGAGGCTGAATGCTCTGAGGTCAGACACTGGAAGGTGGAGCCGGGTGAGCTGTGTGTCCTGCAGACAGGCTGCTCCCCGAGAGGAGACTTCCCCAGAGTCCTGCCCGGCTCCGGAGGGAGCAGTTCCAGAGCATCGCCCAGGGCCTCCGTGACACCTGGGCCCAGCAGTGCCTAGCAGCCCCCTGCAGCTCGGGGCGGACAGAGGGACTAGAGCAGGGAGTGCTGGGAGCCAGGATGCCTGGGTTCACTTCCTGACGGGCTGATACGGTTTCCCCCTTCACGGGGCTGGAGCTGAGCTCGGCATCACTACCCAGCCCCACCCCACTGGGCCCCCGTTCAGTCAATAAACACGGCTTTGGAAGGGGGAAACACTACAATACCCATCTGCGGAAGTGAAGAAACAGATTGACAGAGCCAGAAGAGTTCCCAGAAGTCACCTACTACAGGACAGGCCCAACAAAGAAAATAACAGAACGCCGCTAGCCGTCACCTTCAGCCCCCAACTAAAACCTCTCCAACGCATCATCAAGGATCTACAACCTATCCTGAAGGACGACCCATCACTCTCACAGATCTTGGGAGACAGGCCAGTCCTTGCCTACAGACAGCCCCGCAACCTGAAGCAAATACTCACCAGCAAGCACATACCACACAACAGAACCACTAACCCAGGAACCTATCCTTGCAACAAAGCCCGTTGCCAATTGTGCCCACATATCTATTCAGGGGACACCATCACAGGGCCTAATCACATCAGCCACACTATCAGAGGCTCGTTCACCTGCGCATCCACCAACGTGATCTATGCCATCATGTGCCCGCAATGCCCCTCTGCCATGTACATCGGCCAAACCGGACAGTCTCTATGCAAAAGAATAAATGGACACAAATCCGATGTCAAGAATTATAACATTCATAAACCAGTCGGAGAACACTTCAATCTCTCTGGTCATGCAATCACAGACATGAAAGTTGCGATATTACAACAGAAAAACTTCAAATCCAGACTCCAGCGAGAAACTGCTGAATTGGAATTCATTTGCAAATTGGATACAATTAACTTAGGCTTGAATAGAGACTGGGAGTGGCTAAGCCATTATGCAAAGTAACCTATTTCCCCTTGTTTTCCTAACCCCCCCGACCCCCCCTTCCTCAGACGTTCTTGTTAAACCCTGGATTTGTGCTGGAAATGGCCCACCTTGATTATCATACACATTGTATCATACGCTTTACATAAGCTATTACCAGCAGGAGAGTGGGGTGGGGAGAGAAAACCTTTTGTAGTGGTAAACACCCATTGTTTCATGTTCTCTATGTGTACAAATCTCCCCACTGTATTTTCCACAGTGAGCATCCGGTGCAGCGAGCTGTAGCTCAGGCGAGCTCATGCTCCAATAAATGTGTTAGTCTCTAAGGTGCCACAAGTCCTCCTGTTCTTTTTGCGGATACAGACGAACAGGGCTGCTCCTCTGAAACCAGGAGGTGAGATGATTTGCTTTTATTGGGCAGGCAGTGGCAGAATCATTGGGGGTTCCCACTTCCAGAGGGTTGCTGGGAGTAGGGGGTGGGGGCTATGGACAGGAGTGTCCCGTACCACCCCCCCGCCCTCCCTGAGCCTAGCTGGGTAAGTCAGGCCCCAATTCCCCCCTCCCAGAATCCCTCAGGGCAGGGTGGGAGGCGACAGGCTGACTGACTCAGGCCAAGGCCCCCCACTCCCACAGTCTCTGGGGGAAAGAGCAGGACGGGTTGTGGGGGGCAGCGGTTCTCTCGGACGCCGGGGTTCCTCAGGGGCGGCGCTGCAGGCGCCTCCAGAGCTCCTGGCGGAGGAGGTCCCGCTCTTTGCGGGTGCCCTGCAGCACGCTCTGGTTCTCCTGGGCCCGGCGCACCAGGTACGGCAGCACGTCCTCCACCGCCCCGTAGGGGATCGACTTGTAGATGGCGTACCCAGCTTGGCCTGCAGGAGAGAGACGGTCAGCAGGGGGCGCCGCGTGCTGTGAGGGGGGGGCGCCGCGCGCTGTGAGGGGGGGACAGCGGGGGGGCGCTGCGCGCTGTGAGGGGGGGGCGCCGCGCGCTGTGAGGGGGGGCAGCGGGGGGGGCGCTGCGCGCTGTGAGGGGGGGCAGCAGGGGGGCTCTGTGTGCGCGGGGGGGGCACGTGCTGTCAGGGGGCCGCGGGGGGCATGTACCCAAGGCCAGGGAGACGTGGTCACACATGCCCAGCAGCTGCCCGAAGCAGACGGCCCCTCCGTCCTTGGCAATGCCCAGCTCCTCCATCCTGTAAGGGGACCCGGATTAGGCCTCTGACCCCCTGCCCCTCCTTTGCCCTCACCCCCCCCCCTGCTTCCACGCCAGGCAGGAGGGAGCCCTGCCCGCTGGAGGGTAACCGCAGGGCCTGCCCCCCACCCCACCCCACCCCACCGACCTGCGGACGGTGTGGCTGACAGAGGCCTCGTTGTGGCTGGCCACAATTAGCTGGCACCGCTGCCCGTCCCGAGCCACCAGCTCCAGCAGCAGGTCCAGGCAGCGCTCGTAGCTGCAACACAGAGCACCAGCGTGGGCCCGGGCCCCGGGCCTCCCGCGCCCCAAGCTCGCCCAGCGCCGGCCCGGGCCTCCCGCGCCCCAAGCTCGCCCAGCGCCGGCCCGGGCCTCCCGCGCCCCAAGCTCGCCCAGCGCCGGCCCGGGCCTCCCGCGCCCCAAGCTCGCCCAGCGCCGGCCCGGGCCTCCCGCGCCCCAAGCTCGCCCAGCGCCGGCCCGGGCCTCCCGCGCCCTCAACCTTGCCCCCCCCCCC
This sequence comes from Lepidochelys olivacea, assembly GCF_965140295.1. Lineage (NCBI taxonomy): Eukaryota > Metazoa > Chordata > Testudines > Cheloniidae > Lepidochelys > Lepidochelys olivacea. The sequence continues at coordinate 45,909 of NW_028181947.1, read as the reverse complement.
CGGATCATTGCTCCACCCGTTCAGCATGAGACCCAGGTGTCCTGCACCCCACCACACATGCATGCAAACCATGGGGTCACCACAGGCCCCCCAGCTTCCTGTTGGGATCAAGGTGGCAGAGGCCGGGGGGAGCCAGGTGTCCAACCCCCTCTCCCACTCACCTGTGGTTGGTGGCCTCCCAGGTGGGGTGCAGGGGGTCAGGGTATCCCCGCTCCCGCGCCAGCCGCCGCTCCTGCTCCAAGTAGGCCCCACGCACCAGCTTCACCCCGAAACAGAAGCCCCGACGCTTGGCCAGCGCCGCGTCCGCACCGAGCCGCGCCAGGCAGTCCTGTGAGAGAGCAGCGCCGGGCTCGGGGGGGGCTTGGGGGGAGGCCGGCTGTGGGGTACAGGCCGGGGGCCGTGGGGGAGGCTGGCCCGGGGGTGCAGGCCGGGGTGGGGGTACCTGCAGGTAACACTGGTAGGTGTTCCACACCCAGGGCTGGGTGCGATTCCAACGCCCCATCAGAGCCAGGGTGACAAGCGTCAGCGCGGGGTTCACGTAGGTGTACTCGGCGTCCACCAGCACCCGCACACCCGCCTCCACCGCCCGCTGGGGAGAGACACCGTCAGACCCCCAGTACCCGCACACCCGCCTCCGCTGGGGAGAGACACTGTCAGACCCCCGGTACCCGCCTCCGCCGCCCGCTGGGGAGAGACACCGTCAGAGCCCCGGTACCCGCCTCCACCGCCCGCTGGGGAGAGACACCGTGAGACCCCCGGTACCCGCCTCCGCCGCCCGCTGGGGAGAGACACCGTCAGACCCCCGGTACCCGCCTCTGCCGCCCGCTGGGGAGAGACACAGTCAGATCCCCGGTACCTGCCTCCACCGCCCGCTGGGGAGAGACACAGTCAGACCCCTGGCACCCGCCCGCTGGGGGAGACACCATCAGACCCCCAGTACCCGCCTCCGCCGCCCGCTGGAGAAAGACACCGTCAGACCCCCGGTACCCGCACACCCGCCTCCGCCGCCCGCTGGGGCAAGACACAGTCAGACCCCCGGTACCCGCCTCCACCGCCCGCTGGGGAGAGACACCGTCAAACCCCCGGTACCCGCCTCCACCACCCGCTGGGGAGAGAGACAGTCAGACCCCTGGCACCCGTCCGCTGGGGGAAACACCGTCAGACCCCCGGTACCCGCCTCCGCTGCCCGCTGGGGAGAGACACCGTGAGACCCCCGGTACCCCTGGTACCCGCCTCCACCGCCCGCTGGGGGGAGACACCGTCAGACCTCCGGTACCCGCCTCCGCTGCCCGCTGGGGAGAGACACCGTGAGACCCCCGGTACCCCTGGTACCCGCCTCCGCCGCCCGCTGGGGAGAGACACCGTGAGACCCCCGGTACCCGCCCGCTGGGGGAGACACAGTCAGACCCCTGGTACCCTCCTCCACCACCCGCTAGGGAGAGACACCGTCAGACCCCTGGTACCCTCCTCCACCACCCGCTGGGGGGAGACACAGTCAGACCCCTGGCACCTGCCCGCTGGGGGAGACACAGTCAGACCCCTGGTACCCTCCTCCACCACCCGCTAGGGAGAGACACCGTCAGACCCCTGGCACCCGCCCGCTGGGGGAGACACCGTCAGACCCCCAGTACCCGCCTCCGCCGCCCGCTGGGGGGAGACACCATCAGACCCCTGGTACCCGCACACCCGCCTCCGCCGCCCGCTGGGGAGAGACACCGTCAGACCCCTGGTACCCGCTTCCACCGCCCGCTGGGGGGAGACACAGTCAGACCCCTGGCACCTGCCCGCTGGGGGAGACACAGTCAGACCCCTGGGACTCCTGGCACCCGCCCGCCTCCACCGCCTGTTGGGGGAGACAGCCTGACCCCGTCCGACCCCCAGGACCTCCATTGGCCCGACATGTTGAGACCCACCAAGTGACAGACCCCACCCGTTGCAGCCCCCAACTCCTGGGCGCGGCCCCAGCTCTCTGACCTGGGTGACCCCGTCCAGCCGCAGCAGGGAGGCCTGGAGGTGCCGGTTCTCGGCGGGGCTCAGGCCGGAGAAGTTCGCCTCCTGGGGGCAGCGTTAGGGGGAGGGTTGGTCCAGCTCTAAGGAATCCGCACCCGCGTCTGCACAGGGTCACCTGGGGGTGGGGCGGGGCAGGGCGGGCCCCCGATGGGGGGCTCAGGGGGGCGAGCTGAGCCCCTCCGGCCTGGCCCCAGAGCCCCTGGGACTGGCAGATGCTGCGTGGTCCCGGCTGGCCCCGAGACCTTGCGGGGGGAGAGATCCTGGCTGGGGCTAAAGAGTGGGGGGAGCAGGGTGGGGCAGGGGCCCTGGCGTCACACTCAGGGCCTGGCTAAAGGCCGGGACCAAGCCAGCCCCCCATGTCTCAGTGATGGGGCCACCCTAGGGGCAGGACTGGGGGCGAGGGGACACCACTGACCTCTCCACCCATCACGGCCGCAAGCCTGTCCGTGCTCAGCTCCGACCTCCCCCCCGGCTCCTCCAGCTGCAACGACACCGTCCTCTGGGGGGGAAACGGGGGGGAGTCAGGGGCACCCCTATCCTGCCCCCAGCACTCCCTCAGCCCCATCCTGCTTCCTGCTCCCCTCCCTCCCCCTAGTCAGTGGGCTCTCCGCCCCCCACCCCAGCCTGCAAGCAGATTGGCATGGGCAGCAATGAGGGGACCCAGGCGTCCGGGACCCAGCCCCTCAAGTCCCCATTGGCATGGAGCAGAGTCCCAAGCTTCCTGCCTCTTTTGCTCCCAAATCTCCCGACAAAAGGGGGCGTCGGGAGCCCCCCCCCGGTACTCACACAGAGCCAGGCGCTCATCAGGGCCGTCACCTTCAGCTGCATCATGGGCTGGGGTCCCCCCTGGGCCGAGAGCCCCACGCAGCCGAGCACGGCCCCCCGGTTCCCCTCGTACCAGCCCTCCCTGCGGGGACAGAGAGCTGGGCCCCCGCACGGACCCCCCACCCCACAGCCCCCCGGTTCCCCTCGGACCAGCCCTCCCCACGGGAACAGAGAGCTGGACCCCCACCCCACAGCCCCCCGGCTCTCCTCGGACCAGCCCTCCCCGTGGGGACAGAGAGCTGGGCCCCCGCATGGACCCCACAGCCCCCCGGCTCCCCTCGGACCAGCCCTCCCCGTGGGGACAGAGAGCTGGGCCCCCGCATGGACCCCACAGCCCTCCACAGGCGGATAGAGAGCTGGGCCCCCGCACGGAACCCCACCCCACAGCCCCCCGGTTCCCCTCGGACCAGCCCTCCCCGCGGGGACAGAGAGCTGGGCCCCCGCACGGACCCCCCACCCCACAGCCCCCCGGTTCCCCTCAGACCAGCCCTCCCCGCGGGGACAGAGAGCTGGGCCCCCGCACGGACCCCCCCACCCCACAGCCCCCCGGTTCCCCTCGGACCAGCCCTCCCCGCGGGGACAGAGAGCTGGGCCCCCGCACGGACCCCCCCACCCCACAGCCCCCCGGTTCCCCTCGGACCAGCCCTCCCCGTGGGGACAGAGAGCTGGGCCCCCGCACGGACCCCCCCACCCCACAGCCCCCCGGTTCCCCTCAGAACAGCCCTCCCCGCGGGGACAGAGAGCTGGGCCCCCGCACGGACCCCCACCCCACAGCTCCCCTCAGACCAGCCCTCCCTGCAGGGGGGAGAGAGCTGGGCCCCCGCAACCTCTGGAACATGGAACCCGCCCTCTGGGACCATCGCCACTGGCCCCCCCAAGACCCCATCCCTTGGGACTCCCCGTAACCAATCCCCCTTGGATTCCCATGATGCCCCCCAATAATCCCATGGCTGCCCCTACCCTTCCTTGTCCTGCCCCACGTCCTCCTCGATGGGCACGGCCAGGAGGGGGCGCAGCCCCAGGGCACGGAGGCGCTGCACTGTGACCCCCACCTCGGGGGGCGTCTGCCCCGCCACGAACTGCCCGTAGAAGGAGGCGCGCAGCAGGGACCCCCAGAGCCGGTGCCCCAGCAGCCTCCGGGACACGGAGAGCAGCTGGGGAGGAGAGGGGGAGTCAGCGACCCCCATGGACAGCCCCTTGAGGGGGGCCTGTCGCAGGGGGCCACAGAGGCAGTTTACTGGCCATGGTGTGGGGCAGTTCTTGCAGAGCAGCAGGGGTCTCATGGGGGTGAAGTCTCACCATGGGGGCCCAGCCCAGGGAAGCAGGGGGCAGCGTGGGGCAGGGTCTCACCGTGGGGGCCCAGCCCAGGGAAGCAGGGTCTCACCGTGGGGGCCTGGCCCAGGGAAGCGGGGGGCAGGGTCTCACCGTGGGGGCTCGGCCCAGGGAAGCAGGGGGCAGGGTCGAAGCGGGGGGCAGAGTCTCACCGTGGGGGCCCAGCCCAGGGAAGCAGGGGGCAGAGTCTCACCGTGGGGCCCCAGCCCAGGGAACCTGGGGGGCAGCATCGGGCAGGGTCTCAGCAGGGGGACCCGGCCCAGGGAAGCAGGGGGCAGGGTCTCACCATGGGGGCTTGGCCCAGGGAAGCGGGGGGCAGGGTCGAAGCAGGGGGCCCCGGCCCAGGGAACCTGGGGGCCAGCATTGGGCAGGGTCTCACCGTGGGGGCTTGGCCCAGGGAAGCGGGGGGCAGGGTCTCACCATGGGGGCTCGGCCCAGGGAAGCAGGGGGCAGGGTCGAAGCGGGGGGCAGAGTCTCACCGTGGGGGCCCAGCCCAGGGAAGCGGGGGGCAGAGTCTCACCGTGGGGCCCCGGCCCAGGGAAGCTGGGGGGCAGCATCGGGCAGGGTCTCACCATGGGGGCCCAGCCCAGGGAAGCAGGGGGCAGGGTCTCACCGTGGGGCCCCGGCCCAGGGAAGCTGGGGGGCAGCATCGGGCAGGGTCTCACCGTGGGGGCCCAGCCCAGGGAAGCAGGGGGCAGGGTCTCACCGTGGGGCCCCGGCCCAGGGAACCTGGGGGGCAGCATCGGGCAGGGTCTCACCATGGGGGCTCGGCCCAGGGAAGCAGGGGGCAGGGTCGAAGCGGGAGGCAGAGTCTCACCGTGGGGGCCCAGCCCAGGGAAGCAGGGGGCAGAGTCTCACCATGGGGCCCCAGCCCAGGGAACCTGGGGGGCAGCATCGGGCAGGGTCTCAGCGGGGGGACCCGGCCCAGGGAAGCAGGGGGCAGGGTCTCACCGTGGGGGCTCGGCGCAGGGGGCAGAGTCTCACCGTGGGGCCCCAGCCCAGGGAACCTGGGGGGCAGCATCGGGCAGGGTCTCAGCGGGGGGACCCGGCCCAGGGAAGCAGGGGGCAGGGTCTCACCGTGGGGGCTCGGCCCAGGGAAGCGGGGGGCAGGGTCTCACCGTGGGGGCTCGGCCCAGGGAAGCGGGGGGCAGGGTCTCACCGTGGGGGCTCGGCCCAGGGAAGCGGGGGGCAGGGTCGAAGCAGGGGGCAGTCTCACCGTGGGGGCCCGGCGCACCAGCCCCGGCAGGGCGCACAGCCGGAACACCAGCAGCCCCCGCACCAGCTCCCAGCCGCTCTTGAGCCGGAAGACGGCGCCGTCAAAGCTGAGCTGGGCCCCACGGGGAGCCGGCTGGGGGGGGCCTGAGGCCGCCCCCCACGCCCGCTGCAGCCAGCGCCCCCCACGCCCCAGCATTGCGCCCACTGCGGCCGGCCAGGCTGTGAGCGAAGGTTGCCCAGTGTCAGCCCCCCCGCCGTGGGGCAGAGCCAGCCAAGAGTGAAATCCATTGCACTGCGACCCCCAGGGCAGTCACTCATTAACCCCACGGGGCCCAGCCCCCCCTCTGCACCGGGGCCCCCGTGTCATGCAAGCTGAATGGGGGAGGCGCCCAGCGGGGCCAATCCTGTGGGGGCTACTGAGAGATAAAGGGCCCACATGTGGCTGCTTCCCACCCTCTGGGTCCAGCCCCTCTCCTGCCCTGGGGCCCTCTGCCCAGCCCCCCAGGAACTCCAGGCTGCGTCTCTCCGGCTCACGCTGTTTATTGTGGCTCCAATACAGCACTGGCCGCTCCCCCCCGCCCCCCCCCGCGAGGACCCAGGCGTCCGGGCGGTCAGTAGTTGGCCTGTCGCTCCTGCTGGCGGTAGCCGCCCCGGCGCATGTAGCCGCCCTCGTTCTTGCGGTAGCCATCTTTCTGGTCTGGGGGAGAAGGGGGTTAGAAACAGCCACGCGGGAGGGGCTCGCCCCACATACCCAGCGTGGCCCAGGGCAGGCTCTGGGGACCTGGCCCTCACCCCGGGGGATGGGTGCCCTGCGGGCGGGAGGTGTACAAGGGAGATCGCTATGGGAGGTGTGGGGCAGGCCCTCACCCCGGAAGTACCCGCCGTAGGAGCCCTGGGCGGGGGCAGGCCGTGGGGCAGGCCCTCACCCCGGAAGTACCTGCCGTAGGAGCCCTGGGGGGGGGCAGGCCGTGGGGCAGGCCCTCACCCCGGAAGTACCCGCCGTAGGAGCCCTGAGGGGGTGTGTGGGGCAGGCCGTGGGGCAGGCCCTCACCCCGGAAGTACCCGCCGTAGGAGCCCTGGGCGGGGGGGGTGGGGGTGGGGCAGGCCCTCACCCCGGAAGTACCCGCCGTAGGAGCCCTGGGCAGGGGGGGTGTGTGGGGCAGGCCGTGGGGCAGGCCCTCACCCCGGAAGTACCCGCCGTAGGAGCCCTGGGGGGGGTGTGGGGCAGGCCGTGGGGCAGGCCCTCACCCCGGAAGTACCCGCCGTAGGAGCCCTGGGGGGGGGGTGTGGGGCAGGCCGTGGGGCAGGCACTCACCCCGGAAGTACCCGCCGTAGGTGCCCTGCTTGTGATCGAAGACGCGCTCGTTGTTCTCCACCAGGTTGCCGAGTTTCTCGGCCAGCTGCAGCGCCATGTTCTGCAGGGTCGTGGGCTCCGTGCGGTGCATCACCACCGTCTGCGTGGGCTGGTCCAGGGACGCCTGCGGGGCTGGGGGTCAGCGCGGGGCCTGGCGCCCCCTGGCCAGCCACCCCCCACCCCGCCCGGGCCCTGCGTCCCCCACGTCCACCCCCGGCCCTGTGTCCCGCCCGGGCCCACCTGGGCCCTGCGGTGCCCTGCATCCCCCCCAGGCCCTGCATCCATCCCCCCCGCATCCTCCCCCGGGCCCTGCGTCCCCCACATCCCCCTGCGCCCACCCCCGGCCCTGTGTCCCGCCCGGGCCCTGCAGTGCCCTGTGTCCCCCCAGCCCCACCTGGGCCCTGCGGTGCCCTGCATCCCCCCCAGGCCCTGCATCCATCCCCCCCGCATCCTCCCCCGGGCCCTGCGTCCCCCACATCCCCCTGCGCCCACCCCCGGCCCCGCCCGGGCCCTGCATCCACCCCCGGCCCCACGTCCCGCCCGGGCCCTGCGGTGCCCTGTGTCCCCCCAGCCCCACCTGGGCCCTGCGGTGCCCTGCATCCCCCCCAGGCCCTGCATCCATCCCCCCCGCATCCTCCCCCGGGCCCTGCGTCCCCCACATCCCCCTGCGCCCACCCCCGGCCCTGTGTCCCGCCCGGGCCCTGCAGTGCCCTGTGTCCCCCCAGCCCCACCTGGGCCCTGCGGTGCCCTGCATCCCCCCCAGGCCCTGCATCCATCCCCCCCGCATCCTCCCCCGGGCCCTGCGTCCCCCACATCCCCCTGCGCCCACCCCCGGCCGGGCCCTGCATCCACCCCCGGCCCCACGTCCCGCCCGGGCCCTGCGGTGCCCTGTGTCCCCCCAGCCCCACCTGGGCCCTGCGGTGCCCTGCATCCCCCCCAGGCCCTGCATCCATCCCCCCCGCATCCTCCCCCGGGCCCTGCGTCCCCCACATCCCCCTGCGCCCACCCCCGGCCCCGCCCGGGCCCTGCATCCACCCCCGGCCCCACGTCCCGCCCAGGCCCTGCGGTGCCCTGTGTCCCCCCAGCCCCACCTGGGCCCTGCGGTGCCCTGCATCCCCCCCAGGCCCTGCATCCATCCCCCCCGCATCCTCCCCCGGGCCCTGCGTCCCCCACATCCCCCTGCGCCCACCCCCGGCCCCGCCCGGGCCCTGCATCCACCCCCGGCCCCACGTCCCGCCCGGGCCCTGCGGTGCCCTGTGTCCCCCCAGCCCCACCTGGGCCCTGCGGTGCCCTGCATCCCCCCCAGGCCCTGCATCCATCCCCCCCGCATCCTCCCCCGGGCCCTGCGTCCCCCACATCCCCCTGCGTCCACCCCCGGCCCCGTGTCCCGCCCGGGCCCTGCAGTGCCCTGTGTCCCCCCAGCCCCGCCTGGGCCCTGTATCCCACCCCCGCCCGGGCCCTGCAGTGCCCTGTATCCCCCCAGCCCCGCCTGGGCCCTGCGGTGCCCTGTATCCCCCCAGCCCCGCCTGGGCCCCGCGTCCCCCACCCCGCCCTGTATCCCCCCCCAGCCCCACCTGTGCCCGGCGGCCCCCATGGCCGGACCCCAGCCCGCGCCTCACCATGAGCTCCTCGTTGATGATCATCTTGCTGATGATGCTGTGCACGGTGGGCAGGTCCAGCTGGAACATGTCCGACAGGATCTCCATGCTGGTGGGGGGCAAAGAGGGGGGGGTTAGGGACAGGCCCCGCCCCCCGGCACCCAGGCCCTGCCCCCAGCCCCCAGGCCCCGCCCTACCTGATGGAGTCGTAGACGCTGCTGTAGGTGAAGAGGTAGGTGCGCAGCGACTCCTCCTGGATTTTCCTGCAGGGGGCAGCAAAGAGGGCGTGGTCACCGCAGGCTCCGCCCCTCGCTGCGCTCCGGGCACCCCCAGAGGGGGAAATCCCATGGCTGGGTATGGGACCCTTCCCCCTCCCGCATGGCCCCAACCGGCCCCCCACCTATGGCCGCACCCCGCCAGGCCCCGGCCCCCCGGCCCCACTCACCGGACCAGCATGGTTCGCACTTTGTCGGCCTCGGGGAACAGGTCCCAGACCTTCCCGTTCATCTTCTCGTTGATGATGAACCGGTGGCAGGTTCGCCAGTCGCCCATCTTCATGGCCTTGGACGCCGCCACCACGTGCTCCCGCATCGACTCGGGGGGGCCTGGGGCAGCGAGAGGGGGCAGGCGCTATGGGGCCGGTCCCCTGGCTGGCTTGCGGGGGGGACGTTTCGGGGGCCCACTGTTGGGCCCATGAAACCTGGCCTGGGGGACACTGGGGGACACACAGGGGCTGGTGCTGCCGTCAGGGGGCTGCGCGTGGGGGGCCAGGGTGGGGGCAGGGGGTGGGGCCAGGGGCCCTCACCCAGCAGGGGCTGGTGCTGCGCTCAGGGGGCTGGCTGGGGGCTGGGCATGGGGGGGCCAGCCGGGGGGACCAGTCAGGGGGCCGGGCGTGGGGGGGCCGGCCGAGGGGGGACCCGTCAGGGGGCCGGCTGGGGGGCCGGGCGTGGGGGGGGCCGGCCGGGGGACCCGTCAGGGGGCCGGCCGTGGGGGGGGCGTGGGGGACCCGGGGGGGGCCGTGGGGGACCTGTCGGGGGGACCCGGGGGGACCCCTCACCCAGCAGGGGCTGGCGCTGCGCTCAGGGGGCTGGCTGGGGTCTGGGCGTCGGGGGGCCGGCCGGGGGGGACCTGTGGGGGGCCGTGGGGGGGGCCCCTCACCCAGCAGGGGCTGGCGCTGCGCTCAGGGGGCCGTGGGGGGTCTGGGCGTCGGGGGGCCGGCCGGGGGGGGACCCGTGGGGGGCCGAGGGGGGGGCCCCTCACCCAGCAGGGGCTGGCGCTGCGCTCAGGGGGCTGGCTGGGGTCTGGGCGTCGGGGGGCCGGCCGGGGGGGACCCGTGGGGGGCCGTGGGGGGGGCCCTCACCCAGCAGGGGCTGGCGCTGCGCTCAGGGGGCCGTGGGGGGTCTGGGCGTCGGGGGGCCGGCCGGGGGGACCCGTGGGGGGGCCCCTCACCCAGCAGGGGCTGGCGCTGCGCTCAGGGGGCCGTGGGGGGTCTGGGCGTCGGGGGGCCGGCGGGGGGGGACCCGTGGGGGGGCCCCTCACCCAGCAGGGGCTGGCGCTGCGCTCAGGGGGCCGTGGGGGGTCTGGGCGTCGGGGGGCCGGCCGGGGGGGACCCGTGGGGGGCCGTGGGGGGGGCCCCTCACCCAGCAGGGGCTGGCGCTGCGCTCAGGGGGCCGTGGGGGGTCTGGGCGTCGGGGGGCCGGCCATGGGGGACCCGTGGGGGGGCCGTGGGGGTCTGGGCGTCGGGGGGCCGGCCGGGGGGGGACCCGTGGGGGGGGGCCCCTCACCCAGCAGGGGCTGGCGCTGCGCTCAGGGGGCTGGCTGGGGTCTGGGCGTCGGGGGGCCGGGCGTGGGGGGGGCTGGCTGGGGTCTGGGCGTCGGGGGGCCGGCCAGGGGGGACCCGTGGGGGGGGCCCCTCACCCAGCAGGGGCTGGCGCTGCGCTCAGGGGGCCGTGGGGGGTCTGGGCGTCGGGGGGCCGGCCGGGGGGGACCCGTGGGGGGCCGTGGGGGGGCCCCTCACCCAGCAGGGGCTGGCGCTGCGCTCAGGGGGCCGTGGGGGGTCTGGGCGTTGGGGGGCCGGCCGGGGGGACCCGTGGGGGGCCGTGGGGGGGCCCCTCACCCAGCAGGGGCTGGCGCTGCGCTCAGGGGGCCGTGGGGGGTCTGGGCGTCGGGGGGCCGGCCGGGGGGGACCCGTGGGGGGGCCCCTCACCCAGCAGGGGCTGGCGCTGCGCTCAGGGGGCCGTGGGGGGTCTGGGCGTCGGGGGGCCGGCCGGGGGGGACCCGTGGGGGGCCGTGGGGGGGCCCCTCACCCAGCAGGGGCTGGCGCTGCGCTCAGGGGGCCGTGGGGGTCTGGGCGTCAGGGGGCCGGCCGGGGGGGACCCGTGGGGGGCCGTGGGGGGGGCCCCTCACCCAGCAGGGGCTGGCGCTGCGCTCAGGGGGCCGTGGGGGGTCTGGGCGTCGGGGGCCGGGCGTGGGGGACCCGGGGGGGGGACTGGGGGGCCGGCCGGGGGGGACCCGTGGGGGCCGTGGGGGGGCCCTCACCCAGCAGGGGCTGGCGCTGCGCTCAGGGGCCCGTGGGGGGGACTGGGGGGCCGGCCGGGGGGGACCCGTGGGGGGCCGTGGGGGGGGGCCCTCACCCAGCAGGGGCTGGCGCTGCGCTCAGGGGGCCGTGGGGGGTCTGGGCGTCGGGGGGCCGGGCGTGGGGGACCCGGGGGGGGGACTGGGGGGGCCGGCCGGGGGGGACCCGTGGGGGGCCGTGGGGGGGGCCCTCACCCAGGCAGGGGCTGGCGCTGCGCTCAGGGGCCGTGGGGGGTCTGGGCGTCGGGGGGCCGGCCGGGGGGGGCCCGTGGGGGGGGGGACTGGGGGGCCGGGCCGGGGGGGACCCGTGGGGGGCCGTGGGGGGGGCCCTCACCCAGCAGGGGCTGGCGCTGCGCTCAGGGGGCCGTGGGGGGTCTGGGCGTCGGGGGGCCGGCCGGGGGGGGCCCGTGGGGGGGGGACTGGGGGGCCGGCCGGGGGGACCCGTGGGGGGCCGTGGGGGGGCCCTCACCCAGCAGGGGCTGGCGCTGCGCTCAGGGGGCCGTGGGGGTCTGGGCGTCGGGGGGCCGGCCGGGGGGGGCCCGTGGGGGGGGACTGGGGGGCCGGCCGGGGGGGACCCGTGGGGGGCCGTGGGGGGGCCCTCACCCAGCAGGGGCTGGCGCTGCGCTCAGGGGGCCGTGGGGGGTCTGGGCGTCGGGGGGCCGGGCGTGGGGGACCCGGGGGGGGAGACTGGGGGGGCCGGCCGGGGGGACCCGTGGGGGGGGGACTGGGGGGCCGGCCGGGGGACCCGTGGGGGGCCGTGGGGGGGGGCCCTCACCCAGCAGGGGCTGGCGCTGCGCTCAGGGGGCCGTGGGGGGTCTGGGCGTCGGGGGGCCGGCCGGGGGGGGCCCGTGGGGGGGGGACTGGGGGGGCCGGCCGGGGGGGACCCGTGGGGGGCCGTGGGGGGGCCCTCACCCAGCAGGGGCTGGCGCTGCGCTCAGGGGGCCGTGGGGGGTCTGGGCGTCGGGGGGCCGGGCGTGGGGGACCCGGGGGGGGAGACTGGGGGGGCCGGCCGGGGGGGACCCGTGGGGGGGGGACTGGGGGGCCGGCCGGGGGACCCGTGGGGGGCCGTGGGGGGGGCCCTCACCCAGCAGGGGCTGGCGCTGCGCTCAGGGGGCCGTGGGGGGTCTGGGCGTCGGGGGGCCGGCCGGGGGGGGCCCGTGGGGGGGGGACTGGGGGGGCCGGCCGGGGGGGACCCGTGGGGGGCCGTGGGGGGCCCTCACCCAGCAGGGGCTGGCGCTGCGCTCAGGGGGCCGTGGGGGGTCTGGGCGTCGGGGGGCCGGGCGTGGGGGACCCGGGGGGGGAGACTGGGGGGGCCGGCCGGGGGGGACCCGTGGGGGGGGGGACTGGGGGGCCGGCCGGGGGGACCCGTGGGGGGCCGTGGGGGGGGCCCTCACCCAGCAGGGGCTGGCGCTGCGCTCAGGGGGCCGTGGGGGGTCTGGGCGTCGGGGGGCCGGCCGGGGGGGACCCGTGGGGGGCCGGTGGGGGGCCCTCACCCAGCAGGGGCTGGCGCTGCGCTCAGGGGGCCGTGGGGGGTCTGGGCGTCGGGGGGCCGGCCGGGGGGGACCCGTGGGGGGCCGTGGGGGGGGCCCCTCACCCAGCAGGGGCTGGCACTGCGCTCAGGGGGCCGTGGGGGGTCTGGGCGTCAGGGGGCCGGCCGGGGGGGACCCGTGGGGGCCGTGGGGGGCCCTCACCCAGCAGGGGCTGGCGCTGCGCTCAGGGGGCCGTGGGGGGTCTGGGCGTCGGGGGCCCGGGCGTGGGGGACCCGGGGGGGGACTGGGGGGGCCGGCCGGGGGGGACCCGTGGGGGCCGTGGGGGGGCCCTCACCCAGCAGGGGCTGGCGCTCGCCCACGCGCAGCTGGTGATGGAACTGCTTGCTGATCATGCGGCGCCGGGCGTCGAGCTCGTGGGCGGCCATGTAGGGGATCTCCAGCAGCATGGCGGAGACCAGGTAGACGCACTCCAGCAGCTCCAGGTTGATGTGCATGTGGAAGGGCACCTGGCGCCGCTTCTCCACCTTCTCCTGCTCCTGGGTGCGCTCCTGCAGGCTGCGCATCAGCAGCCCCTGGCCCAGCAGCTCCTTGGCCCGGCCCGAGGACTGGATGTCCAGCAGGCGCGTTGTGGGCGTCCTTGGTCAGCCCCTGCCGGAAGGCGCAGATCCCCAGCTGCACCATGGTGCGGTTGTACAGGATCTGCGGGGAGAGGGGGTGAGAGACGGCCCCCACGGCCTGGCCCCCCGCCCGCCCCCAACGGCCCCACGGCCCCATGGGGCGGCCGTACAGGATCTGCGGGGAGAGGGGGTGAGAGACGGCCCCCACGGCCGGCCCGCCCCCCACGGCCTGGCCCCCCGCCCGCCCCCACACCCCCACGGCCAGCCGCCCCCACGTCCCCACACCCCCACACAGCGGCCGTACAGGATCTGCGGGGAGAGGGGGTGAGAGACGGCCCCCACGGCCTGGCCCCCACGGCCCCATGGGGCGGCCGTACAGGATCTGCAGGGAGAGGGGGTGAGAGACGGCCCCCACAGCCTGGCCCCACACCCCCACGGCCTGGCCCCCGCCTGCCCCCACACCCCCACGGCCCCATGGGGCGGCCGTGCGGGAGCTGCGGGGAGACGCCCCCCACGCCCCGCACCTGCACCGGGGGGTCGGCGTGCTGGATGTTGTCCTGCAGGTGGGACATGAGCATGAGGTCGCGGGCCTGGAACCAGCGGCTGTGCAGGGCGTGGTGGTAGATGTGGCAGAGGATGGCGCAGGTGCGGATCCGGTCCGTGCGGTCCTTGGCGTAGATGAACTTGCAGAGCCGGTCCATGAGCGCCGCGCTGTCCTCCCCCTCGTTCTCCGCCTGGTCCTGCTCCGACTGCGGGGCCGTGGGGTGAGGGCGGGCCGGGGGGAGGGCGCCTCCAGAGGGCGACCCGACCGCCCCAGAGCGCCCCCCTGCGACCGCCCGCCCTGCCCCAGAGGACCCCACCGCTCCCCACTCCAACTGCGGGGCCACGGAGTGAGACTGGCCGCCTAGAGCGCCCCCAGCAGGCAGACAAAGGTGAGACGAGGGCCTGGCAGGGCTCCACATAACACCGCCGGGAGAAAAGATGAGGAGATCAGTGCCAGGGGGCCCCCGAAACCTCGATGCTAATGGGGGCTCGGTACCTTGGAGTCGCCAGCAGGGCCCTGCTGGGGAGTTTGGGGGACTGGACGGTCGGGGTCCCGGGGGGCAGGGCCCTGCTGGGGGATTTGGGGGGCTGCAGAGGACTGGAGGGTCGGGGTCCAGGGGGGGGTCGGTACCTTGGAGTTGCCGGCGGGGCCCTGCTGGGGGGGTTTGGGGGGCTGGAGGGGGCTGGAGGGTCCGGGGGGGGTCGGTACCTTGGAGTCGCCGGCGGGGCCCTGCTGGGGGGGTTTGGGGGGCTGGAGGGTCCGGGGGGGGGGGTCGGTACCTTGGAGTCGCCGGCGGGGCCCTGCTGGGGGGGTTGGGGGACTGGAGGGGGGGGGGTCCAGGGGGGTCGGTACCTTGGAGTCGCCGGCAGGGCCCTGCTGGGGGGTTTGGGGGGCTGGAGGGGGGGTCGGTACCTTGGAGTCGCCGGCGGGGCCCTGCTGGGGGGGTTTGGGGGGCTGGAGGGGTCCGGGGGGGGGGTCGGTACCTTGGAGTCGCCGGCGGGGCCCTGCTGGGGGGGTTGGGGACTGGAGGGGGGGGGTCCGGGGGGGTCGGTACCTTGGAGTCGCCGGCGGGGCCCTGCTGGGGGGTTTGGGGGGCTTGGGGGCTGGAGGGACCGGGGGGGTCGGTACCTTGGAGTCACCGGCGGGGCCCTGCTGGGGGGTTTGGGGGCTGGAGGGGGGGTGGGGGGTCCGGGGGGGTCGGTACCTTGGAGTCGCCGGCGGGGCCCTGCTGGGGGGTTTGGGGGGCTTGGGGGGCTGGAGGGACCGGGGGGTCGGTACCTTGGAGTCGCCGGCGGGGCCCTGCTGGGGGGTTTGGGGGGCTTGGGGGGCTGGAGGGACCGGGGGGGTCGGTACCTTGGAGTCGCCGGCGGGGCCCTGCTGGGGGGTTTGGGGGGCTGGAGGGGGGTGGGGGTCCGGGGGGGTCCGTACCTTGGAGTCGCCGGCGGGGCCCTGCTGGGGGGTTTGGGGGTCTCTAGGGGGGTGGGGGGACCGGGGGGGTCGGTACCTTGGAGTCGCCGGCGGGGCCCTGCTGGGGGGTTTGGGGGGCTGGAGGGTCCGGGGGGGTCCGGGGGGGTCGGTACCTTGGAGTCGCCGGCGGGGCCCTGCTGGGGGGTTTGGGGGTCTCTAGGGGGTGCGGGGTCTGGGGGGGTCCGGGGGGGTGTCGGTACCTTGGAGTCGCCGGCGGGGCCCTGCTGGGGGGCTTGGGGGTCTCTAGGGGGGTGGGGGGTCCGGTACCTTGGAGTGGCCGGCAGGGCCCTGCTGGGGGGTTTGGGGGGCTGGGGGGTCCGGGGGGGTCGGTACCTTGGAGTCGCCGGCGGGGCCCTGCTGGGGGGCTTGGGGGTCTCTAGGGGGGTGGGGGGTCTGGGGGGGGTCGGTACTTTGGAGTGGCCGGCGGGGCCCTGCTGGGGGGTTTGGGGGGCTGCAGGGGGGCTGGGGGGTCCGGGGGGGGGGTCGGTACCTTGGAGTGGCCAGCGGGGCCCTGCTGGGGGGTTTGGGGGACTGGAGGGTCGGGGCCCTGCTGGGGGGCTTGGGGGGCTGCAGGGGGGCTGGAGGGGGTCCGGGGGGGTCTGGGGGGGTCGGTACCTTGGAGTCGCCGGCGGGGCCCTGCTGGGGGGTTTGGGGGGCTTGGGGGGCTGCAGGGGGTCCGGGGGGGTCGGTACCTTGGAGTCGCCGGCGGGGCCCTGCTGGGGGGTTTGGGGGTCTCTAGGGGGTGGGGGGTCGGGGGGGGTCTCTAGGGGGCTGGGGGGTCCGGGGGGGGGTCGGTACCTTGGAGTCGCCGGCGGGGCCCTGCTGGGGGGCTTGGGGGGCTGGAGGGGGGCTGGGGGGGTCCGGTACCTTGGAGTCGCCGGCGGGGCCCTGCTGGGGGGTTTGGGGGTCTCTAGGGGGGTGGGGGGTCCGGGGGGGTCGGTACCTTGGAGTCGCCGGCGGGGCCCTGCTGGGGGGCTTGGGGGTCTCTAGGGGGGTGGGGGGTCCGGGGGGGGTCGGTACCTTGGAGTCGCCGGCAGGGCCCTGCTGGGGGGCTTGGGGGTCTCTAGGGGGGTGGGGGGACCGGGGGGGTCGGTACCTTGGAGTCGCCGGCGGGGCCCTGCTGGGGGGTTTGGGGGGCTGGAGGGACCGGGGGGGGTCTCTAGGGGGGTGGGGGGTCCGGGGGGTCGGTACCTTGGAGTCGCCGGCGGGGCCCTGCTGGGGGGCTTGGGGGGCTGCAGGGGCTGGGGGGTCCGGGGGGGGTCTCTAGGGGCCTGGGGGGTCCGGGGGGGGTCGGTACCTTGGAGTCGCCCGCGGGGCCCTGCTGGGGCGTGAGGGGGGCTGGGGGGTCCGGGGGGGGGTCGGTACCTTGGAGTCGCCGGCGGGGCCCTGCTGGGGGGGTTGGGGGGCTGCAGGGGGGCTGCAGGGGGTCCGGGGGGGTCGGTACCTTGGAGTCGCCGGCGGGGCCCTGCTGGGGGGTTTGGGGGGCTGCAGGGGGGCTGGGGGGTCCGGGGGGGGTCGGTACCTTGGAGTCGCCGGCGGGGCCCTGCTGGGGGGGGTTGGGGGGCTGCAGGGGGGCTGGAGGGGGTCCGGGGGGGTCCGGTACCTTGGAGTCGCCGGCGGGGCCCTGCTCCCGCTGATGCGCCTTGTAGTCGAATTTGTAGTAGGTGTGCAGCACCCGGCGCAGGAACCCGCGGCAGATCTCCTCCGTGGTGCCCGTCTCCTGCAGGTAGCTCTGCACCCGCCCGATGATCCCGCACACCCGCCCCTCGTCCTTCAGGTGGTCCACGTACTCTGGGGGGGCGGGGCGGGGTCACACCCCATCGCCGGCCCCCGGCACCCAGCCCCGGGGCCCCCCGGCAGCCAGCCGCCCCGCCCCGCCCCAGGGCGGCGCGTCCCCCAACACCCCTCGTCCTTCAGGTGATCTAGGCAGTCTGGGGGGCAGGACTTTCCCCCAGTGAACCCCCCGCCACACGGTCTCCCCCCAAGGGTTATTTCCTTGGGAGCGGAGCCCCCAGGCTCACGCCAGCCCCCCGGCCCCGCCCCCTCCCCACTCACCCTGCGAGTGAGGGTCCGTGTTCTGCATGATCTTGGTGAACTCCTCGTCCATGCGCTCCACCAGCGTCAGGATGCAGCCGCGCACCCGCAGGGGCTGGGCGGGAGGGGAGGGGGAGTCACCCGCAAAGCCAGACCCCCAGGATCCAGGCCACGGCCCCTAAGCCCCCACTGCAGCCCAGAGGCTGCTCATGCCGATGCTCAGCCCCCCATTTCGTACCCACCCCCAGGGACTCACTCCCACTCCCCTAGCGCTAACCTGTGGCGGGTAGTTCCCCTGGCTCCCTGTCATCAGCATTAGCCACCCCCATGCTATGGGGTGAACAGCCCCCCCCCCCCCGAGCGCTACCCCAGCCCCTCTCCCCGCCTCCACGGGTGCCCCCTGGACGCTGAGTGGGGCTGGCCCCGTCGGGCCCCGGTACCTGGTCGAAGTTGGACAGGTTCTCCGACTCCTCCAGGATGTTCTCCCCGATGAAGATGTTGGGGTTGGCGAAGAGCATGTCCAGCAGCTCGTCGATGCTGTCCAGGCACTTCCTCCACATCTCCGGCTGCGGCACAGCCCCGGTTAGGGGGCAGCAAGGCGCCGGGGGGTGGGGCAGCGGGGAGGGGAGGACAGGCCCCGCCCCCTCACCTGCATGTAGGTGGCCAGGTTGGGGTCCCAGCCCCCGCCCCCTCACCTGCATGTAGGTGGCCAGGTTGGGGTCCCAGCCCCAGGCCCCGCCCCCTCACCTGCATGTAGGTGGCCAGGTTGGGGTCCCAGCCCCAGGCCCCGCCCCCTCACCTGCATGTAGGTGGCCAGGTTGGGGTCCCAGCCCCAGGCCCCACCCCCTCACCTGCATGTAGGTGGCCAGGTTGGGGTCCCAGCCCCAGGCCCCGCCCCCTCACCTGCATGTAGGTGGCCAGGTTGGGGTCCCAGGCCCCGCCCCCTCACCTGCATGTAGGTGGCCAGGTTGGGGTCCCAGCCCCAGGCCCCGCCCCCTCACCTGCATGTAGGTGGCCAGGTTGGGGTCCCAGGCCCCGCCCCCTCACCTGCATGTAGGTGGCCAGGTTGGGGTCCCAGCCCCAGGCCCCGCCCCCTCACCTGCATGTAGGTGGCCAGGTTGGGGTCCCAGCCCCAGGCCCCGCCCCCTCACCTGCATGTAGGTGGCCAGGTTGGGGTCCCGCCCCCACCCCCCTCACCTTCATGTAGGTGGCCAGGTTGGGGTTGTAGTCGTAGAGGGAGGCGACGATGTTGAACTTGATCTTGAGGTCCATGGCGATGCCCAGGTTGTTCTCAGCTGCGATGGCCACCAGCAGCTGCAGCAGCTCGATCTGGGCCGCCCTGCACGGCGGGGAGACCCATCAGCCGCCCCGGGGCATGCTGGGAAACAGCCGCCTCCCCCCCCCCGACTCATCAGCCTGGCCATCCCAGGGCATGCTGGGAAAAGGGCCCTGCCCAGCCCCAACTGCCCCACCACCCTAGGCACAGGAGGGGGAAACCGCCGCCCAACCCCGCCCACCACACGCACCGGTCCGTGCCCTTCTTCCCGCGGGCCTGCAGGATCTCGTTGAGCTTCTTCACCACCACGGCGTGGTTGATCTCGGTGCCCTTGGCGAACATCTTGGGCTTCTCCTGGTGGGGGCAGAGAGCGGGTCAGGCCTGGGCTTCGGGCCTCCCTCCCCCATGGGGGATTTTCCCCTGCCCAGGACGCCCAGCCCCTGGGGATCCCCCACTGAGCCCAGCCCCCCCGCCCCATGAGGGATCTCCCCTGCCCCCGGGGGTCCCCCGCCCAGGGTCTCACCTTGACCAGGGGCGCCCCCCCCTTGACCTTCTCCCACTCGCCGCCCTCATCCTCCTCGTCCTCGTCCTTCTTGGCCTTGCGGTCGTGCTTCTTCTTGGCCTTCTCCTCCCGCTTCTTCTCCGTCGACTTCTTGTCCTCGTCCCTGGGGGCAGTGAGTGGGGCATGGGACCCCAACCTGGCAGTGCCGACACTCCCCACCCACAGGCCCTGCCCCGCCAGCCAGCCGCCCTCAGAGAGCAGAGCCAGGTGTCTGGGACTGGAAATGGGACCCAGGCATCCAGGACAGCTCTTCTAAAGGCTCCGTAGCACCCCCACCCACTGGGAAGGGGACCCAGGAGTCCGGGGCGGTTCCCCCAGGGACCATGACAGGGAATGGGACCCAGGAATCTTGGACAGCTCCCTCAGGGGGCCCCACAGCCACTAAGGAAGTGGGGAAGAGTCCAGGCTGAGATACCAGCAGGGGGGAACTACCAGCGGGGGGAGCAGCAAACAGCAGGAGTTTGCCTGGGATCTGTGTTGGTGAGTATCTGGGTATCTGAGTGTGTGTTTGGTGA
The DNA here is from genome assembly GCF_965140295.1 of Lepidochelys olivacea. NCBI lineage: Eukaryota > Metazoa > Chordata > Testudines > Cheloniidae > Lepidochelys > Lepidochelys olivacea. The sequence continues at coordinate 26,496 of NW_028181947.1, read as the reverse complement.
GGGGATCGGAGTGTTTGTAGTGAGGGCAGCTTTAAAGTTTGAGCGAGTGCTTGACTGGTTGGCTGAAAAGGGCGGGAGTGGGGAGTGTTTTGTTTCAGGTGAGCCTGGCTGTTTAAAAAAGCCAGTGCTCCGCGAACCAGCTGAGTGGCGGGGGACAGCAGAGCAGCAAACAGCAGGAGTTTGCCTGGGAGTTTGCCTGGGGTGAGCCCACTGAGGCTTACACCCTAACGACTTCTCTCAGTAATTACTGCATCTCCTGAGGAAGCTCGTAGAAGGAAGGTAACATGGATGGGGGGTGTTCCGCTGTTGTGACCTGCACTGGATGTGCCATGTTTGTCTTTCTTCCACAGGACAGAAGCGACTTTGTGTGTGCAAAGTGCAAGCTGGTCTCCATATTGGAAGAGAAGGTTCAAGGTCTGGAGCAACAGGTATCGACCCTGCGTTGCGTAAGAGAAACTGAACATTTCCTGGACAGACGTCAGGATATGCTTCTACGGGCACAACGTTCTGAAGATTCAGAGCAGGCTGCGGGGACAGGAGGACGGTGAAGAAATCTGGCAGCATGTGACCTCCAGAAGAAGAAAGGGGAGCGTCCATGTACCAGCAGGGCAGATGCAGGTGAGGAACCGTTTTCATGTTCTCTCCACAGGTCCTAATGCGGAGTAGTGGACCAGATGATACGTCTGAGGGAAGGGAGCAGAAGGAGACACCGCCGATTGGAAGGCATGAGATCCACTGTCCTAGGGATGGGGGTTCCACGACCACTGCTCCCAAGAGAAGGAGGCGGGTGGTGGTGGTCGGGAACTCTCTCCTCAGGGGGACTGAGTCATCTATCTGCTGCCCTGACCAGGAAAACCGAGAAGTCTGCTGCTTGCCAGAAGCTAGGATTCGTGATGTGTGACGGAGAGACTGCCGAGACTCATCAAGCCCTCGGATCGCTACCCCTTCCTGCTTCTCCACGTGGACACCAATGATACTGCCAAGAATGACCTTGAGCGGATCACTGCGGACTACGTGGCTCTGGGAAGAAGGATAAAGGAGTTTGGGGCGCAAGTGGTGTTCTCGTCCATCCTCCCCGGAGAAGGAGGCGGCCTGGGTAGGGACCGTCGAATCATGGAAGTCAATGAATGGCTACGCAGGTGGTGTCAGAGAGAAGGCTTTGGATTCTTTGACCATGGGATGGTGTTCCATGAAGGAGGAGTGCTGGGCAGAGACGGGCTCCACCTAACGAAGAGAGGGAAGAGCATCTTCACAAGCAGGCTGGCTAACTTAGTGAGGAGGGCTTTAAACTAGGTTCACCGGGGGAAGGAGACCAAAGCCCTGAGGTAAGTGGGAACGTGGGATACCGGGAGGAAGCACCAGCAGGAGTGTGTGAGAGAGGAGGGCTCCTGCCTCATACTAAGAAAGCAGGACAAACAGCAAGTTATCTCAAATGCCTATATACGAATGCACAAAGCCTTGGAAACAAGCAGGGAGAACTGGAGGTCCTGGTGATGTCAAGGAATTATGACGTGATTGGAATAACAGAGACTTGGTGGGATAACTCGCATGACTGGAGTACTGTCACGGATGGTTATAAACTGTTCAGGAAGGACAGGCAGGGCAGAAAAGGTGGGGGAGTAGCACTGTATGTAAGGGAGCAGTATGACTGCTCAGAGCTCCGGTACGAAACTGTAGAAAAACCTGAGAGTCTCTAGATTAAGTTTAGAAGCCTGTGCAACAAGGGTGATGTTGTGGTGGGAGTCTGCTACAGACCACCGGACCAGGGGGATGAGGTGGACGAGGCTTTCTTCCGGCAACTCACAGAAGTTACTAGATCACACGCCCTGGTTCTCATGGGCGACTTCAATCACCCTGATATCTGCTGGGAGAGCAATACAGCGGTGCACAGACAATCCAGGAAGTTTTTGGAAAGCGTAGGGGACAATTTCCTGGTGCAAGTGCTGGAGGAACCAACTAGGGGCAGAGCTCTTCTTGACCTGCTGCTCACAAACCGGGAAGAATTAGTAGGGGAAGCAAAAGTGGATGGGAATCTGGGAGGCAGTGACCATGAGATGGTCAAGTTCAGGATCCTGACACAAGGAAGAAAGGAGAGCAGCAGAATATGGACCCTGGACTTCAGAAAAGCAGACTTTGACTCCCTCAGGGAACTGATGGGCAAGATCCCCTGGGAGGATAACATGAGGGAGAAAGGAGTCCAGGAGAGCTGGCTGTATTTTAAAGAATCCTTACTGAGCTTACGGGGACAAACCATCCCAATGTGTAGAAAGAATAGTAAATAGGACAGGCAACCAGCTTGGCTTAACAGTGAAATCCTTGCTGATCTTAAACACAAAAAAGAGGCTTACAAGAAGTGGAAGATTGGACAAATGACCGGGGAAGAGTATAAAAATATTGCTCGGGCATGTAGGAATGTTATCAGGAGGGCCAAATCGCACCTGGAGCTGCAGCTAGCCAGAGATGTCAAGAGTAACAAGAAGGGTTTCTTCAGGTATGTTGGCAACAAGAAGAAAGCCAAGGAAAGTGTGGGCCCCTTACTGAATGAGGGAGGCAACCTAGTGACAGAGGATGTGGAAAAAGCTAATGTACTCAATGCTTTTTTTGCCTCTGTCTTCACAGGTCAGCTCCCAGACTACTACTGGGCAGCACAGCATGGGGAGGAGGTGACCAGCCCTCTGTGGAGAAAGAAGGGGTTCGGGACTATTTAGAAAAACTGGATGTGCACAATTCCACGGGCCCGGATGCGGTGCATCCGAGAGTGCTAAAGGAGGTGGCGGATGTGATTGCAGAGCCATTGGCCATTATCTTTGAAAACTCGTGGCGATCGGGGGAGGTCCCGGACGACTGGAAAAAGGCTCATGTAGTGCCCATCTTTAAAAAAGAGAAGGAGGAGGATCCTGGGAACTACAGGCCGGTCAGCCTCACCTCAGTCCCTGGAAAAATTATGGAGCAGGTCCTCAAGGAATCAATTCTGAAGCACTTAGAGGAGAGGAAAGTGATCAGGAACAGTCAGCATGGACTCACCAAGGGCAAGTCATGCCTGACTCATCTAATTGCCTTCTATGATGAGATAACTGGTTCTGTGGATGAGGGGAAAGCAGTGGACATGTTATTCCTCGACTTTAGCAAAGCTTTTGACACGGTCTCCCACAGTATTCTTGCCAGCAAGTTAAGGAAGTATGGGCTGGATGAATGCACTACAAGGTGGGTAGAAAGCTGGCTAGATTGTCGGGCTCAACGGGTAGTGATCAATGGCTCCATGTCTAGTTGGCAGCCGGTATCAAGTGGAGTGCCCCAAGGGTCGGTCCTGGGGCCGGTTTTGTTCAATATCTTCATAAATGATCTGGAGGATGGTGTGCATTGCACTCTCAGCAAGTTTGCAGATGACACTAAACTGGGAGAAGTGGTAGATACTCTGAGGGTAGGGATAGGATACAGAGGGACCTAGACAAATTGGAGGATTGGGCCAAAAGAAATCTGATGAGGTTCAACAAGGACAAGTGCAGAGTCCTGCACTTAGGACGGAAGAACCCAATGCACCGCTACAGACTAGGGACCGAATGGCTCGGCAGCAGTTCTGCAGAAAAGGACCTAGGGGTGACAGTGGACGAGAAGCTGGATATGAGTCAGCAGTGTGCCCTTGTTGCCAAGAAGGCTAACGACATTTTGGGATGTATAAGTAGGGGCATTGCCAGCAGATCGAGGGACGTGATCGTTCCCCTCTATTCGACATTGGTGAGGCCTCCTCTGGAGTACTGTGTCCAGTTTTGGGCCCCACACTATGAGAAGGATGTGGAGAAATTGGAGAGAGTCCAGCAAAGGGCAACAAAAATGATTAGGGGACTGGAACACATGACTTATGAGGAGAGGCTGAGGGAACTGGGATTGTTTAGTCTGCGGAAGAGAAGAGTGAGGGGGGATTTGATAGCTGCTTTCAACTACCTGAAAGGGGGTTCCAAAGAGGATGGTTCTAGACTATTCTCAGTGGTAGCAGATGACAAGACAAGGAATAATGGTCTCAAGTTGCAGTGGGGGAGATTTAGGTTGGATATTAGGAAAAACTTTTTCACTAGGAGGGCGATGAAACACTGGAATGTGTTGCCTAGGGAGGTGGTGGAATCTCCTTCCTTAGAAGTTTTTAAGGTCAGGCTTGACAAAGCCTTGGCTGGGATGATTTAGTTGGGATTGGTCCTGCTCTGGGCAGGGGGTTGGACTAGATGGCCTCCAGAGGTCCCTTCCAACTCTGATATTCTATGATTCTATACACTAGGCCCTGCCCCTCACTTCTTGAGGAATTTGGAGGCCAGCGAGGTGTATTTGCCGTCGTCCTCGTCAGACTCGGAGTCGGTGTCGGAGTCAGACGAGCCCCAGTCCTCGTCATCGGAGTCAGAGTCCTCCTCCTCCTCCTCCTCCTCCTGGGGAGGACAGAACATGCTGCTGCTGAGCTTGCTGGGAAATGCGCCCGCCCTCCCCCCTGCCTGGCACCCGCTGTGAAGCATGCTGGGAAACGTGCCCCCCCCCGGCCTGGTTCCCGCCACTGAGCATGCTGGGAAACGCTCCCCGGACTGGCGCACAATGTTGAGACACGGAGCGTAGGGTGCACAGACAAGCCATGTGAGCTCTCCAGTGGCCGCAGACTGACATACATTAGGCCAACATCGTTTTGTAGCACACGCTACTCCTGGGGGAATTCTACGCTACTCTGCATGTATATAATTAACAAACTGCGCGTATTTTTAATTTTTTGTGCAGAAAAATGCTTGCCAAAACATTTCTGCAGTTCTGCCTTTTGCCCACCAGAGGGCGCTGTGATAATAGAACACAACAGCAGCTCCCAGCCAGCTAGGGAAAGAGAAAGAGCCTGCCGTCTTTGCTGTGGGCCAGGTCAGGAGACAAGGGCTATGGGGGGGGGGAGAGACACAGAGTGAGGTGCTGGGGGATCAGACAGGGGCTCATAAGGGCTAGTGGGGGAGGGCAGACTGTGGCAGCGGCTGAATGCGAGTGGAGGTGCATGGGAGGAGGGAGGTGCATGGCCACATGGTGATGGGGGAAGGGATGCAGAGCTACATAAGGACAAGGGGTGGCTGACTGGTGGCAGAGCCACATGGGGACGGGAGAGGGGGTACAGAGACACAGAGACCGGGCGTGGGGGTATAGAGCCACATGGGGATGGGAGAGTGGGTGTCTGAGTGGGGTGGAAGGACACATGTGGACAGGGGTGCACAGACACATGGGGTGGTGGGGACAGGGCAGATGTGCCTGACTGAATGGGAGAGGCTCGGGATCAGCCAGGGTCTGCGTGGGGGAAAGCTCCCAAACAATCCCTCCCCGTCCCCTAAAAAAACCTGTTCCATACTTTTCCCACCCACACCCAACAACCCTCCAAGTTCACACCCAGGGTCCTTCCCTCTCCCTTAGCTCCTCCGTTCCCCCTGACTCCGCCCAGCCTTTGCTCTGCTTCCGAGGAGGGCGGGAAATACGGTTCCGTATGGTAGTTTACATGACTTATTATTGTGTTAATACGCCTCCTAACGAATCTACTTGTCAAAACACATTTCCTGAATCTTTCCCAAGTTAAGACGTACTTGCTAGCAAGGTATTGTGAAATAAACTACCAAAATAATTGAAAGGGACGTGATTATATCGTGTTATTTTGACAAATAAAATATACTGAATTTTAAAATATTACACAGAATTTTTTTGGTGCAGAATTCCCCCCGGCGTAACGCATGCGGCCTGAACGAACCTTAACCCAGTGGCCCCCCACGACCGCCCCCCCCGGCCACGCTGGGAACTGCTGCACACATGGGCAATGCCACCCCCACCCCCCACAAGCCAGGGAATGCCCTCACCTCCATCTTCTTGAGGAACTTGTTGCGTGACTCGCCCGAGGTCTCTTTCTTCTTCAGGAAGGCAGCTGCGCTCATGCCCTCGCCATCATCATCGTCCTCCGAGGAAGAGGAGCCTGGGGGGGGGAAGGGGAGGGATCAGCGCTGGAGCACAGCCAACCCCGCCCCCCGCCCCCGTGGTGCCAGCCTCACCTTCCGAGTCATCGCTCTTCCTCCCCTCGTCCTCGTCCGCCGACTGCTCGGGGTTCTGGGGGGACAAGCGGGGTGAGACCCTGCGGGGCAGACCCCGGCCCCTCCCCCCAGCCCACCCCCGGCCCCAGCAGCACCTGTTTGTAGCTGGCGATCTGGCTCTCGTAATCCCGGTTGTACTTGCGAATCTTCTGCCGCAGGGTGCTCAGCGCCTTGGCGTTGTTCTTGTTCATCTTCTTCTTGCCCTCCTTGTCCTCCCACAGCTGGGGGGAGACGGAGCTCAGCAGCGGGAACCCGGCCCAACGGCCCCAGGGGGCCTGCAGACCCCCGCAGCCGGCCCCTCCCTGGCTCCCAGCCTTGCCCCTTGGCTGTGCGTGTGCCCCCTATTCTGCCAGGGCCTCCGGCTCACGTCCTGCCACTAAGCATGATGGGAAACAGCCTGCCGTGTTCTGCCAGGGTCCCCATGGGACCCCCCCCATCACGCCCTGGGAGCTCTGTCCCCGGGGCCGCGGCGCCCCCACCTCGGTGAGGTAACCCCCCCCGGGGCCGCGGCGCCCCCACCTCGTTGAGGTACTGCTCCAGGTCGGCCAGGATGCGGATGTAGAAGCGCGGGACGCCCTCCTTGTCCACGATGCTCTTGGCCTTGCCGTAGGCCTTGCCCAGCAGCTCGAACTCCTCCAGGCACTTGGTGACGTCGCGGATCTTCATGGCGTTGCGGATGGTCTTGATCAGGTTGGTGAGCTCCTCGAACCTGCGCCCGCAGCGGGTCAGACCGGGGTCCGGCCCTCCACCCTCTGGCCCCACCCCCGGGGTCCGGCCCTCCACCCTCTGGCCCCACCCCCGGGGTCCGGCCAGGCTCTCTCCCCACCCCCGCCCAGCCAACGGGGGTCACCACAGGGTCTGGTCCCCTCCCAGCCCCCCACAACTGCCCCACCAACAGGGGTCAGTGCAGGATGGGACCCACATTCTCCACTGCAACTCCCCTCATCTACCTACCCCACCCGGCCCCCAATGGGGCCGCTGCCCCCCCAGCGGCTACCTCGCCTCCCGGGAGCCCCACTGCCCCCCCCCTCCGCTGGGTCTGGCTGCCCCCCACTCACCGCTTGTCCTTGGCGCTGCGCACCACCCGCTTGGTGTCCTCCTCATCCTCGCTCAGCACGATGGGCCTGCGGGGGACGGGCGGGGGGTGGGGGGGTGAATACACGGGGGGCTGCCGGCCAAGCCTCGATCCACGGGATCCCTCCCCCCACAGATACCCCACTAACCCCTTGCCCCAGAGACACCCCCAGAGTACCCCGGCCCCTCCCCCACCCACGGTACCCCAGCCACCCCGGCCCCTCCCCCCAGGGTACCCCTCCCCCCCAGGGAACCCCGGCCACTCCCCCCCAGGGAACCCCGGCCCCTTCCCCCCAGGGAACCCCGGCCCCTTCCCCCCAGCCCCTCCCCCCCAGGGAACCCCAGCCCCTTCCCCCCAGCCCCGGGGCAGAAGCCCCCCCGCCCCCGCTCACTTGCTGTAGTTGCCCCCGACGGGCTTGGCCACCAGCTCGTCCCCGGAGAGCGACGACTCCGACTCGCTGTCCGAGCCCGTGGTGAAGAACCGGGACATGGCGCCGGCCGCTCTGCAGGGGGGCGGGGGGGTCACGGCCGGGGGGGGCGGTGCCCCCCTCTCCACGGCCCCCGACCCCCCCCAGCTCCCCCCCCGCGGCCCCGCATCCCCCTGCTCCCCCCCGACCCCCCCCAGCTCCCTCCCCGCGGCCCCGCATCCCCCTGCTCCCCCCGGCCCCCCTCTGCTCCCCCCCGCGGCCCCTGAACCCCCCCTGCTCCCCCCCGCTCCCCCCCCGCGGCCCCAAACCCCCCCTGCTCCCCCCGGCCCCCCTCTGCTCCCCCCCGCGGCCCCTGAACCCCCCCTGCTCCCCCCCCGCTCCCCCCGGCCCCCCTCTGCTCCCCCCCCGCTCCCCCCGACCCCCCCCAGCTCCCCCCCCGCGGCCCCGCATCCCCCTGCTCCCCCCCGGCCCCCCCCTGCTCCCCCCCCGCGGCCCCAAACCCCCCCTGCTCCCCCCGGCCCCCCTCTGCTCCCCCCCGCGGCCCCTGAACCCCCCCTGCTCCCCCCCCGCTCCCCCCGGCCCCCCTCTGCTCCCCCCCCGCGGCCCCAAACCCCCCCTGCTCCCCCCCCGCTCCCCCCGGCCCCCCTCTGCTCCCCCCCGCGGCCCCTGAACCCCCCCTGCTCCCCCCCCGCTCCCCCCGGCCCCCCTCTGCTCCCCCCCGCGGCCCCTGAACCCCCCCTGCTCCCCCCCCGCTCCCCCCGGCCCCCCTCTGCTCCCCCCCCGCGGCCCCTGAACCCCCCCTGCTCCCCCCCCGCGGCCCCAAACCCCCCCTGCTCCCCCCGGCCCCCCTCTGCTCCCCCCCCGCGGCCCCGAAACCCCCCGCTCCCCCCGGCCCCCCTCTGCTCCCCCCAGCCCCGCTCACCGCGCACGTTGCTGCTACTCAGGTCAGGCCTGCGCTAGCAAAGACAGGAAGCAGGAGCTGCGCATGCGCACCAGGAACGGACGCGGCAGCACGCGCGGAGGATGCCGGGAAACGTAGTTCTTGTGGGACCCCCGCCCAGGGCATGCTGGGAAATGGAGTCCCGGGGCGGGGGGAAGCGGGGTGTTCTGGGAAATGGAGTCCCAGGGTGGAGGGGAGCGGGGTGTTCTGGGAAATGGAGTCCCAGGGTGGAGGGGAGCGGGGTGTTCTGGGAAATGGAGTCCCGGGGCGGAGGGGAGCGGGGTGTTCTGGGAAATGGAGTCCCGGGGCATAGGGGAGCGGGGCGTGCTGGGTAATACAGTCCCGGGGCAGAGGGGGAGCAGGGCATACTGGGAAATGGAGTCCCGGGGCGGAGGGGAACGGGGCGTGCTGGGAAATGGAGTCCCGGGGTGGGGGGGAGCGGGGCATGCTGGGAAATGGAGTCCCGGGGTGGAGGGGAGCAGGGCGTGCTGGGTAATACAGTCCCGGGGCGGGGGGGAGCGGGGCGTGCTGGGAAATGGAGTCCCGGGGTGGAGGGGGAGCAGGGCATACTGGGAAATGGAGTCCCAGGGCGGGGGGGAGCGGGGTGTTCTGGGAAATGGAGTCCCGGGGCGGAGGGGAGCGGGGCGTGCTGGGAAATGTAGTCCCGGGGTGGAGGGGAGCAGGGCGTGCTGGGTAATACAGTCCCGGTGCGGAGGGGAACGGGGCATACTGGGAAATGGAGTCCCGGGGCGGAGGGGAACTGGGCGTGCTGGGAAATGGAGTCCCGGGGTGGAGGGGAGCGGGGCATGCTGGGTAAAACGGGGCATACTGGGAAATGGAAGCCCGGGGTGGAGGGGGAGCAGGGCATACTGGGAAATGGAGTCCCGGGGTGGAGGGGAGCGGGGCGTGCTGGGAAATGGAGTCCTGGGGTGGAGGGGAGCGGGGCGTGCTGGGTAATACAGTCCCGGGGCGGAGGGGAACGGGGCGTGCTGGGAAATGGAGTCCCGGGGTGGGGGGGAGCGGGGCATGCTGGGAAATGGAGTCCCGGGGTGGAGGGGAGCGGGGTGTTCTGGGAAATGGAGTCCCGGGGCGGAGGGGAGCGGGGCGTGCTGGGTAATACAGTCCCGGGGCAGGGGGGAGCGGGGCGTGCTGGGAAATGGAGTCCCGGGGCGGAGGGGAGCGGGGCATGCTGGGTAATACAGTCCCGGGGTGGAGGGGGAGCGGGGTGTGCTGGGTAATACAGTCCCGGGGTGGAGGGGGAGCAGGGCATACTGGGAAATGGAGTCCCAGGGCGGGGGGGAGCGGGGTGTTCTGGGAAATGGAGTACCGGGGCGGGGGGAGCGGGGTGTTCTGGGAAATGGAGTCCCGGGGCGGAGGGGAGCGGGGTGTTCTGGGAAATGGAGTCCCGGGGTGGAGGGGAGCGGGGCATGCTGGGTAAAACGGGGCATACTGGGAAATGGAAGCCCGGGGTGGAGGGGGAGCAGGGCATACTGGGAAATGGAGTCCCGGGGTGGAGGGGAGCGGGGCGTGCTGGGTAATACAGTGCCGGGGCGGAGGGGAGCGGGGCGTGCTGGGTAATACAGTCCTGGGGCGGGGGGGAGCGGGGCGTGCTGGGAAATGGAGTCCCGGGGTGGAGGGGAGCGGGGCATGCTGGGTAAAACGGGGCATACTGGGAAATGGAAGCCCGGGGTGGAGGGGGAGCAGGGCATACTGGGAAATGGAGTCCCGGGGTGGAGGGGAGCGGGGCGTGCTGGGAAATGGAGTCCTGGGGTGGAGGGGAGCGGGGCGTGCTGGGTAATACAGTCCCGGGGCGGAGGGGAACGGGGCGTGCTGGGAAATGGAGTCCCGGGGTGGGGGGGAGCGGGGCATGCTGGGAAATGGAGTCCCGGGGTGGAGGGGAGCGGGGCGTGCTGGGTAATACAGTCCCGGGGCAGGGGGGAGTGGGGCGTGCTGGGAAATGGAGTCCCGGGGCGGAGGGGAGCGGGGCGTGCTGGGTAATACAGTCCCGGGGCAGGGGGGAGTGGGGCGTGCTGGGAAATGGAGTCCCGGGGCGGAGGGGAGCGGGGCATGCTGGGTAATACAGTCCCGGGGTGGAGGGGGAGCGGGGCGTGCTGGGTAATACAGTCCCGGGGTGGAGGGGGAGCAGGGCATACTGGGAAATGGAGTCCCAGGGCGGGGGGGAGTGGGGCGTGCTGGGAAATGGAGTCCCGGGGTGGAGGGGAGCAGGGCATACTGGGAAATGGAGTCCCGGGGCGGAGGGGAGCGGGGTGTTCTGGGAAATGGAGTCCCGGGGTGGAGGGGAGCGGGGCGTGCTGGGAAATGGAGTCCCGGGGTGGAGGGGAATGGGGCGTGCTGGGAAATGGAGTCCCGGGGCGGGGGGGAGCGGGGCATACTGGGAAATGGAGTCCCGGGGTGGAGGGGAGCGGGGCGTGCTGGGAAATGGAGTCCCGGGGCGGAGGGGAGCAGGGCGTGCTGGGTAATACAGTCCCAGGCGGGTGTCCTAGACCCACAGGCTCGGTGCCGGGCCCCCAGCTCTGGTGCAGTGTCTGTCACTGGGCCGGACCCCCAGGGCTCTCGCTGTCCCCCAGGGCCGGCCCTGCAGCCTCCCCACCTCCAGCCCCGAGCCCTGGGCTCCAGGTTCCTGCTCCACCTGGGCCCTGCCCGGTGCCAGGCTGGCAGCCCCAGCGCGGGGACAGACGCCCCCTGCCAGAGCCCCCCTTAGCGCTGCTGCTCACCCCTCCCTGGGTCTTGCCCCCTTTGCTTTGGCCCAGGCAGCCGGCCACACCCCTGCTGGCCTCCACTGCCCTCCAGCAGCCTTCCCCGGGGCTGTGAACTGTGCCACAAGCCACGGCTGGGGGAAACTGAGGCACACGTGGGCCTCATAACCCTGTTACCGAAAATTCCCATGTTGTCACAAGGTGCATGATGGGAAATGGAGTCCCAGGGAGCAGGGCAGGATGGGAAGGCCATGGGGAGAGGTGGCGGAATGGGAAGAGGTGGCGGAGGGGCAGGATGAGAAGTGAGGGGCTGGGCTGTGGCTTTTCCCCAAGGGGATGGGGGGGTTAATCCTCCCCCCCAGTGCTGATATCTGGCATCACTTCCCTCCTGCCCCCACGGCCCAGGGGGCAGAGACAGGCAGGGGTTCATGTAGGGACAGATGGATGGACGGGCCCCCCCCAACCTCCACATTCAGGGCTCATTGTCCCCCAGAGCAAATCAGGGCAGCTCCTGCCCATGAACCCCTCGGCCCTGCTCCGGGTTAGCTCTGGTGTAGACATGCCCCTGCCTACCATGGGCCAGTCCCAAACCCCCTCCCATCCCTGCCCAGCCCCGCCTCATGCCCGCTGGGGCATGATGGGAAATATGACCTGGGGGTCACCCCCCACCTCCACCCCAGTGATGGCAGTGACCAGGAGCTGCAGCAACAGGCAGGCCGGCAAGGGGGCAGAGCAGCCTGCAGTGGGGCAGGGGGGATCCCCAGTGTGGGATGACTCTGTCCCCAGCCCCACAACCTCCCACTGGGGGACCTGGGGCACCCCCCAAGGCAGTAAGTGACACAGACACAGCAGTAACGCCCATGCCCGCTGGGCGTGGGAACGAGCCCTTTATTGACTGGGCAGCTCCCCCCACATACTCCTATGGACCCCATAGATCCCAACCCTCTACATCCCCAGTCCTATACACCCAGCCCCCACCACAACCTGCTCCCTCTCCCCTATACCCTCCTTCCCCCCGCCCCACACCCTGCCTCCCCTCCCTCATACCCTCCTTTCCCTGGCACGCAACCCCACCCCCATGGTGCTATATAGTACCCTTCCCCCCCCGCCCCCCACACTCCCAGGCCCCAACATACCCACACTCCCAGCCCCATAAACCCCATCCGCCCAGATACCCCACATACCCACACTCTCAGCCCCATACACCCCAGCCCCCCATTCGCCAGCCCCACACCGCCCTTCCTAACCTGATCCCTCCCACGCACCCAGCCTGACTCCAATGCCCCCCAGTCCTACCCCTATTGGGGCCAGACCCCCCCCAGCTCCATACCAGCCCCTGCATCCTCTTCCCCTCCCAGCCCCCAAGGCAGAAACAGGCTGGAGGGCCAGCAGGACCGGGCCAGCTGGGGGCGCACGCAGACCCAGCGCCCCGCGGGGTGGGGCCCCCCGATGCCCAGGCCGCCCTGGGCCACTCAGGGCAGGCGGCAGAAGTAGTCGTGGGCGGGGAACGCGGCGGCTCCAGCCAGCGAGATGCCCAGGGTGTCGGCCACACAGCCCACGCCCATGGCGAACTCCCGCTCCTCCGGTGGGCTCTGCGGGGCGGGCGGGGGGCAGGATTAATGGCAGCACAGCCCCCACCACACCCTGCTCCCTCTCCCCCACACCCTCCTTCCCCCCTCCCCACACCCTACCTCCCCTCCCCCATGCCCTCCTTTCCCTGGCACGCAGACCCCCCCCACGGTGCTATGTAGTGCCCTCCCCCCCCCCTGCCCCCACAAACCCTCCCCCGGCCCCCGCCCCCGCCCGCTGTGTCTTGGAGCTGCAGTGTTACGTTAATACCCCCCTCCCATCTTGCCCTGGGCTCTTACCTGGCACCCCATTAAACTGCTTCCCCAGGCCTGGCACCCCGAGTGCCCTCCCGGCCTGGTGTCTCCCCTAAACCTTCCTGAACTGGTGCCCCCCCCCGTGCTCTGTTAGTTCCCTTCCACACCAACCCCCCCGCCCGGTGTCTCCCCCGGGTGCTCTGTTACTTCCCTCCCCCCGAGCCCCCCGGTGTCCCCCCGGACTCACCTCCAGGCTGATGTTGTGGAAGGTGTTCACGTAGCTGGCACCCCCCAGCAGCCCCTCGTACAGGACCAGGGCGAAGACCAGGTAGATGCTAGGCAGGAACGTAAAGTACACCGCGGCCAGGAGGAACACCATGTTCAGGCACTGCAAGGGGCAGGGAACGGGGTCAGTGATTAGCGTGACACGCCCGGCCCCATGGCCAGGGGCTGGGGGAAGGGGATTAGCGTGACACACCCGGCCCCATGGCCAGGGGCTGGGGGAAGGGGATTAGCGTGACACACCCGGCCCCATGGCCAGGGGCTGGGGGAAGGGGATTAGCGTGACACACCCGGCCCCATGGCAAAGGGGCTGGGGGAAGGGGATTAGCGTGACACGCCCGGCCCCATGGCAAAGGGGCTGGGGATTAGCGTGACACGCCCGGCCCCATGGCCAGGGGCTGGGGGAAGGGGATTAGCGTGACACGCCTGGCCCCATGGCAAAGGGGCTGGGGGAAGGGGATTAGCGTGACACGCCCAGCCCCATGGCAAAGGGGCTGGGGGAAGGGGATTAGCGTGACACGCCCGGCCCCATGGCAAAGGGGCTGGGGGAAGGGGATTAGCGTGACACGCCCGGCCCCATGGCAAAGGGGCTGGGGGAAGGGGATTAGCGTGACACGCCCGGCCCCATGGCAAAGGGGCTGGGGGAAGGGGATTAGCGTGACACACCCAGCACCATGGCCAGGGGCTGGGGGAAGGGGATTAGCGTGACACGCCCGGCCCCATGGCAAAGGGGCTGGGGGAAGGGGATTAGCGTGACACGCCCGGCCCCATGGCAAAGGGGCTGGGGGAAGGGGATTAGCGTGACACACCCGGCACCATGGCCAGGGGTTGGGGGAAGGGGATTAGCGTGACACACAGAAAGGGGCTTGGGGGGGACTCTGAAGCCCCGTGAAGTGGGGTTTCCCTCCTAGGGCACAGCAGGTGAGCTGGGGCTGGGAGGCTTCATGGAAAGGGAAGGAGTGAGGCAGCGGGGAGGGGGGAGCAGGGCACCCCAGGGAAGGAGCTAGTGACTGGGGAGGGGCTGGTGGCTGGGAGGCTGCAGGGAGGGGCACCCCAGGGAAGGGGCTGGTGGCGGGAGGCTGCAGGGAGGGGGGAAGGGAAGTGTGACACTACACCCCATATTCATCATTGTGATATGATTATGACATAGTTATAATGCATCTTGTACAAGATGTATCATGGGAGGGGTCACTGGAAAAGTTATGATTTGCTGCATGTGATTATCTCATTTGTGTGAATGTATCATTTGTGTGTCTGAAGAGATGAATGTTGACTCTGATGATCTGCATTTCACATGGGCTCACTCTGGGTAACACCCACAGCCAGCCTTGCAGGTACAACAAGGAAGAACCCAGACAGTGCTCATGGCTCATCAACAAAGACAATGGGCCCCGGAAGAGTTTAGCCTTACTGGGAACGTTTCAGCCAAAGTGGGAGGGGTTGTGAGTCCTTTGGAGGATAGGATTAAAATTCAAGATGATCTGGACAACCTGGAGAAATGGCCTGAAGTAAATAGGATGAAATTCAATCAGGACCCATGCAAAGTCCTCCACTTAGGAAGGAACAATCCGTTGCACCCATACAGAATGGGCAATGACGGCCTAGGCAGGAGCGCTGCGGAAAGGGATCTGGGGGTCACAGTGGATCACAAGCTAAATATGAGTCAACAGGGTAACGCTGCTGCAAAAAAAGCAAACTTCATTCTGGGCTGTGTCAGCAGGAGTGTTGTACGCAAGACACGAGAAGTGATTCTTCCGCTCTGCTCCGCACTGATTAGGCCTCAACTGGAGTCTTGTGTCCAGTTCTGGGCGCCACATTTCAGAAAAGATGTGGACAAATTGGAGAGAGTCCGGAGAAGAGCAACAAAAATGATTCAAGGTCTAGAAAACGTGAGCTATGAGGGAAGATTGAAAACACGGGGTTTGTTTAGTCTGGAGAAGAGAAGACTGAGACGGGCCATGAGAACACTTTTCAAGTATGAAAAAGGTTGTTCCAAAAAGGGGGGAGAAGAATTGGTCTGAACCTCTGAGCACAGGACAAGAAGCAACGGGCTTAAATTGCAGCCAGGGCGGTTTAGGCTGGACATTAGGAAAAACTTCTGACCTGTCCGGGTGGTTGAGCACTGGAATAAATTGCCCAGGGAGGTTGTGGAATCTCCATCATTGGGGATATTTAAGAGCACGTGAGACAAACACCTGTCAGGGGTGCTCTAGATAATCCTTGGTCCTGCCCTGAGTGCAGGGGACTGGACTAGAGATCTCGCGAGGTCCCTCCCAGCCCTGTGATTCTACGAGTAATGGTGGCGATGACTCAGCAGGGCATGTGACCAGACCACATGACACTGAACTCCACTTTGATACCCGTTTCTTTCCCCAAACTGGGCTGGGTACTTAGCTTGGAACAAAGGGGTCCCGCCCTATGGTAAACCTGTATAAGGTGGGGTGTGACATCAGCTCTCGGCCTCACGCCCCACGCAAGAGAACTCCTGGAAACCCCTGAGGAACAGTGCGGGAGGTGCTGGACCCAGGCTAAAGGGATTTCTAGCCCATGTATGGAAACTGGGTGGACGGCTTGTGTCATCAGTCAGGGTGAGAGTTCACTAAATCAGATCCAGTCTATTAGGCTTGGTGGGCGGTTTTGTTTATTTGCTAGGTAATCTGCTTTGAGCTGTTTGCTACCCCTTAGAATCAGTCTGTTGGAGTTAATGAACTTGCTTTCTGTTTATCTTTACCAGTGTGGTTTGAGTGACGTGTCTGGAAAAATCTTTGCGTCGCTTTCCCCCCTCGAGGGGGAAGCGAATATATTAATGGGCTAGCGTTGTACAGACCCTGTGCGCTGCAAGACGGTCTAGTTCTGGGCTGTACTCGGGGGGGGCGGGGGGGGGGGCAGGACTGGGGAGCTGGGAAATTGGCTGTGTCTCGTCTTTGTCCACAAGTGGCTTAGGTGAAGCACTCAGTTGGGTGCGTGGGGCCACCTGCTGTCGCGTTGGGTGATAACAGCCGTGTGAGGGAGGCCGCTCCAGCCCTCTGGTTAGGGGGCAAAGTGGTTCCCACGGCTCCCAGACTGCACCCCGCAGGTGACAATCCGTCACAGGGGGCACCCATGGAAGGGGCTGGGGGGGAAGGGCAGAGAGGGCTGGGAGGCTGCAGGGAGGGGCGAAAGGGGTGGGACCAAGTGGGTGATTTTCTTCGTGTTTTGCACGAACACGGTGTATGTCTCAGTTTCCCTGTGTGCTGCGTGTGTAACGAGGTGGTGGGACAGGGTTCCTTGTTGCAGAGGACCCAGTGTGACCTCACCTAGTAGCTGGGACCCCCGGGGCTGGCAGCTGGGGGGAGGGTAGAGGGGAGCTGGGGTGCAGGGCAGAGGGGGCAGGGCAGCCAAACCTGCAGCAGGGCGAGGACCCAGATGTGGCGGATCTGGACGCAGCGCAGGGAGGACCGGGATACAAACACCCCGGCCTGGTAGAGCATCTGGTACCTACACGAGGGAGTAGGGGGGTGGTCAGTATTGGGGGGCCCACAAGTCTCTCCCAGGGGTCCAGGTGACCCCAACCCTTCCCACCCCATGGGACTCAACCCCAGGCCCCAGGAACCTTCCTCCTTGGGCGGGGGTGTCCAGGCCCCTGGGGAACTTGTGGCAGGATCAGGGGGAGACCCTGGGCAGGGCCGGGGGGCTCTCACCAGCGATATTGCTGAGCGTGCGTCAGAGCCGAGTCCCGGAAGTACAGCAGTTCAAACTGGGGGGGAAAATAGGGGGGGAGGGTGTTAGTGATACAGACGCAACTCCCCCCAAACACACACCAGCAACCCTCCCCTCTGCCCTGGCCCCTTCCCCCAGTACTTCTCACCCGTCCAGGCACTTCGCCCGGCACCCGAAGCCTCCCATGCCAGTACACAATTCCCCACAGCCCCCCACTGCCAGCTCCCCTTGCTGTGCAGCCCCCCAGCGTCCTGCTAGCGCCCCCCAAAGCAACCCCATGTGACAACCTGTACCCCATGATCACCACTTTTATATGGTTATGATATATTTCGTACAAAGGATGCCTTGTAAGGTAACATTTGGAAACTCATAATCTGCTGAACATCATTGGCCCGTTGAAATGTGTGTACCAACATTGTATATGGCACTATGAGATCTTGCTCTAGGATTGTTACCCAGAACTACAGCGTATTTCAGTAATGCCCTCAAAGGCACACTGGCACACAAACTAGATGTTAAAAGTCCATCACCTGCTGGGATGAAATGGGATTTTTTGGAGTATTTCACATGAATAGTGTACGTGCCTCAGTTTCCCCCTTTGTGCTGCATTATTAATGGTGGGGGTATTTTTTTGGCAGAAGAATCCAGAGATCCAGGTGGGGCTGGCGATTTGTACCACCCTGGCCCTCTGCAGGAAGCAAGCCGGTTTGAGCAGCTGGAGAACAAAGAGCGAGTCTGGAGGAGACCAGACGGAGGCGGGCCTGGGGGCGGGAGCTGCTGGAGAGACGCGTCTAGACTGGGGAGAAGGGGGGGGCTCGGCAGCAGGGCTCTGGAGTCACTCAGACGGACTTTGCTGTGACCTGGCCGTTGGTTCTGCGCCGTGTCCCGGGCACCAGGCACCCCTGTGCGGTTGCCCCCCGGCTGAGAGTCGCTGCACTCTCCAGAGGTCGGGGCGCACGTCTCCCCCAGGCGTTGGGGGGGAGGCGGGGGGGGGGAGGCTGCAAGGTGCTGGCCCAGGAGGCGGCAAAGCCCAGGGGTTACCCCGGCAAGGGAGTGACACACTGAAGGGGTCCCCCCAGGGTCTGTTACAGAACCGGCCCCGGGACCGCTGCCCCAGCACACAGCCACCAGCGGGGAGCTGTGGACAGACCCCCCCAGGGCAAAGACCTCTCCAGCACCCGGGTCAGAGCGTTGTGGGGGAAAGGACGCCCATGGGCGACTGAACGGAGCCAGAGGCCCGGTGCTGGGGGCCGGGCTGGGGGGCCGCAGGGGTCGCACCTATCGACTCACGGCTCGGCGGGGCAGGGTGGGGCACGGCGGGACGCAGGGACCCCCCAGTACTCACCAGGCCCTGGTTGATGAAATACTCCGCGAAGTAAACGAGCGCCAGGGGTAGGAGGTATTTCAGGAGACCCTGCGGGGAGAGGAGGTGAGAGGAGGCGGGCGGGCGGGGGGGCGGGCGGGGGGGCATCCTTTCCCCCATGCACTGCACAAGCAGCCAGATGAGTGCGCTGCAGAGGGATCCCCCATCCCCGGACGCCTGGGTCCCACTCCCCGCCCCGGTCTCTGGGAGCGCTGCAGGGGACCCTCCCTGGATGCCTGGGTCCCAGTCCCCGCCCCGGTCTCTGGGAGCGCTGCAGAGGGATCCCCCATCCCCGGACGCCTGGGTCCCACTCCCCGCCCCAGTCTCTGGGAGCGCTGCAGGGGACCCTCCCCGGACGCCTGGGTCCCTCTCCCCACCCCAGTCTCTCCCCGCTCCCCAAGGCCTGGCAGCGCTGTGGGGCTGGGAATAAAGCAGTCGCAGCTTCCTTCAGTCCGGTTCTCCCGGTTCCACCCCCCCCATTTCCCCCCGTGTGGCTGGGCTACGGGAGAGAGACCAAGAGCCAGGACGCCTGGGTTCCGGCCCTGCCCCTGCGCCCTTCCCCCGCCCATGCCAGGACCCTGCCCCCGCACCCATCCTACCTTCACAATCTGCCCCTTGGCCTGCAGGGTCAGCTCCGCACCCCCGCCACCTGGGGGGGACAGACGTCAGCTGGGCCCCACGGCCCCCTCCACCAGCCCCCAACCCCCCCCACTATCTCCCCACAACCCCCCACTGCTCCCTGCACAGTCCAACCCCCCCACTCCTAGCCCCCCGTGCCCCCCAACCCAATCTCCCACAGCTCCCTGTCCTTCTCCCTCCCAGCCCCCACCCACACATTGACCCCTGCCCCCCTTACCCTGCTTCACTGCGGGCCCCCCCATGAGGGGCTGGCGGGCGGCGGGCAAGGGGTCCTGCAGGACAGCGCCATCACTCCAGCACCACTGCGGCACCGTGGGGGGGGGCACCAGCAGCAAGTAATAGCTGGGGGCAGACAAAGGGGGGGGTAAGATGCTGGGGGGGCTCCCAAAAAGCCACCCCTCTCCCCCTCACTGCCCCCCCCACGGCCCCATACCTGAGCAGCATGGCCAGGGGCACGCTCAGCATGAGCAGCAGGGTGTGACGGGGGCTGAGCCCGGCCTGCGTCAGCCCCAGGTACGACAGCGCCCCCAGCAGGCCGGCGCCCCCCGTGCCCGACGACCAGCACGACACCACCTCGCTGGGGGGAGAAATGTGGGGTGAGAGCGGGGATGGACACATGCCCCCCCCGCCAGAAGTCCCAGCCCCTTGCAGCCCTCCCAATGACCCCCCCAGCCCCTCCCCCTGCGCCCCCCGCTACCTGGGGTAGAAGGCCGTGAGCGCCAGGAAGCTGATCTCCCCCAGCCCCGATGAGATGCTGGCCAGGACCACCCCTGGGGGAGACACACAGCGGTTACCCACAAAGCACCTGTCCCCCGTCCCCCCCCCCCGAGCACAGCGCTTACCCACAATGCACCTGTCCTCCTCCCCACCCCACCCCCAGCACAGCGCTTACCCACAATGCACCTGTCCGTCCCCCCCCGAGCACAGCGCTTACCCACAATGCACATGTCCTTCTCCCCATCCCACCCCCAACACAGCGCTTACCCACAATGCACCCGTCCCCCCCCCGAGCACAGCGCTTACCCACAATGCACCTGTCCTTCTCCCCATCCCACCCCAGCACAGCGCTTACCCACAATGCACCTGTCCTCCTCCCCTCCCCATCCCCCCCCGAGCACAGCGCTTACCCACAATGCACCTGTCCCCCGTCCCCCCCCGAGCACAGCGCTTACCCACAATGCACCTGTCCCCCGTCCCCCCCGAGCACAGCGCTTACCCACAATGCACCTGTCCTTCTCCCCATCCCACCCCAGCACAGCGCTTACCCACAATGCACCTGTCCTCCTCCCCTCCCCATCCCCCCCCCGAGCACAGCGCTTACCCACAATGCACCCATCCCCCCCCCGAGCACAGCGCTTACCCACAATGCACCTGTCCCCCGTCCCCCCCCAAGCACAGCGCTTACCCACAATGCACCTGTCCCCCGCCCCCCCCCGAGCACAGCGCTTACCCACAATGCACCTGTCCCCCGTCCCCCCCGCGAGCACAGCGCTTACCCACAATGCACCTGTCCTCCTCCCCACCCCACCCCCAGCACAGCGCTTACCCACAATGCACCCGTCCCCCCCCGAGCAGAGCGCTTACCCACAATGCACCTGTCCTCCTCCCCATCCCACTCCAGCACAGCGCTTACCCACAATGCATCCGTCCCCCGTCCCCCCCCCGAGCACAGCGCTTACCCACAATGCACCCGTCCCCCGTCCCCCCCGAGCACAGCACTTACCCACAATGCACCTGTCCTCCTCCCCATCCCCCCCCGAGCACAGCGCTTACCCACAATGCACCTGTCCTCCTCCCCACCCCACCCCCAGCACAGCGCTTACCCACAATGCACCTGTCCTTCTCCCCACCCCACCCCCAGCACAGCGCTTACCCACAATGCACCTGTCCCCCCCCCGAGCACAGCGCTTACCCACAATGCACCTGTCCGTCCCCCCCCGAGCACAGCGCTTACCCACAATGCACCTGTCCTCCTCCCCACCCCACCCCACCCCAGCACAGCGCTTACCCACAATGCACCCGTGTCCCCCCCCCGAGCACAGCGCTTACCCACAATGCACCTGTCCTTCTCCCCATCCCACCCCAGCACAGTGCTTACCCACAATGCACCTGTCCTCCTCCCCTCCCCATCCCCCCCTGAGCACAGCGCTTACCCACAATGCACCTGTCCCCGTCCCCCCCGAGCACAGCGCTTACCCACAATGCACCTGTCCCCCGTCCCCCCCGAGCACAGCGCTTACCCACAATGCACCTGTCCCCCGTCCCCCCCCCGCGAGCACAGCACTTACCCACAATGCACCCGTCCCCCCCCCGAGCACAGCGCTTACCCACAATGCACCCGTCCCCCGTCCCCCCCCCGAGCACAGCGCTTACCCACAATGCACCCGTCCCCCGTCCCCCCCCCGAGCACAGCGCTTACCCACAATGCACCCGTCCCCCGTCCCCCCCCGAGCACAGCGCTTACCCACAATGCACCTGTCCTCCTCCCCATCCCACCCCAGCACAGCGCTTACCCACAATGCACCTGTCCTCCTCCCCACCCCACCCCCAGCACAGCGCTTACCCACAATGCACCTGTCCTTCTCCCCATCCCACCCCAGCACAGCGCTTACCCACAATGCACCTGTCCTTCTCCCCACCCCACCCCCAGCACAGCGCTTACCCACAATGCACCTGTCCGTCCCCCCCAGCACAGCGCTTACCCACAATGCACCCATCCCCCCCCAGCACAGCGCTTACCCACAATGCACCTGTCCTCCTCCCCACCCCACCCCCAGCACAGCGCTTACCCACAATGCACCCATCCCCCCGAGCACAGCGCTTACCCACAATGCACCTGTCCTCCTCCCCACCCCACCCCCAGCACAGCGCTTACCCACAATGCACCTATCGGTCCCCCCCCCCGAGCACAGCGCTTACCCACAATGCACCTATCGGTGTCCCCCCCCGAGCACAGCGCTTACCCACAATGCACCTGTCCTCCTCCCCACCCCACCCCCAGCACAGCACTTACCCACAATGCACCCGCCCCCCCCGAGCAGAGCGCTTACCCACAATGCACCTGTCCTCCTCCCCACCCCACCCCCAGCACAGCGCTTACCCACAATGCACCTGTCCCCCCCCCGAGCACAGCGCTTACCCACAATGCACCTGTCCTCCTCCCCACCCCACCCCCAGCACAGCGCTTACCCACAATGCACCCGTCCCCCCCCCGAGCACAGCGCTTACCCACAATGCACCCGTCCCCCGTCCCCCCCCCGAGCACAGCGCTTACCCACAATGCACCCGTCCCCCGTCCCCCCCCCGAGCACAGCGCTTACCCACAATGCACCCGTCCCCCGTCCCCCCCCGAGCACAGCGCTTACCCACAATGCACCTGTCCTCCTCCCCATCCCACCCCAGCACAGCGCTTACCCACAATGCACCTGTCCTCCTCCCCACCCCACCCCCAGCACAGCGCTTACCCACAATGCACCTGTCCTTCTCCCCATCCCACCCCAGCACAGCGCTTACCCACAATGCACCTGTCCTTCTCCCCACCCCACCCCCAGCACAGCGCTTACCCACAATGCACCTGTCCGTCCCCCCCAGCACAGCGCTTACCCACAATGCACCCATCCCCCCCCAGCACAGCGCTTACCCACAATGCACCTGTCCTCCTCCCCACCCCACCCCCAGCACAGCGCTTACCCACAATGCACCCATCCCCCCGAGCACAGCGCTTACCCACAATGCACCTGTCCTCCTCCCCACCCCACCCCCAGCACAGCGCTTACCCACAATGCACCTATCGGTCCCCCCCCCCGAGCACAGCGCTTACCCACAATGCACCTATCGGTGTCCCCCCCCGAGCACAGCGCTTACCCACAATGCACCTGTCCTCCTCCCCACCCCACCCCAGCACAGCACTTACCCACAATGCACCCGCCCCCCCCGAGCAGAGCGCTTACCCACAATGCACCTGTCCTCCTCCCCACCCCACCCCCAGCACAGCGCTTACCCACAATGCACCTGTCCCCCCCCCGAGCACAGCGCTTACCCACAATGCACCTGTCCTCCTCCCCACCCCAACCCCAGCACAGCGCTTACCCACAATGCACCCGTGTCCCCCCCCGAGCACAGCGCTTACCCACAATGCACCTGTCCTTCTCCCCATCCCACCCCAGCACAGCGCTTACCCACAATGCACCTGTCCGTCCCCCCCCGAGCACAGCGCTTACCCACAATGCACCTGTCCTTCCGTCCCCCGAGCACAGCGCTTACCCACAATGCACCTGTCCGTCCCGTGCCCCCCCGAGCACAGCGCTTACCCACAATGCACCTGTCCGTCCCGTGCCCCCCCGAGCACAGCGCTTACCCACAATGCACCTGTCCTCCTCCCCACCCCACCCCCAACACAGCGCTTACCCACAATGCACCCATCCCCCCCCCGAGCACAGCGCTTACCCACAATACACCTGTGTCCCCCCCCCGAGCACAGCGCTTACCCACAATGCCCTTGTCCCTTGCCCTGAGGTTCAATTCTTGCCCACAATGCCCTGTGCCCCGGTACCCAGCCCCCCGCGGCGCTCACCCCCGATGCTCATGCCCACGGTGGTGGAGAAGGCGACGAGCAGGAAACTGCCCCAGGCACAAAGGATGCAGAGCGCCACCCGCGGGCTGGGGGGGAAAGACAGGGTCAGCACGGGTCACCCCCAGCCCCCCACGGTCCCCCACGGGCTGGGGGCAGAGACAGGGTCAGCACGGGTCACTCCCAGCCCCCCACGGTCCCCCACGGGCTGGGGGCAGAGACAGGGTCAGCACGGGTCACTCCCAGCCCCCCACGGTCCCCCACGGGCTGGGGGCAGAGACAGGGCCAGCACGGGTCACCCCCAGCCCCCCACGGCCTCCCACGGGCTGGGGGCAGAGACAGGGTCAGCATGGGTCACCCACAGCCACCCACGGCCCCCCACGGGCTGGGGGCAGAGACAGGGCCAGCACGGGTCACCCCCAGCCCCCCACGGCCCCCCACGGGCTGGGGGCAGAGACAGGGTCAGCACGGGTCACCCCCAGCCCCCCACGGCCTCCCACGGGCTGGGGGCAGAGACAGGGTCAGCATGGGTCACCCACAGCCACCCACGGCCCCCCACGGGCTGGGGGCAGAGACAGGGTCAGCACGGGTCACCCACGGCCCCCCACGGGCTGGGGGCAGAGACAGGGTCAGCACGGGTCACCCCCAGCCCCCCACGGCCCCCCACGGGCTGGGGGCAGAGACAGGGTCAGCACGGGTCACCCCCAGCCCCCCACAGGCTGGGGGCAGAGACAGGGCCAGCACGGGTCACCCCCAGTCCCCCACAGCCCCCCACGGGCTGGGGGGAGACAGGAGGGTCCATGTGGGGAACCAGCACCACCCCCAAACCCAACAGCCACCCAACATCCCTCCCCCAATACCCCAGCCCCCCCACCGCACCCCCCACTCACCCATAGGGCACGCGGTGGATGTAGAAGGGGGCGCTGAATTTGATGAGCAGGGTGGGCAGGATGTCAGCCAAGAGCACAGCCTGGTGGGGGGAACAATTACGGGGGGGGGGGGTTAGAGACAAGGCTAGCCCCTGCCCCAGGCCATGCCCCTCCAGCTCCCAAGGCCCTGCCCCCACAGCACTTACCCCGGTGGAGATGGGGTTGCAGTCGTAGCGGGAGGTGTTGGACGAGTTTCCGCTGGGGGGTGTCACCGGGGGAGTCTGGGGGCAGGAGACACAGTTACTGGGGCAGACGCTGAAGATCCCACCCCCCCACCCCACCCCACCCCACCCCAACCGGCCCTGGCACGAGGGACCTCTGTATGGTGACCCCCAACCCTGGAGGAGGAGGGAGAGCCCCAGGGGTCAGCCCCACGGACGGATTCCTCCAAGGGACTGTTGCAAAGCTGGGGGTGCAGCACCGATCCTGTGTGTCCATGACAGCCCTCCCAGGCTGAGCTCTCCACACCCCCGCACCCTGCCCCCCTGCAGCCCCCCCAGGCTGTCCCCACTGGTGAGCTCTCCCCCCCCGCACCCCGCTGAGCTCTCCTTTGCACGGCTGTTTGCACAAGGATCCGCTCACCAGCGCTCGTAGAGCCTTGGGGGCAACCCTGGTGCCCTGCCCCCAAGGACGGACCTGGGCAAGGGGGTGTCTCTGTGCTACCTATCCCCCCCCCGCCCCCCGCGTGGGCCCACCTGGGTGGTCCCGTTGATGTCCAGCGCCCCCTGGCGGCTCAGGATGTCATGGGCCGCGCTCAGCATCACCACGTAGGCAAAGTTATTGCAGAGACCCAGCAGCCTGTGAAGACGGGCGGGGGAGGACGACGGGGGGGGTTAGAAAGAGGCCAGAGGCCCCCCCATCTGCATGGCCCCAGGGGAGCGTGGAGGAGCTGAGGGAGACCCGGGCGGGCAAGGCTGCGGCCGTGCGAGCTGGGGGGGGCGTGAGATGCTGAGTGTGTTCACGCCCAGGCAGCGAGCGTGCGAGGGTGTCCCAGAGCGGGGTGAGTGCACCTGGCAGCGAGTGTGCAACGCACAGCAGGGGGTCGAGATGTCCACCGGCGCAAGCGTGACCGCAGGCATCTGGCGTGAGAGGCAGGGCAGTGAGGAAAGAAAGGCCCCGGGACAGGGACGGGCCAAGGGAAGGTGCGTGCGAAGGCCCTCGTGCAAGGCGACTCACCAGAAACCGGCTGAGTTCCGCCAGCAGGCGGCGTGGGCGGGAGGCAACACCGGTGGGTCCTCATCTGTAGGGGGAGAGGGGGAGCGTCAAGGGGCAGAACCGGGGCTCGGGGGGCGTGGGGGGGAACGAAGTGCAGTTTCCCCCTTGTTATGTGGTACGTGACCCTTAATGTTTTGCGTGAAGACGGTGCGTGCCTCAGTTTCCCCTCGGTGTCACTCACGTGTCTTGGGGCTGGACAAGGGCGTGTGGCGCGGCAGTGACCCCAGGGCAGGGGTGGCTGCGGCTGGCTGCCCGCTGCCCCACACGCGCTCTCGCCTGGCAGGGAAGGGGCGGCTCAGGGGCTGGCGAACAGAGGTGGGGCCAGGGGACCCATTGGCCCAGGGACAGCGGGGGGGGGTAGTGTCGGAGGCTGGGCCGGTGGAAGCTGGGGCTGGGGAGGAGTCCAGGGCACCGGGCTTGGCTGAAAGTCCCTGATGCCCCGGCCCGTGTCACCCGCCGGCTGCCCACGGGGGGAATCGCTGCGGGGAGCTCACGGGGTGCACGGGGGGCTGGACGCTCCGCGCCCGGGACAGCGAGTCCTGCGGGGAGTCCCCCAAGTCCTGGCTGCGCCTCCTGCGGGGGGGCAGATCCTGGGCTCACGGGGGGGCAGGGGGCCAGACCCGGGGAGCTCGCGGGGGGGGCAGATCCGGGGGCTGGACCCGGGGCTCGCGAGGGGCGGAGCCGGACCCGGGGGGGGGGCTCATGGGGAGGGGCCGGACCCGGGGGGGGGGCTCGCG